>NC_081356.1:137046846-137383650 GCF_030684315.1 Stegostoma tigrinum
CACATTCATCGCTCACATCCGTTCCCTCCTCGGCAGCGGCTAGTTCAATGGGTGGACCATATTGTGCAGCATGGAGGGCGTCACCTTCGACCGTTTGGCTTGGATCAGCCCTGGTACCAGCAGTACCTCCTCGATATTATCCTGTTTTCCCTGGCCATTGTTTCTCTGGCAGTTTACATTGTCACCCATTTGCTGAAGTTTGCAGTGGGCTATCTGTGCAGTGGAGGGAAACTGAAAGTGGCTTAAAGTGGCTTGATCACTGTTAATGAACTCCAAACCTTTTCCAAATTTTTGACCTAAATTTCAATTTCATTTTGATGCCATTTTATAGCGCACTGTTACAATTTAATGAAATATGTTTAAATTTTGTTACAGCTGATTGTAATGTGAATTCCTTACCTGGGAACACACAGTGAATTCTAACCCCTGTGTCTCTCTTACAAATGGGGGAGGTTTAGAATCATAGAATCCCTACAGTGTGGAAACAGGCCCTTTGGCCCAACAAGTCCACACTGACCCGCAGAGCATCCCACCCAGACTCATCCCCCTAATTTATACCTCCCTGAACACTACAGACAATTTAACGTGGCCAGTCCATGTAACCTGCATATCTTTGGACTGTGGGAGGAAACCGGAGCACCCGGAGAAAATCCACGCAGACATGGGGAGAATGTGCAAACTCCAAGTTAGTAGGTTAAGTTAGTAAATTTGCAGACGACACTAAGGTCGGTGGAGTTGTGGATAGTGACGAAGGATGCTGTAGGTTGCAGAGAGACATAGATAAGCTGCAGAGCTGGGCTGAGAGGTGGCAAATGGAGTTTAATGCAAACAAGTGTGAGGTGATGCACTTTGGTAGGAGTAACCGAAAGGCAAAGTACTGGGCTAATGGTAAGATTCTTAGTAGTGTAGATGAGCAGAGAGATCTCGGTGTCCATGTACACAGATCCTTGAAAGTTGACAGGGCTGTTAAGAAGGCATACAGTGTTTTAGCTTTTATTAATAGAGGGATCGAGTTCCGGAACCAAGAGGTTATGCTGCAGCTGTACAAAACTCTGGTGCGGCCGCACTTGGAGTATTGTGTACAGTTCTGGTCACCGCATTATAAGAAGGATGTGGAAGGTTTGGAAAGGGTGCAGAGGAGATTTACTAGGATGTTGCCTGGTATGGAGGGAAGGTCTTACGAGGAAAGGCTCAGGGACTTGAGGCTGTTTTCATTAGAGAGAAGAAGGTTGAGAGGTGACTTAATTGAAACATATAAAATAATCAGAGGGTGAGATAGGGTGGATAGGGAGAGCCTTTTTCCTCGGATGGTCACGGCAAGCACGAGGGGGCATAGCTTTAAATTGAGGGGTGAAAGATATAGGACAGATCCACTGATGTTTGTCATTTTTATAAATGACTTGGATGAGGCCGTAGAAGGATAGGTTAGTAAATTTATGGATGACAATAAAGTCGGTGGAGTTGTGGATAGTGCGGAAGGATGTTGCAGGTTACGGAGGGACATAGATAAGCTGCAGAGCTGGGCTGAGAGGTGGCAAATGGAGTTTAATGTGGAAAAGTGTGAGGTGATTCACTTTGGAAGGAGTAACAGGAATACTAATGGTAAGATTCTTGGTAGTGTGGATAAGCAGACATGTCGGTGTCCATGTGCGTAGATCCCTGAAAGTTGCCACCCAGGTTGATAGGGTTGTTAAGAAGGTGTACGGTGTATTAGGTTTTACTTGTAGAGGGATTGCGTTTCAGAACCAACAGATCATGTTGCAGCTGTACAAAACTCTGGTGCGGCCACACTTGGAGTATTGCGTATAGTTCTCGTCGCCGCATTATAGGAAGGATGTGGAAGCATTGGAAAGGGTGCAGAGGAGACTTACCAGGATGTTGACTGGTATGGAAGGAAGGTCTTATGAGGAAGGCTGAGGGGCTTGAGGCTGCTTTCGTTAGAGAAAGAAAGGTTAAGAGGTGACCTAATAGAGACATACAAGATGATCAGAGGATTAGATAGGGTGGACAGTGAGAGCCTTTTTCCTCGGATGGAGATGGCTAGCATGAGGGGACATAGCTTTAAATTGAAGGGTGATAGATATAGGACAGATGTCAGAGATAGGTTCTTTACTCAGAGAGTAGGGTATGGAATGCCCTGCCAGCAACAGTAGTAGACTCACCAAGTTTAAGGGCATTTAAATGATCATTGGATAAACAAATGGATAATAATGGAATAATGTAGGTTGGGTGGGCTTCAGTTTGGTTTCACAGGTCGGTGCAACATTGAGGGCCGAAGGGCCTGTACTGCGCTGTGGTGTTCTATGTTCTATGTCAGAGGTAGTTTCTTTACTCAGAGTAGTAAGGGAATGGAACGCTTTGCCTGCAACGGTAGTAGATTCGCCAACTTTAGGTACATTTAAGTCGTCATTGGATAAGCATATGGACGTACATGGAATAGTGTAGGTTAGATGGGCTTGAGATCGGTATGACAGGTCGGCACAACATCGAGGGTTGAAGGGCCTGGACTGTGCTGTTATGTTCTATGTTCTATGTTCCACACAGACAGTCTCCGGAGGGTGGAATTGAACCCAGGTCCCTGGGACTGTGAGGCTGCAGTGCTAACCACTGAGCCACCATGCTACCTGTGAACCATTTGAAAATTTTCTAGGAAATGCATAAACTGACAGAAGCAAATTATTTTACAAAATCAGTTGAATTGCCTATTTTACAAAATTAGGTCCGGTGGACCAGTTAGAGTAACTCAAGGCTACATTCAACCGAGTGTGGCATCAAGGAGCCCGAGCAAAACTGGAATCAATGGGTGTCAGGGGCAAACTGTCCAGTGGTTGGAGTCATACCGGGCACATGGGAAGGTGGTCATGGTTGTTGGAGATCAGTCATCTCAACTCCAGGGCATTTTAGGTTACAATGGGACATTGATAGGATGCAGAGCTGGGCTGAGAAGTGGCAGATGGAGTTTAATCCTGAAAAGTGTGAGGTGATTCATTTTGGAAGGACAAACTTGAAAGCAGAATACAGGGTTAATGGAAAGATTCTTGGCAGTGTGGAGGAGCAGAGGGATCTTGGGGTACATGGTCATAGTTCCCTGAGAGCTGCCACCCAGGTGGATACAGTTGTTAAGGCGTATGGTGTGTTAGCTTTCATTAATAGAGGGATCGAGTTCAAGAGCTGTGAAGTTATGCTCCAGCTGTACAAAAGCCTGGTTCGACCACATCTGGAGTATTGTGTCCAGTTCTGGTCACCTCATTACAGGAAAGATGCGGAAGCATTGGAAAAAGTATAGAGGAGATTTACCGGGATGTTGCCTGGAATGGAGGGAAGGTCTTACGAGGAAAGGTTAAGAGAGCTAGGGCTTTTCTCTCTAGAACGATGACGGATGAGAGGTGACTTGATAGGTGTTCCAAATGATCGGATGTATAGATTGAGTGGACAGCCAGAGACGTTTTCCTAGGTTGAAGGTAGCTATTACTGAGCGGGCATAGTTTTAAAGTGAAAGGAGGTAGATTTCGGGGTGACGTCAGAGGTAGGTTCTTTACTCAGAGAATGGTCGGGGCGTGGAATGCATTGCCGGAGAGGGTAGTGGAGTTGGCCTCATTAGGGGCATTTAAGCGGCTATTAGATAGACATATGGATGATGGTATAAGGTAGGGGTGGAGGTTAGATAGACCTTAGGTTTAGGGTAAAAGTTCGGCACAACATCGTGGGCCAAAGGGCCTGTACTGTGCTGTACTTTTGTAGGTTCTCTATCTGTAGGAGTTCCTCAGGGAGTGTCCACAGCCCAACCATCTTCAGCTGCTTCATCAATGACCTTCCCTCCACCATAAGGTCAGAAGTGGGGATGGTCGCCGATGATTGCATAATGTTCAGCACCGTTGGTGACTCCTCAGATACTGAAGCGGCCTGTGTTCAAATGCAACAAGATCTGGACAATGTCCAGGCTTGGGCTGACAAGTGCCAAGTAACATTCGTGCCACACAAATGCCAGGTTATGACCATCACCAATAAGAGACAATCTAACCACTGCCCATAGACATTCAATGGTGTTACCATCACTGAATTCCCCCCACTATCAACATCCTGGGGTTACCATTGACCAGAAACTCAACTGGACCCACCACATAAACACATTGACTACAAGAGCAGGCCAGAAGCTGGGAATACTGCAGTGAGTAACTCACCTCCTGACTCCCCGAAGCCTGTCCCACCATCTACAAGGCACAAGTCAGGAGTGTGATGGGATACTCCCCACTTGCCTGGATGGGTGCAGCCCCAACAACACTGAAGAAGCTCGACACCGTCCAGGACAAAGCAGCCGCTTGATTGGCACCACATCCACAAGGATCCCCTCCCCCCACCACCGACACTCAGTAGCAGCAGTGTGTACTATCTACAAGATGCACTGCAGAAATTCACCAAAGACCCTCAGGCAGCACCTTCCAAACACTCAACCGCTTCCATCTAGAAGGACAAGGGCAGCAGATACATGGGAACACCACCCCCTGTAAGTTCCCCTCCAAACCACTCACCGTCCTGACTTGGAAATATATCCCCGTTCCTTCACTGTCACTGGGTCACAATCCTGAAATTCCCTCCCTAAGGGCATCGTGGGTCAACGTACAGCATAGGGACTTCTCAAGGACAACTAGGGATAGGCAGTAAGTGCTGGCCAAGCCAACAACAGCCACGTTCCATGATTAAGTTAAAAGGTAAGTTCAGTTTGAGAATGAAAAATCTGGGTTTTGAACAAATGTGCTCGGGTCACCAAAGGTTATTTACCAATGGAATGAGGACAGAGCTGCTGGAATGGACTGGGAAAGATGACTAGCAGGAAAGATGGTTGAGAAGCAATGGTAGACATTTGTTTGTGGCTCAGAGCAGAGACATATTCCAGGAAAGAGATACATTTCTAAGAGGAGTCACTTTGGTGAGCTAGGTAAGGGCAAAGTAAGATTCTTTTATCTTTCTTAGTGAAAAGGGGCAGAGAAGGCAGTGGTGTGCTCCTCCTGCCTGATGTGGGAGGTCAGGGAGCAGTCTACTGTTCCTGATGACTGTATCTGCAGGAAGTGAGGGAGGTCAGGGAGCAGTCTACCGTTCTTGATGACTGTATCTGCAGGAAGTGTGGGAGGTCAGGGAGCAGTCTACTGTTCCTGATGACTGTATCTGCAGGAAGTGTGGGAGGTCAGGGAGCAGTCTACTGTTCCTGATGACTGTATCTGCAGGAAGTGTGGGAGGTCAGGGAGCAGTCTACTGTTCCTGATGACTGTGTCTGCAGGAAGTGTGGGAGGTCAGGGAGCAGTCTACTGTTCCTGATGACTGTATCTGCAGGCAGTGTGGGAGGTCAGGGAGCAGTCTACTGTTCCTGATGACTGTATCTGCAGGAAGTGTGGGAGGTCAGGGAGCAGTCTACTGTTCCTGATGACTGTATCTGCAGGAAGTGTGGGAGGTCAGGGAGCAGTCTACTGTTCCTGATGACTGTATCTGCAGGAAGTGTGACCAGCTGCAGCTCCTCACAGACTGCATGGTTCAGCTGGAGCAGCAGTTGGACACATTGAGGAGCGTACAGGGGGCTGAGAGTGTGATAGACACCAGTTACAGGGAGGTGGTCACACCACAGGTTCAGTCAGGTAGGTGGATGACCACTAGGAGAGGCAGGAAGGTAATGCAGGGCTCTCCTGTGGATATTCCCTTCTCTAACTGGTATTCTGTTTTGGATAATTTTGGGGAGCATCTGAGGGGAATATAACAGCAGCAGGCAGGTCTGTGGTGCAACTAGCTCTGCTATAGAGCAGAATTGGGCAAAGTCCAAACGAGCGATAGCGGTAGGAGACTCACTAGTCAGGGCTACAGACAGGCATTCCTGTGGCCATGTTTAAGCTTCCAGGATGGTGTATTGTCTTCCCTGGTGTCAGGGTCAAGGACATATCTGAGCAGTTGCAAGAGTTTATGAGGGGGCGGAGGGGGTGCTGGGGGTGAGCAACCACAAGGTTGTTGTCCACGTCGGTACAAAGAGGGATGGGGCCCTGCGGAGTGAGTACAGGGAGTTAGGAAAGAGGCTGAGAAAGAGATCCTCGAGGGTAGTAATCTCCAGGTAATGCCCAGTGTCACCTGCCAATGAGGCAATGAATAGAAAGCTATGTCAGATGAATGTGTGGCTAAGGAGCTAATGCAGGGGACAGGGTTTCAGGTTCTTGGACCATTGGGACCTCTTCTGGGGCAGGGATGACGAGCACATGAGGGAAGGGTGGGACCTAAAATGGAGGGGAACCAATATCCTCACAGATAGCCTCGCTAGTGCTACTCAGGAGCATCTAAGTTCAAGTGGCAGGAGGCGGGGGGAACTAGAGCAGTAAGTCAGAAAGGAAGGACAGGCAGAGCCAGGTAAGTCAGGGGCTGAGGTGTGATTATTTCAATGCAAGGAGTATTATAGGCAAGTTGAGAGTAGATTCAAAGAGCTTACAGAGAGACATTGATAGGTTAAATTAGTGGGCAAAGAGTTGATAAATGAAGTAGAATGTGGGAAAATGTGAAGATGTTCATTTTGGAAGGGAGAACAAAAGAACAGAATATTATTTAATGGAGAGAAACTACAGAAAACTGCAACAGGGACGGACTTGTGTATGAAACACAGAAAGCTAGCGCACAGGGTGCAGCAGATAATCAGGAATGTTAATGCAATGTTGGCCCTTATTTCGGGGAGTTGGAATGTAAGAGTAGGGGAATTCTTACTGTAACTGTACAAGGTGCTAGTGAGGCCACATCTGGAGCACTGTAAGCAGTTTTAGTCCCTTATTTAAAGATAGCTCTCATTTTATTGGAGGCAGTTCAGTGAAGGTTCACAGGATGATCCCGGATGTGAAGCAATTGTCTTATGAGCAAAGGTTAAACAGGTTGGGATTCTGCTCACTGGCGATCTCATTGAAACATGTTAGATTCTTAAGGGGCTTGGGTAATGTTGTGATAGACACCAGGTAAATGTTGTGAGGACATGTCCCTCATGGAAGAGGGTAGAAGGCATAGTCTCAGAATAAAGGGACACCAGTTGAAGACCAAGATGAGGGGGAATTTCTTTTTGCAGGGGCTTGTGAGTGTTTGTAACTCTTTATCATAGAGATCTATGGGGTTGGTGTCCTTGTGTGTATTTAAGGCTAAAATGGATAGTTTCTGATCTGTTAGGGAATCGAGGGTTAAGGGGAAAGGACAAAAAAGTGGATGAGGAATGTCAGATCAGCCACGACCCTATTGAATGCCGGAGTAGGTTTGAGGGGCAGAATAGTTTCCTCCTGTTCCTATTTCGTATGGCCTTAATAAATCAGGTTTTAGTCTGGAATCTGACATCCAGCGATTACATCAGCTGGGATGATGACACTAGCTTCCTGCAATGTACACCTATCACCCACACAGACAATTTTCCAGTAACCTGCTTCTTTCTTGACCATGCTGTTAGAAACATACATATTGATGGATTACAAAAATGTAACCATTGCTAAAAAGAGATGAGAAGTTGAAGCTCCTTGTATCACATTGATCAAAGTGAGGGTACAAGAAACAGATGAAAACCTGGAGGAACTGCTTTATTACAGAAGAGTTGAGCACGCTGACTTGTTGCACCATAATTAACATGGTGATGCAGCAAGAACAGGTCATCTCCAAATTGTACTCGCTGCCCACATAGGTAGATGCTGATTGGGCAGGATAAAACCTGGGGTGCAGCAGAGGTCAGACCCTTTTTTTAAAAAAGTTGCAATGAATATACATTTCCCTTTTGCCTACATAAACAGGATCTTGTATATTTATGTGCATAAGTTCCAGCAAGCACCAGTACACACACTATGAGTCCAGCTATTGGGTGTCCAGCATAACTCTTAGCACAGTCTGGATTATTTAATAAATGATTTCCAACAGCAGAACAACACCCAATGTTTTTGAGGCTTGTAATTTTAGGCTTGTTGAACATGATCAGCATATGCACAAGTTGCTTTGTTGAGGTTTACTTTTATTTGATCATGGGATGTTGTTGCTGGTTCTCTACCGTGGTTGCCTATTCATAATTGCCCTTGAGAATGTGCTGGTGAGCACTGTTCTTGTGGTGAGCAATGTTCTTGTGGTGAGCAATGTTCTTGAGCCATAGCAAGTTCCTGCAGCATAGACAGAACCACAGATGTTTTTATGAAGAGAATTTTAAGATGTTCCCTCAGTGACAGAGAAGGAAGCGATTCACATCGGGGTGTTGGTTGGAGGGGAATTTACAGGGGTTGTGTTCCAAGGCATCTTCTGTCCTTGGCCCTCCAGATGGCAGAGGTTCCAAATTTTTAGGGTGTGTTGCTACAGGGCATCTTGTCAATGATACACACTGCTTTCAACTATGGAAAGAAATGTGCATTCTAAATGGGATAACAAGGTGTGGAGCTGGATGAACACAGCAGAGGAGCAGGAAAGCTGACGTTTCGGGCTGAGACCTTTCTGGTCAGCTTTCGTGCTCCTCTGATGCTGCTTGTCCTGCTGAGTTCATCCAGCTGTACACCTTGTTATCTCAGATTCTCCAGTAACTGCAGTTCCTAGTGTCAGAGATCAAAATAAGGAAAGTTAGCAATATCAAAGATTACAATTTTTTTTTCTGTTGCAGTCGTATTTATTGCAAGAAATGAGATGATAAAATTGAACAAAAGGCATCCCTTATCGCATTTCTGGATTTTACAAAAGTGACCTTTTAAATTGAGGAAAAGACAAAAGTATGTAATATTCACAAAGATCTTGACAAGCGTGGAACCCTCCTATAATATTTTCAAGATTGATATCCTCATTGTGTACTCTGCCAGTTAGGGGCAAGAACAGAGTGGACTGGACCATTGATGATGTTTAATTACTCTTTTATTAGAACAAAGAAAATTACAGCACAGGAACAGGCCCTTCAGCCCTCCAAGCCTGCGCCGATCCAGATCCTCTATCTAAGTCTGTCGCCTATTTTCCAAGGATCTGTATCCCTCTGCTCCCTGCCCATTCATGTATCTGTCTAGATACATCTAAAATGACGCTATTGTGCCTGCCTCTACCACCTCCACTGGCAACGCATTCCAGGCACCCACCACCTTTCCACGCATATCTCCCTTAAACTTATCCCCTCTCTCCTTGAAATCATGACCCCCAGTAATTGAGTCCCCCACTCTGAGGAAAAAGCTTCTTGCTATCCACCCTATCTACACCTGCCATGATTTTGTAGACCTCAATCAGGTCCCCCTTCAATCTCTGTCTTTCTGATGTAATCTACGCAACTTCTCTTCATAGCTAGCGCCCTCCATACCAGGCAACATCCTGGTGAACCTCCTCTGTACCCTCTCCAAAGCATCCACATCCTTTTGGTAATGTGGCGACCAGAACTGCACACAGTATTCCAAATGTGTGGTCGAACTAAAGTCCTATACAACTGTAACATGACCTGCCAACTCTTGTACTCAATACCCCGTCTAATGAATGAAAGCATGCTGTATGTCTTCTTGACCGCCCTATTGACCTGCGTTGTCACCTTCAGGGAACAATGGACCTGAACACCCAGATCTCTCTGTGTATCAATTTTCCCCAGGGCTTTTCCATTTACTGTATAGTTTGCTCTTGAATTGGATCTTCCAAAATGCATCACCTCGTATTCTTTAAAATTCTGTTCTTTAAAATTCACAAATGGGACATGGGTTTCACTGGCTGGGCCCAGCATTTAGTGCTTAATTTAGTTGTTCCACTTGAGAAGGTGGCGATGAGCTGGCTTCTTGAACCGCTGCAGTCCATGTGCTTTGGATTCACCATAATCCCCTTAAGGGAGGGAATACCAGGATTTTGACCCTGTGACAGTGAAGGAACGGGGATATATTTCCATGTCAGGATATTGGGTGGCTTGGAGGGGAACTTATAGGTGTTGTTGTTCCCATGTATCTGCTTTCCTTGCCCCTTCTAGATGGAAGTGGTCTTGGGTTTGGAAGGTGCTGTCTAAGGATGTTTGGTGAATTTGTGGTGCGCATCTTGAACATAGAACACACTGCTACTACTGAAGGTGATCATTTTATATTTGAGCCGATGTAACAATTTTCATTTTGGACTGAAAAAAATCCAAATATTTTCCAGTATTTAAAATTGGGTCACCGACTTTAAAATGATTTAGTGAATTTGTTTCTGAAATATATGTTGTAGGGACTATCCAATGTTGTGTACTATAATGTGTGACTGTATTTAGGCAGGTCATGGAGTGCTTGATCAGGAGTAGACAAATTATAGCCCATGTGTCGCATCTGTTTCATTGGAAATTCTCATTGCTTTCCACTTAACCAATTATTTAATTCATTTAATATTCATTTCAAAAGAAACATCTCAAAACACTAACTCAGTTTCTCTCCTCAGATACTGCCACAACTGTTGAGTTTCTGTCGCATTTTCTTTGTTTCAATTTTCCAGTATTCTTAGCATTTTGTTTTCATTAAAGAAACTTAAATCAAATGCAGTTATCTGCAGAGTACAGTGACTTTGAAAGAATAACCAGAGAAATGGTTCAAACTAAGCCATTGAGTGCTGGCTGCTAGCCAGTTCTTCTGCAAGTGCAGATGTAAGAGCGAGGTCAGCACAGGACCACAAACTGCACCAAGGTGATAATGCAGGCAGCCCTCTGAGTAGCTGTGTTGCTACTGCACACAGAGGTGCAAGGTTATTTACCATTTACTGTGCCTATGAAACATTTTCATTGATTTGGTAGCAAACATTTATGATGTGTAAAAATATTTCATAATACAAGTTCAATTGTTAGAATGTGACTTGTTTCTTATGAATGATTGGTCAAATAATATCTTCTGAATGTTTATAAATGTTTCAAGTTCTTATTTTGTTTTAGCAAAGTTTACAGCAGTTGTCAAGTTAATGTTTTTACAGCTGTATTAGGCATAATAATTTCTATGACAATGGTAAGTTTGGAGTATACCTATATTGTGTCCATTCGAGTGTTAAAAAGTATAATTCCTGTATGGTGTGGACATGTCACAAAGGTTCTTCATATGATAAGTGCCATAGCACATTTTAATGGGAAATGTTAACGCTATGTTGTATTAAGAGTAAAATGATGGCTAAAGAACAAAGAAAATTACAGCACAGGAACAGGCCCTTCAGCCCTCCAAGCCTGCGCCGATCAAGATCCTCTGTCTAACCTGTCATCTATATTCTAACGGCCTGTGTCCATTTGCTCCCTGCCCATCCATGTACCTGTCCAAATATATCTTAAAAGACGCTAACGTGTCTGCGTCTACCACCTCCGCTGGCAACGCTTTCCAGGCGCCCACCACCCTCTGTGTAAAGAACTTTCCACACAGATCTCCCTTAAACTTTCCTCCTCTCACTTTGAACTCATGACCCCTAGTAATTGAGTCGCCCGCTCTGGGAAAAAGCTTCTTGCTATCCACCCTGTCTATATCCCTCATGATTTTGTAGACCTCAATCAGGTCCCCCCTCAATCTCCATCTTTCTAATGAAAATAATCCGAATCTACTCAACCTCACTTCATAGCTAGCACCCTCCATAGGAGGCAACATCCTGGTGAACCTCCTCTGCACCCTCTCCAAAGCATCCACATCCTTTTGGTAATGTGGCAACCAGAACTGTACACAGTATTCCAAATGTGGCCGAACCAAAGTCCTATACAACTGCAATAGAACATAGAACATAGAACAGTACAGCACAGAACAGGCCCTTCAGCCCACAATGTTGTGCCGACCATTGATCCTCATGGATGCACCCTCAAATTTCTGTGACCATATGCATGTCCAGCAGTCTCTTAAATGACCCCAATGACCTTGCTTCCACAACTGCTGCTGGCAACGCATTCCATGCTCTCACAACTCTCTGCGTAAAGAACCTGCCTCTGACATCCCCTCTATACTTTCCACCAACCAGCTTAAAACTATGACCCCTCGTGCTAGCCATTTCTGCCCTGGGAAATAGTCTCTGGCTATCGACTCTATCTATGCCTCTCATTATCTTGTATACCTCAATTAGGTCCCCTCTCCTCCTCCTTTTCTCCAATGAAAAGAGACCGAGCTCAGTCAACCTCTCTTCATAAGATAAGCCCTCCAGTCCAGGCAGCATCCTGGTAAACCTCCTCTGAACCCTCTCCAAAGCATCCACATCTTTCCTATAATAGGGCGCCCAGAACTGGACGCAGTATTCCAAGTGCGGTCTAACCAAAGTTTTATAGAGCTGCAACAAGATCTCACGACTCTTAAACTCAATCCCCCTGTTAATGAAAGCCAAAACACCATATGCTTTCTTAACAACCCTGTCCACTTGGGTGGCCATTTTAAGGGATCTATGTATCTGCACACCAAGATCCCTCTGTTCCTCCACGCTGCCAAGAATCCTATCCTTAATCCTGTACTCAGCTTTCAAATTCGACCTTCCAAAATGCATCACCTCGCATTTATAATGACCTGCAATATGACCTGCCAACTCTTGTACTCAACACCCCGTCCAATGAAGGGATAGGGAGAGAATAGGTCCCCTTAAATATCAGCATGGAGCCACAGGAGATGGGGGAGATTTTTAATGAACATTTCTCCTCAGTGCTTACTGAGGAGAGAATCATAGATGCTAAGGAGATAAGGGGGAAACAAGTGGTAATGTTTTGGGCCACATGCAGATTACCAGAGAGGAGGTGTTTGCAGCCTTAAAGCACATTAAGGTGGATAAATCCCCTGGGTCTGATCAAGTCCATCCTTGGATGTTGTGGGAGGCTAGGGAAGAAATTGCAGAGGCCCTTGGAGAGACTTTTCCTTCATCTTTGGCCACTGGTGAAGTTCCAGAAGACCGGACGGTGGCTAATGTTGTTCCATTGTTAAAGTAAGGCAGCAAAGACAAGCCAGGGAACTACAGGCCAATGAGCCTAACATCAGCAGTAGGCAAGTTATTGGAGAGGATACTGAGGGACAGGATCAACCTATTATTGGATAGTCAAGGCCTGGTTAGGGATAGTCAGAATGGATCTCTGTGTGTGTGTGTGTGTGTGTGTGTGTGTGTGTGTGTGTGTGTGTGTGTGTGTGTGTGTGAGGGAGGGGGGGAAATCATGTCTGACAAATCTTTTAGTGTTTTTCAAAGAGGTAACCAAGAGGATGGATGAGGGTCGGGCAGGTTAGTCATGAAAGTTAGGTCACATGGGATCCAGGGAGAGATAGCTAATTGGATTCATAATTGGCTCAATGATAGGAAGCAGAGGGTGATGGTTGAAAGTTGTTTCTTGAACTGGAGGCCTGTGACTAGTGCTGTGCCACAGAAGTCGGTGCTGGGACCTTTGTTATTTGTTATTTACATAAATGATCTGGGTGTGAATGTACAAGGCAGGATTAGTAAGTTTGTGGATAGTACAGAATTAAGAAGAGTCATTGATAGTGAGGAAGGTTATCATAAATTACAGAGGGCTCTTGATCAGATGGGGAAGTGGGCTGAGGATTGGCAAGTACGATTCATTACAGATAAGTGTGAGGTGTTAACTTTGGAAAGTCAAATGAAGGTAGGACTTATACAGTAGATCATAAGATCCTGAGGAGTGTTGTGGAACAGAGGCACCTACGAGTACAAATACACAGTTTGTTGAAAACAGTGTCACAGGTAGACAGGGTGTGAGGAAGGCATTTAGCATGCTGGCCGTCATCGTTTGAGGCACTGAGTGTAGGAGTTGGGATGTTATGTTACAGATGTATAAGTCGTTAGTGAGGCCTCACTTGGAGTATGGTGTGCAGGTTTGGTCACCCTATTATAGGAAAGACATAGTTAAACTGGAAAGTGTGCAAAGAAGATTTACAGGATGTTGCCAGGGCTAATAGGCCTGAGTTATAGGGAGAGGTTGGCCAGGATAGGGCTTTATTCCTTGGAATCTAGGGGAATGAGGGGTGACCTTATTGAGGTGTATAAAATCAGGAGGGGCATAGATAGGATGAATGTATATAATCTTTTTCCCGGGGATGGGGAATTGAAAACTAGAGAGCATGGGTTTAAGGTGAGAGGGGAGATATTTAAGAAGGACCTGAGGGACAATTTCCTCACACGCACAGAGTAGTGTGTATATGGGATGGGCTGCCAGAGACAGTGGTTGAGGCAGGTACAAGAGCAACATTTAAAAAACATTTGGATAAGTACATGGATAGGAAGGGTCTAGAGGGATATGGACCAAATGTAGGGAATAGGAACTAGCTGAGTGGGCACCACGGTCAGCATGGACCAGTTTGGGCCAAAGGGTCTGTGTTCATGCTGTACTAGTCTCTGACTGTAAATGCACAAAGACCAGTGTCCCGTCACCAAGTCCCTCCTTTATTTACTTGCACACAGTATACAGGCTGTGGCCAGCCAGTTTAGAATCCGTCCCCTGAACTGAGGAGTTTTCAAATTTCCCTGGTGATATTGTTTTTTTACCAAACCCCTTCACTACTGCCATACTGCAGCAGTCCTTGTATTCCCGCATGGGCCCCAGCTATGCCTGCCTCTTTGTAGGTTACGTGGAACAGACCCTCTTCCGCACCTACACAGGCCCCAAACCCCACCTCTTCCTCCGGTACATTGATGACTGTATTGGCGCCGCCTCTTGCTCCCCAGAGGAGCTCGAACAGTTCATCCACTTCACCAACACCTTCCACCCCAACCTTCAGTTCACCTGGGCCATCTCCAGCACATCCCTCACCTTCCTGGACCTCTCAGTCTCCATCTCAGGCAACCAGCTTGTAACTGATGTCCATTTCAAGCCTACCAACTCCCACAGCTACCTAGAATACACCTCCTCCCACCCACCCTCCTGCAAAAATTCCATCCCCTATTCCCAATTCCTCCGCCTCCGCCGCATCTGCTCCCACGATAAGACATTCCACTCCCGCACATCCCAGATGTCCAAGTTCTTTAAGGACCGCAACTTTCCCCCCACAGTGATCGAGAACGCCCTTGACCGCGTCTCCCGTATTTCCCGCAACACATCCCTCACACCCCGCCCCGCCACAACCGCCCCAAGAGGATCCCCCTCGTTCTCACACACCACCCTACCAACCTCCGGATACAAAGTATCATCCTCCGACACTTCCGCCATTTACAATCCGACCCCACCACCCAAGACATTTTTCCATCCCCTCCCCTGTCTGCTTTCCGGAGAGACCACTCTCTCCGTGACTCCCTTATTCGCTCCACACTGCCCTCCAACCCCACCACACCCGGCACCTTCCCCTGCAACCGCAGGAAATGCTACACTTATCCCCACACCTCCTCCCTCACCCCTATCCCAGGCCCCAAGATGACATTCCACATTAAGCAGAGGTTCACCTGCACATCTGCCAATGTGGTATACTGCATCCACTGTACCCGGTGCGGCTTTCTCTACATTGGGGAAACCAAGCGGAGGCTTGGGGACCGCTTTGCAGAACACCTCCGCTCAGTTCGCAACAAACAACTGCACCTCCCAGTCGCGAACCATTTCCACTCCCCCTCCCATTCTTTAGATGACATGTCCATCATGGGCCTCCTGCACTGCCACAATGATGCCACCCAAAAGGTTGCAGGAACAGCAACTCATATTCCGCCTGGGAACCCTGCAGCCATATGGTATCAATGTGGACTTCACCAGTTTCAAAATCTCCCCTTCCCCAACTGCATCCCTAAACCAGCCTAGTTCGTCCCCTCCCCCGACTGCACCACACAACCAGCCCAGCTCTTCCCCCCCACCCACTGCATCCCAAAACCAGTCCAACCTGTCTCTGCCTCCCTAACCAGTTCTTCCTCTCACCCATCCCTTCCTCCCACCCCAAGCCGCACCCGCAGCCACCTAACCTCATCCCACCTCCTTGACCTGTCCGTCTTCCCTGGACTGACATATCCCCTCCCTACCTATACTCTCTCCACCTTTTCTCTCCATCTTCGGTCCGCCTCCCCCTCTCTCCCTATTTATTCCAGTTCCCTCCCCCCATCCCCCTCTCTGATGAAGGGTCTAGGCCCAAAACGTCAGCTTTTGTGCTCCTGAGATGCTGCTTGGCCTGTGTTCATCCAGCCTCACATTTTATTATCTTGGAATTCTCCAGCATCTGCAGTTCCCATTATCTCTCATTCCCTGGTTATATTGTTTTTCATGGTTATATACTTTTATTAAACTGTACAAAGATACAAAACAAAATCAAGGTGACAATCAATGAAAAAAAACAAGAATATACATGGAAATGGGGATGGAGAAACACACCCCAAATCCCACCATGCAATCAGTTAACAACTTACAAGGAAAAGGGGACAATAACCAAACCCCAAATCCCACCATAACAAAAACTTAAGCAAAACTACACAAGATAAGGCGATACGAACAAACAACAAAAAAGCAATGCATGCAACACTGACTCCCCTGGCAAACCAGCAAATCATCTGTCCCTGTCTGTCCCTGCTCACCTTCCGACCTCCTGTACAACAGCCCGCCTTTTGCAGCTTCTGGCCCTTGGCTTGGTCCCACGTGCCTTCCAGCAAAGTCTAGCACAGCCCATCCCCATTCCTCACCAGGACAACACTTTTCAGGGTGATGTACCCCAACTTCCAACACTCAGGGCAACAGCTTTCAGGATAACCTACGTACCATCCAGCGTTCGGAACAATCTAGTCACCTTCTGGCTCTCGGCAAGGCCTGCCAGACACAGGAACACTCAAAACACAGGGCGTACAAAACAATCCAAGCATAATGGGCTGAGTCTGTGTCCGAAGGCAGCCAGCACACACCTCGCAGCGTACATTCAGATACTCGGTCCATTCTGGAGGCCTGGTCCACTTGCAGAAACACAGCAGGCTCCCAGAGGCCAGACCTACTCTTGAGGATACAGCCGACCCACAGAGGGCCTAGTCCGCCAGAGGCCTAGCGCGCTCACAAAGGTATAGCTGACTCATGGAGGCTCAGTCCAGATACAAAAAAGATGAAAACCCATCAAAAGTAAAGTGCAAATATTTAAAAGTGTGGTTGAAGGAGCAAGCCCTGCCACAAAGTCATCTTAGCCTCAATTCCAAAAAACAATACACTCGCTGTAACCAGCCAGTTTAAAAAAGCAGTTCCCCACTGAGAATTAAAACCCAGCAATAACATTGGCTATTACCCAGCCAGTTTGGAAATCCAGTCTCAAAAAGTGAAAAAAAAAACACATCCACAATACCAATAGTTGTGGCTAGCCAGCTCAGAGTCAGTCCCTTGAACTGATGAGTTTGTAAATTTCCTGTTTAGATATTTTTTCCAAAGCCCGACACCACTGCCATATTGCAGTAGTGCTTGTATTCCCTGTTTATGTGGGGTGGCCAAGTCTTGCTGATTGGCCCAGGTTAACAACCTCAATCAAGGATCTTACAGTCAGCAAGGTCCACCTGGTTCCAATCACTACAGAGATGAAATTGGGATTGAATGGCTGAGGGTGAATCTGAGATGTAAAAAGTTATAAGTTTATAGATCAGACAGACAGAAATGTTCCCTCTTAGAGGCGTCAATTATCAGCAGCATAGGTTTAAGGGAGAGGGCAGGAGGTTTAGAGGGGATTTGAGAAAATCGTTTTAACCAGAAAGTTGTGGATACCAAGAACTCTATACATTAAAAGAGCGCTAGAGACAGAATCCTTAAGGCATTCAGGAAGTGTTCAGATGAGCATCTGAAATGCCATAGCACACAAAGCTACAGGCCAAGTGCTGGAAATGGGATTAGAATAGATGGATGTTTGATTACCAATATGGATAAGATTGGCTGATGGGCCTCTTCCCATGCTATAAAAAACACTATCTTTCTCGGTCAAGAATAATGAAACGAAGACAAAGTTAGAGATAGAGAGTCCTATGAGACAGAATCAGGATTCAACTGTCTCGTCATAATGTATCTACAGCAAACGGACCTCCGACTGGGTTCCTCCTCAATAGGCAGGATCTCCATGTCAATGCAGCATCCCTCTCCCCTGATTCAGTCTGTGCCCAATGCCTCACTCCAGTGAAGCTTATCGGTATTAGACTCAATTCTGTTGGAGTGTAAACCTTTACCTATAAAGGAACAAGGCTGTGTTTATTTAGGGTAACAGCCACCCAAATTGTCCCATAGAAACAAAGAAAAAGATATAAAAATACAATATCTGATATCCAATCAGACCTGAAGATCAATAGTATTCAAAATAGTCAGTATTATCAAAATTCTACTTAAACATAACTGCCAGACTTGTATTCACCTTGGGCACCTATTCAGCAACCTGTGAAATCTGGAAAGGGGACAAAACAGTCCGAGTGACATCTGTATTTATTCAGCAGGATCTGTGTAACTGTGCAGAGACAGTGCTCATTCAGGGTACAGGCCACTCATTGTCACTGTGGCCTGTTAGTTTGTTCTGCTCCTACAGGTGGCGATACTTAGTCCCACCAATACCACTGACCTACAGTGAGTTGCTATGTCTTTGTGGATGAGTGTTCCACAGTTTAGGACTGTTCCACACTGGCCAGCATCTTGTTCACTGCATTCCAGTCCAAATTATTGAGGATACTGCTGGTACTATCCGATAGTGCCGCAGATTCCGAGCTATCAGCCTTGGCCAAATCTGCAACCTAAGGAGCAAATCATTGTGGAATTAAAATGCACGAGCACCATCTCCTCATTCCAACAGCTGTCTCATCAATGTTCATCCTGAAGCCAACCAGGCTCCTGAAGCCAGGCCCGCTCCTTCCCACTCCCAGCTGGACCCGGACCCAGGCCCACTCCTTCCCGTTCCCAGCTAGACCCGGACCCAGCCCCTCCTCTTCACGTTCCCAGCTGTAGCCGGACCCAGGCCCGCTCCTTCCCATTCCCAGCTGTAGCCGGACCCAGCCCCTCTCCTTCCCGTTCCCAGCTGTAGCCGGACCCAGGCCCGCTCCTTCCCGTTCCCAGCTGTAGCCGGCCCCAGGCCTGCTCCTTCCCATTCCCAGCTGGACCCGGACCCAGGCCCGCTCCTTCCCGTTCCCAGCTGGACCCGGACCCAGGCCCGCTCCTTCCCATTCCCAGCTGTAGCCGGACCCAGGCCCGCTCCTTCCCATTCCCAGCTGTAGCCGGACCCAGCCCCTCTCCTTCCCGTTCCCAGCTGTAGCCGGACCCAGGCCCGCTCCTTCCCGTTCCCAGCTGTAGCCGGCCCCAGGCCTGCTCCTTCCCATTCCCAGCTGGATCCGGACCCAGGCCCGCTCCTTCCCGTTCCCAGCTGGACCCGGACCCAGGCCCGCTCCTTCCCATTCCCAGCTGGACCCGGACCCAGGCCCGCTCCTTCCCGTTCCCAGCTGGACCCGGACCCAGGCCCGCTCCTTCCCGTTCCCAGCTGGACCCGGACCCAGGCCCGCTCCTTCCCGTTCCCAGCTGGACCCAGCCCTGCCACTAGTCCAGGCTCTCCAGGTACCTGCAAGAAAGGATCATCCTTGCGGTCCAGAATGTGACGAATCTGTTCTGGGGTGTTCCAGTGGGTTAGAGAGTCAGTGTCCGAGTTGGATTCATCTTCTGCTGAATGTGAAGTTTGGAAGGAAGGCCTGAGTGAGAACCGACGACAGTCTAGAGAAGGAATGCAGCCAATCACCATCAATACACAGGGACCACCACAATATCATCCTGGCTCTCCCTGGCCCCTGGGGAGGCTCAGTGTCTCTCTTGTCCCTGGGTATGCCCATAGTCCCCTGATTTGGGCCACAACCCTCGCTGACTCATGAAAAAGCAACATAAAGGGGTGCAGATGGGAAGGCAGTGGAAAGTTGTTTTCTTGCATAAAAAAGTAAATTGCATTGAGTTCAGCATTTCTTAACCTGGTTTGCACTTCCTTTTGAGAACAGAAATCCAGACAGGCCACTTTCAGTGCTGAGGTTCATGCTGCAGCACTAATAGTTGCTATTGGTTCAACACTGGGGATCTTCCAGGCACTGATGACCTTTATCTTGTATCAAACAGAAAGAGAGTGGAATAAGGCAATGATCCAAGATAACAAAGTGTGAGGCTGGCTGAACACAGCAGGCCAAGCAGCATCTCAGGAGCACAAAAGCTGACGTCTTGGCTCTAGACCCTTTATCAGAAAAACTTTTCTGATCAAGCTTTTCTGATGAAGGGTCAAGGCCCGAAACATCAGCTTTCCTGCTCCTGAGATGCTGCTTGGCCTGCTGTGTTCAGCCAGCTCCACACTTTGTTATCTTGGATTCTCCAGCATCTGCAGTTCCCAGTATCTCTGAGCACTCCCCTTGTCTTTTGTTTGGTGAGACCTGTGCTTCCTAACCTTCCTTTTTGCTTCACTAGCTTCTTTCTCAACAGGATAAAGCCGCTCCCTTCAATCACAAAGTCATCATACTGGATTTGAAATGTTACTCTGTTTCTCTATCCTTACAGAGGCTGCTAGATCTGCTGAATTTCTCTAGCACTTTCTGGTTTGGTACTACAGCAGGAAGGGGTTGCTATGAATGACTGATCTCACTCAGTGAGGTATTGAGCTTTGACGTTGCAGTAATGGGCCCTCTCTGACACTGCCAGGTTTGAGGGTTTATGAAATACTTACCAGGCCTGTCATGCTTATGTTTGCTGACCCCACAGTCTGTCGGCCTGGTACCTGAGCAAGGTCTCCTCTGGGCTGTTGGTCTCAAGGCTCCTAAACCAAAACAACAGTGGGATTAGATTATTTACTACAGACTGCACAAGGACATCAGTGTGGATCAGCTGGACCCTGTAAATGCTTAATGTGACAGACATTCAGGCTGATATTTAGTAAGTTAGAGACAAAAAAAAAGCACTGCAGATGCTGGAATCCAAGGCAGACAAACAGGAGTCTGGAAGAACACAGCAGGCCAGGCAGCATCTGGAGGAAAGGAGCAGTCTACGTTTTGAGAATTACCCTTCTTCAGGACTGGATGTGGGGTCAAGGGGAGTTGTAGATACAGTAGGGATGGTGGTGATAGGTGGACACTGGTGGGTCGATGGGAAGGACAAGTACTTAATAAGTAACTGTACTGCTGACACAGACATTATGCAGTGACTGATTTCCCCCCCTCTCCCCCTCTGGGAGCTGAGCAGTGACTGACCCCTTCCCCCAGGTGGGGTGGGGAACGGTGGTGGGTGTGGCGAGAGTAGTGACTGACATACCTGATGGCCCCCCTCGTCCAGGTGAAGCAGACACAGAACGGCATTGAGTTGCCATCGAGTAGGTTCGAGAAAAACTGCGCTCTGCCCGACTGGCTGAGAGACTGCGAGATGCTGCACACCTCCTGGAAAACAACAGAGCGACAGGGTGAACTTCAAACACACTCACACTGACCCACTCACTAATTTACACACACGCACACACACACATTATCTCAGTCAGGTCAAGCCCTGAGAACAGCAGTGTTTCTGTCGGGGCAGGAGTGTTTTGGTTCATATCCTGCATGGTGATAACTGCCCCTCACTCTGTAGAAGGGCTTATAAGGGATGGGGTAATTTAGCTTCGGCATGCTTTTGAGGCAAGGGGTAGATGGGTTTCCTCACTTCACAATATGGCCAAGTTTGACTCGGAGCTTGTCTTTCTCACATTAAATCCCTGTTGGTGGAGTCCCTCCTTTACTTACCCCCTTTGTGTGCTGCTCGGCTGAGATGGTGTGCTTCGAGCTGATTTTAGTGGCCTTTCCCTCGGAGCTCGTGGATGAGTCGCTGGAAGCTGAATGGTGTCACACAACATCTCATTCATCAAGCTGAGTGCTGCCTGTGTTCGCTGTTCATGGTTCACAGCCAGAGTTACCCTGGAGAAAAATGGAGAAATAACTTCTCAACAAGAGTGCACCCTGGGAACACACAAACCTGAACGTTACCAAGACACAGGCTGAACATAACCTTGACAGAGACAGGGCTGTGAGAGGAAGGTGATGCTGCGGAGGACAAACAGTTCACTCAAAAACACCAGGAGTTACTGATACACACAATGAATTACATAGAGCCAGGGATATGATTCAGAGATATTTGTCCAGGTCCAGGGATACAAAACAGAAGTGTCCACTCCAGTGGTCCCCAACATTACAGATACCAGTCTGCAGCCAATCTGATTTCCTCCATCTGATATCAAGAAACAGGCGGAGACACTGAATACTGCAAAGACAATGGGCCCTGACAACATTATGGAAACAGTAGTGCAGGCTTGCACTCCAGAACTTGCCGCTCTCCTAGCCAAGCTCTTCCAGCACAGTTACAACACTGGCATCTAGCCGATAACATGGAAAATAGCCCAGGAATGTCCTGCACATAAAAAGCACGACAAATCCAACCCGGCCAATTACTGCCCCATCAGTGTCCTCTCGACCATCAGTAAAGTGATGGAAGGTGTCAGTAACAGAGCTGTCAAGCAGCACCTGCTCAGCAGTAACCTGCTCAGTGACGCCCAGTTTGGGTTCCATAGAAGGAATATAGAAGATAGGAGAATGACGAGGCAATTCGGACCTTCGAGCCTGCTCTGCCATTCATCATGATCATAGCTGATCATCCACTCAATACCTCATCCTGCTTTCTCCCCATAACCTTTGACCCCATTCACCCCAAGTGCTATATCTAGTCACCTCTTGATTACATTCAATGTTTTGGCATCGACTGCTTCCTGTGGCAATGCATTCCACAGGCTCACCGCGCTCTAGGTGAAGAAATGTCTCCTCATCTCCGTTCTAAATGGTCTACCCCGAATCCTCAGACTGTGACCCCTGGTTCTGGGCACACCCACCATCGGGAACATCCTCCCTGCATCTACCCTGTCCAGTCCTGTTAGAATTTTATCAGTATCTGTGAGATACCCCCTAAAATGTCTGAACCTTGGCAAAAACAATCCCAACCTAGTCAATCTCTCCTCATGCGTCAGGCCCAACATCCCTGGAATCAGCCTGGTAAACCTTCGCTGCACTCCCTCGAGAGCAAGAGCATCCTTCCTCAGAAAAGGAGACCAAAACTGCACACTGCATTCCAGGTGTGGTCTCACCAAGGCCCTGTATAACTGCAACAACACATCCCTGCTCCTGAACTCGAAACCTCTCGCAATGAAGGCCAACATCCCATTTACCTTCCTCACCACCTGCTGTGCCTGCATGTTTACCTTCAGCAACTGGTGCACAAGGACACCCAGGTCCCACTGCACACTCCCCCTCTCCCAATTTACAGCCATTCAGGTAGTAATCTGCCTTTTGGTTTTAGCTCCCAAAGTGAATAACCTCACATTTATCCAAATTATACTGCACCTGCCATTGATTTACCCGCTCACCCAACCTGTCCACATCATGCTGAAGGATCTCTGCACCTCGTCACAGTTCACCCTCCCACCCAACATGGTATCACCCGCAAACTTGGAAACAGTACATTTTGTTCCGTTACCCCATTCATTAATATATATTGTGAATAGCTGGGGTCCCAGCACCAATCCCTGTGGGACCCCATTAGTTCCTGACAACTAATTTGTAAAGGATGCATTAGTTCCTACTCTGTTTTGTCTCTGCCACCCAGTTTCCTATCCATCTCAATACGCTTAACTTCGTCAAATGCTTTCTGAAAGTGCAAATATACAACATTGACCAACTTCCCCATATCAACTGTACTAGTTACATCTTCACAGAATTCCAACCGATGTGTCAAGCATGATTTCCCCTTCATAAATCCATGCTGACTCTGTCTGATCCTGCTGTGGCTTTCTAAACGTTTTGCTATAAAATCTTTGATTCCAGAATTCTGCCAGGACCACTCAGCTCCTGGCCTCATTACAGCCTTGGCTCAAACTTCGACAAAAGAACTAATTGCAGAAGAGAGGTGAGAGTGACAGCCCTTGAAAGCAAGGCTGCATTCGACCAAGTGTGGCATCAAGGAGCCCGAGCAAAACTGGAACCAATGGGTATCAGGTGGGCTCCGGTGGTTGGAGTCACACCTGACACACAGGAAAATAGTTATTAAAGGTCAGTCATCTCAGCTCCAGGACATCTCTGCAGGAGTGCCTCAGGATAGTGTCCTCAGCCCAACCATCTTCAGCTGCTTTACCAATGACCTTCCCGCCATCATAAGGTCAGAAGTGCGGATGTTCGCTGATGATTGTACAACCTTCAGCAACTTCTGATATTGAAGAAGTCCATGTCCAAATGCAACAAAATCTGGACAATATCCGGGCTTGAGCTGACAAGTAGCAAGTAACATTAACGCCTCACAAATGCCAGTCAATGTCCATCTCAAATCAGAGACAATCTAACCACTGCCCCTTGACATTCAATGGTATTACCATCAGTGAAACCTCCACCAAAAACATCCTGGGGTTTACTTTGAATAGAAACTCAGCTGGATTTGCCACACAAGCACAGCGGCTAACATAGCAGGTCACAGGCTAGGAATACTACAGCAAGTAACTCACTTCTTGACTCCCCAAGGCCTGGTAACCATTTATAAGTCACTAGTCAGGAGGGTGATGGAATACTCCCCACTTTCCAAGATGGATGCAGCTTCAACAGCCTGCTCAAGAAGCTTGACACCTTCCAGGACAAAGCAACCCACTTGACTGAACAAAGAAACAAAAGAACAAAGAAAATTACAGCACAGGAACAGGCCCTTCAGCCCTCCAAGCCGGCACCAATCCAGATCCTCTATCTAAACCTGTCACCTATTTTCCAAGGATCTGTATCACTCTGCTCCCTGCCCATTCATGTATCTGTCTAGATACATCTTAAATGACCGCTATCGTGCCTGCCTCTACCATCTCCTCTGGCAACGTGTTCCAGGCACCCACCACGTGCACATCCACAAGCATCCACTTCCTCCAGCCTTGACATTCAGTAGCAGCACTGTACACTATCTACAAGTTGTACAGCAGAAACTTACCAAAGATCCTTACCTTCATTGGTGAAGACATTGAGCATGGAAGTTGGCAGGTCATGTTGCAGTTGTATAAAACATTAGTTAGGCCACTTGGAGTGCTGTATGCAATTTTGGTTACCAAACTATAGGAAGGATGTGGAGGCTTTGGAGAGGATGCAGCTGAGGGTTACCAGGATGTTGCCTGGATTGGAGTGTATTAGCCAGAAGGAGAGGTTGGACAAACTGGGATTGCTTTCACTAGAGCAATGGAGGCTGAGTGGTGACCTCACAGAAGTGTATAAAATTCTGAGAGACATGGGTTGGGTGGATAGTTAGAGTCTTTTACCCAAGGTGGATATGTCAAATACTAGGGGGCAATATTTAGAGTGATGGGAGGGGATGGGGTGAAGCTTAAAGGAGATGTGGGCGGCAGGTCAAGTTTTTTTTACATGGAGGTGCCTGGAGCACGCTGCCAGGGAAAGTGGTAGAAGCAGATATGACAGCAATGTTAAAGAGGCACCTAGACAGATACACGACCAGGCAGGAAATAGAGGGATATGAACCATATGAATGGCATCATAGTCGGCACACACATGGCAGGCAGAAAGGCTGTTCCTGTGCTGCATCAGTTTCTGTTCTAACCTTCAACAGCACCTTCCAAACTCACAATCACTTCCATCTAGAAGGACATGAGCAGCAGATACATTGAAACCCCAAAACCTACATGTTCCCCTCCAAGCCGCTCACAATCCTGACTTGGTAACATATCACCGTTCCTTTCATGTTCCTGGGTCAAATTCCTGCAATTCTCTCTCTAACAACATTGTCGGTCAACCTACAGCCCATGAACTGGAGCGGTTCAAGAAGTCAACCCACCACTACCTTCTCAAAGGCAATTACAGCTGGACAATAAATTCAGGACCAGTGATGCCCACATCCCACAAACGATTAAGAAAAAAAACCCAGTAACTGCAGGCCTGTCTGTTTAACTTTGGTGGTGATGAAACATTAAGAAACAATAATTGGGACAAAATTAATAGTGATTTGGACAAATTTTGGTTTAGTAAAGAAAGCCAGCGTGGAATTCCCAAAATCTACCTCATTTTTGATGAAAGTAATGCTGTTGATGTGGCATACATGGACTTCCAGAAAATGGCATAGTGCCACTATTCGATTTGTGAGAAAATTTATAACTCATGGAATAAAATGGACAGTCGCAATGTGGATTCAAAATTGGCTGATAATCCGGAAACAGAGAGTCGTGGTCAATGAGCACTTCTCGTACTGAAGGAACATTTACAGTCCAGTTCCCCAGGGGTCTGTGCAGGGACAGTCTCATTTCCTGACCTTGCTGTACTGGGCACAATTTTGATGATTACAAATCTTAAAGCATTGTAAGCTGTGAGGAGGACAATGTAGAACTTTGAAAGGCTGTGGACAAGTTGAAGTAGTAGGGGGATCACTGACAGAAGAAATATGAAGTGATTCATTTTTGTACAAAGAACATGTACAGACAACATAAACTAAAGGGCACAACTCTAAAGGTCTGTAGAAGCAGAGGAACTTTGATGCAAAAGCCATTGAAGGTGGCAGGACAGCTGAGAGCAGTTAATAAAGCACACAGTGGGCTAGACTTTCCTACCAGGGACACAGAGTACAAGAACAAGGAGGTGATACTAAACATGTACAAGTACGGGTTTGGTTGCATGTTTCCAGGTCTTGGTGCCACACATTAGAAGGCATTTGAATGCATTGCAGAGAGTGCAAAAGAGCTTTCCAAGAATGATTCCTAGAAACAGGAATGAGAACCTATGAAGAAAGAGTAGAGACGGTCTGGAATGCACTGTCTGAGAGTGTGGGGCTAGGCAGGTTCACTTGAGTGGTTAGGGTCTGGAAATATACTGGCTGAGAGTGTGGTGTGATGTTGAATCAAGGCTTTCATAAGGAATTTGGACCGGTATTTGATGTGAAGCTGAGTTACATGGAAAGTCAATTAGCGAACTGCATGTAGATTTGGAAGAGTTTATTACTCATGATGAGTTGCAGTTTCTGCTTACAACACAGAAAGTGAATTGGTCAGTCTCAGAGTTACAATATAGAGGGAGAATCAGTGAATCTCAAAGTTATGAAAACAATGAATCAGTAAGTCTCAAGGTTACGATACTCATGGTGAATCAGTCAGTCTCCCAAGTGGAGGTGGGCACAATGTTAAATTATTACCTCTTCTTTACTGCAGTCTGCTTCTGGTGTTCTTTAATTTCTTTATTTGTGACTTTCTTCTGCAATGAAAATAAAAATAGTCAGTGGAATTAACCAACAACTGACATTGGAAGAGTTCTCTGCTCCTGGTTTTCGACATGCACAGTGCAATAGGAAAGAAGCCTGTTTCTCACCTGCTTGTCCTTGGCATGATATGGTGATTGCTCCTTACTCTTCAGATCTTCTCTATATTGTCGATATGTTGCAAACCTCTGCTGTCTCTTGTGTTTCATCCATTCCTGAATCTCTTTCTGTTCCTGCACACTTCTTTTTGGAGGCTTAGAATACCTGCTGATTCCCAAAACAAAAGATAAGTGAGTGTGTGCATGGAAGCATGGAGAATCAGGAAATGGGAATACCAAATCATGTTGCCTCAGCACCATCCCCATCAAACACTCCCAGCACAGGGACAGCCTGGGATTAGATACAAGTAAAGCTCCCTCTACACAGTGTCTCATCAAACATTCCCAGATTTGGCCTACCTGATATAGTATCATTAATATAAAATTGCAGAATCCCTACAATGTGGAAGCAGGTCATTTAACCCATTGAGTCCACAGTGATCCTCCGAAAAGCATCCCACCCAGATCCACCCCACTACCCTAACCCGTGGGTAATCCACCCCTGGACATTATGGGCAATTTAACATGGTCAATCCACCCAGCCTCCACATCTTTGGACTGTGGAAGGAAACTGGAGCACCCGGAGGAAACCCACACAGTTACAGAGTGAAATTGAACCCAGGTCCCTGTTGCTGTGAGGCAGCAGTGCTAACCATTGAGCCACCATACTGCCTTTTTGAACTGGAATGATCTGTTTTACAGCTCATATTTTCATTCGCCGGTGAATGTGGCTGGCTGTGGGAAGGGACATGACAAAGGCAGTGTCATCGGCAATCCATACCTCGAGAGTTTCTCAATTTGTTGTTGAGACAGGCCCAGGCCTTTCATTGACAGTTTTCCCTCATTGAGCAAGTCAGCTACAATGTCACTGACCCCACTGAGTCCACTGAGGTGAAGTTGATCATCCCGGGAGCTGGAAATACAAAATAGGAGACATTAGTGTGCCAAGCAGGGAGAGGGCTGAACCTCACTCTAATTACAGCACAGCCGCCAGTCCCCTTCCCAAACAACAGCCAAGGAAAATATAAAGCATGAACAGTGCAAACATGACCCATAGCAATCCAGGGATAACCCATGACCTGTGTCAGCCCAAATTAAATCAAGGACCCTATCTGTCTGGGAATATTGCAGTGACCCTAACTGTCTGGGAATTATGCATCGTTCCATTTTGGTCTGGGAATAAGTAGAGACCTGTTGGTCTGTGAATAACATATGCCCCTGGTTAGAATATAATGTTACACTGACCTTGCTGTTTCTCTGCTCAGTTGGTTGCGATCTGTGGAAAGATGCATAAACACATGAGAAACTGGCTCTAGTGAACTAAAAAGACTGAAATAAAATTCATTACATTTCAGGCTGTGCCTCTCAGACTGTGCTTAGACACTCTTTCTGTCCTTGTCAGGAATGACTGTGGACTGGGTTACACAGCTGCCATCAGTGAGGAAAGTCCCCAGACAGGGTTTGGAAGCTCACTGTCCTCAACTTAACCCAGGACTTCGTCTAATAGTTCAATACAGTGTGGCACATATTTAATACAGATTAACACAGTGAGGATTTGTAATCAAGGAGACTAATGGGATCATAGAATTCCTTCAGTGTGGATGCATGCCATTCGGCCCACTGAGTCCACACTTCCATTCCGAACAGCATTCCAGCCAATCCCCATAACCCTGCATTTCCCATGGCTGACCAACTGAGCCTACACACCCGTGGACACGATGGATAATTTAGCATGGCCAATCCACCTAATCTGCACATTTTTGGACTGTGGGAAGAAACCGGAGTACATGCAGGAAACCCACGCAGACAGAATTTGGGCGGGGTGGGGGGGGAAATGTTATCCTTCATTACAATAGGAATTGAACATAAAAGAATGTGATGTGTTTTAGTTATACAGGCAATAATGAGCCCACATCTCCAATATTGAGTGCAGTATGGGTCTCTTTATATAAAGGAGGATGTAAATGCATTGGAAGGAGTTCAGAAGAAGCTTACTAGATTGACATCTGAGATGAGTGGGCTATCTAATGGGGAAAAGTTGGACAGATTGAGCTTTTTTAGAAGAATGAGCAGTGCCTTGATTGAAGTGTATAAGATCCTGAATGGCCCTCACAGGATGGTTGTGGGAAGGATGTTTCCTCTCGAGGGTAACTCCAGAACCACAGGCCACTGTTTTAAAACCAGGGCTTACCCTTTTAGGAGAGTGGGTGTAAAGAATACTTTTTAAACTTCTCTTTAGTTTGGAATGTGGATCAACATAGGAAGTTGACTGCTTCAAACTAAGGAGACTGTGGAAGGAGATGTTGCAGTTTTAAAACAAAGTTGCAAGAACAAATTGGGAGTTCTATTTATACATTTGTTTTGTTCAAGCAGTGGGAGAGGATGGTGGAGACACAATGGTACTGTGAGGGTGTATTCAGGGCAGCTTTACCCAGAGACAAGCTGCTGGATTGGGTTTTCAATAAGGACCAGTTGTGTGGGTCAGGGGTACCCAGCATGACAAGAACTCTGATTGGCTCCTAGACAGGTGGGCAGCCTGTGTAGGAACAGTACAGTAGCAGAATGGCCCCAGATTCTACACAGACAGCATCACACTCTCTCTGCACAGAGAAGTAACAAAGAAGTGTCAGACAGCTAATGATTCTCATTCATCATTTGATTCTGAACTGCTGTCTCCAATCAGTAGCTGAGAAACTGAACTTCTAGTGAATCACCTCAGGTCCCTGTTTTGCAGAGAAGGGCTGAAAGAACTTGGAACAAAAATTATCAGAGATCAGAAGAACTCGAAAGAAAAAGGGACAAACAAATGAATACCCCATTGAACTGTGTTTCCCCAATATATTTTTCTCCACCCATAATATTAATTTTTTTTTCCTGTTTGTGTACGTCTGCATCAATGTGTTCGGGTTTAGGAAGGAAAAGAAGAAGTCAGAATTACAAATCCATGGTTTTAACGACAGTAAAACAGATGTTTTGATTAGATTGTGATAAATAATAGTTTCTTGTCAAGTACAGAAATCTGGTCAGTATTTTCTATTAACCTCAGCTTCTCAGACAGCGAAATTGAGCACTTTCAGTAATTCAGTTAAAAGTTTAACTTTAGTGATGATCCCAGTGTAAAGACTATGTCTCTATTTCTCTGCATTTTTGACTGTGGACTGAAGAGAAAAGAACTGTTTTGAAAACTGAGGGCTGCGGAAAGGATGGCTGTACTTTTATAAAACAAATACCCCGGCCCTCATTGTAAGTGCTGTTTACACAGCTGCTTGTTCAAGCAGTGGCAGGAGGTTTCTGTAGATGTGCTAGAGCCAGGGTCTGGATATGAAGCTAGATTCAGCCAGGAGCAAGTAACTGATTGGTCTGTCGAGTGATGATGAGTTGTTGATGACAAAACATTGCTATTTTTTAAATTCACTGACGGGATAAGGGCATCACTGGCTAGGCAAAATCTAATTACAGCAATAATACCACTTCCCTACTTGGCAAAGTGTATTGATACTCGAGGCCTGCTACTCCCGGTGTCACTCTTCACTGATGTAATATGCTGGAAGTCAATCCCTATTATTTCGGGAATTATCACAAAAGTTAAGGATGTTACTAATGTAAACTCCAATGTCTATTTACTACAAATAAATAGTCTAGCTACATGAAAACAATAAAGAAACATCGACACATAACTCTACTAGTTAAAACTCTAATTTCCTCAAACTCCCCCTCTAAACACACACAAAACAGACACAAAACACACACATACACACACAGAAGAAATGTTGTTGTAGAGGTGAAGGGATAAACCACAGGGTTCGCTGAGAAGATTATTCTTCTTGTTAGGACTCACTGCTTGTCGATCTCTCTTTTCCAGCTACATTCACTTGATTGCAGGAGGCACAGAGCAACCAGTTCAAAGATTACAAAGTCACTTAGATACTCTGGTTTAAAAGCCCAGTTAGAATAACTGGTGAGGGGAATATAAACTGGCTTTCTTCAGGCTTCAGGTTTTTTTTAAATGCACACAGATGGAAAAATCACACCCCTTCTGCATTCTGAAAACTTCTGACCATTTTGTTTACAGCCACAAGCTGTTCCTCTGCCTGGGAGCCAATCATATCATTGCTGTAAATGGAGGTGGTGATGGCCTAGGGGTATTGTCAATGGACTGTTAATCTAAAGACCCAGATAACGTTCTAGGGACCCAGGTTCAAATCCCGCCACAGCACAAGATGAAATTTGAATTCAATAAAATATCTGGAATTAAGAATCTAATGACGACTGTGAATCTATTGTTGATGATTGGAAAAGCCCATCTGGTTCATTGTTCTTTAAGGAAGGAATCTGCTATCCTCACCAGGTTTGGCCTACATGTGACTCCAGGCCCATAGCAGTGTGGTTGACTCTTAATTGCCCTCTGGGCAATTAGGGATGGATAATAAATGCTGCCCTAGCCAGTAACACCCTCACCCCATGAATGACTTTAAAAAAAACTGGGTCACACTTAGGAGAAATGCTTTGTCCAAGGTTTTGTCTGCTCAGAAGGCAGTGGCGCTATGGTCTGTTTTGATTTTGTATTTTGCTTTGTAATGTTTCCCAGAGCCTGTGACTGGTTTGATGCAGATTAAAAGGGCTGAGAGTTTATGATTCACAAGAACTCCAATGTGAGTATGACTCAACTGTAAACATTCAGTCAGCGGCTGCATTCCCCATTCACTGCCTGTGCCTGGCTCACACCCAGCTCACTCTCACTCTGCCTGTCAATGCCCTGCCTGCAGCCCTCTTTCTGACAGTGTCCATCTACTGAGAACAAGTAGCAGTAGCTACCGGGAGACAGATGCAAGTCCTTGACAGCGAGAGGTGGTGTGTGCTGGTGCCGGTCTGGGCTAATGGATGATCTAGCTGAAGTCTGTGTCTTTGGATAACACTGCTCCTGAGCTCTGTCGTCAGTGCCAGATCGGGGAGAGAGACATTGCCAGTCTGCAGACATACGAGATCCTACGGCAGCCCTCACACATCGCTCCTGAGATTTGTCCTTCTGCAGAACTGCACCTAGTTTAAAGACAAAGACACAAGGAGATATCAGTACAAGATAACACAGTGAGGAGCTGGAGGAACACAGCAGGCCAGGCAGCATCAGAGGAGCAGGAAAGCTGAAGTTTAGGGTCCAGATCCTTCTTCAGAAAAATATCAGTACATTGGAAAGCCAGCTGAGAATAGGATAGAGACAGAGCAGTGGCCGATGGATCCAGGACAAAGCCCGGAGGACAGAACGTTTGGCATGAATTTTCTGGAAACATTTTGTTTGATTGTAATCAGGAGGGCTAGGGGCCTAAATTGAAATATATTGCTCATTTTTATTTGCTGTTGGGAAGATGGTACTGAGCTGTCTTCTTAAACCAGTGCAGTTCCTAGGGTTCTGGACACCACTGTGCTGTTAGGGAGGGAGTTTCATTCCAAGTCAGGATGGTGAATGAGGAAAGTGAGGGAACCTGTCAGCCCATAAAATTTTAACCACTAAAATTATATCACTGCATACACAAGTCTCATTATCTAGCACCAAGCCCATTGCCTTGTATGCTATGATATTTCAAGTACTTGTCCAAGTAATTTTTTTTTAATTTATGAGGTTTCCCATCTCAGCTCCCCTCCCAGGTAGTGCATTCCACATCCCTACCACCTTCCAGGTGAAAAGAATTTTCCACAAATCCATGATAAACCTCAGAGATAATGGGAACTGCAGATGCTGGAGAATTCCAAGATAATAAAATGTGAGGCTGGATGAACACAGCAGGCCAAGCAGCATCTCAGGAGCACAAAAGCTGACGTTTCGGGCCTAGACCCTTCATCAACCTCTCTGATGAAGGGTCTAGGCCCGAAACGTCAGCTTTTGTGCTCCTGAGATGCTGCTTGGCCTGCTGTGTTCATCCAGCCTCACATTTTATTATCCACGATAAACCTCCTGTTTTTCACTTTATGATGCGGAAAAAAACTGTGGAAATCAGAAACAGAAACAAAAATTGCTGGAAAAGCTCAGCAGGTCCGGCAGCATCTTTGGAGACAAATCAGAGTTTTTTGCTTCTGTCTTTACGAAAGAAACGAACTTTGTAGTGAATGAAACCTTCGAAGAACAGGTGTGCATGCTGGAATGGATAGAGATAGAGGAAGCCGATGTGCTGAAAATTTTGTCAAACATTAAGATTGACAAGTCGCCAGGCCCGGACCAGACTTGTCCTCGTCTGCTTTGGGAAACGAGAAATGCAATTGCTCCGCCACTTGTGAAGAGCTTTGCATCCTCGCTCTCCACTGGAGTCGTACCTGAGGGCTGGAGAGTGACAAATGTAATTCCTCTCTTCAAGAAAGGAAATAGGGAAATCCCCGGCAATTACAGACCAGTAAGTCTCACGTCTGTCGTCTGCAAGGTGTTAGAAAGGATTCTGAGGGATAGGATTTATGACCAACTGGAAGAGCATGGCTTGATTAAATGCAGTCAACACGGCTTTGTGAGGGGCAGGTCATGCCTCACAAACCTTACGAGTTCTTTGAGGATGTGACTAGAAAAGTTGACGAGGGTCGAGCTGTGGATGTGGTGTATATGGACTTCAGTAAGGCATTTGATAAGGTTCCCCATGGTCGGCTCATTCAGAAGGTCAGGAAGAATGGGATACAGGGGAACTTAGCTGTCTGGATACAGAATTGGCTGGCCAACAGAAGACAGCGAGTGGTAGTAGAAGGAAAATATTCTGCCTGGAAGTCAGTGGTGAGTGGTGTTCCACAGGGATCTGTCCTTGGGCCTCTACTGTTTGTAATTTTTATTAATGACTTGGATGAGGGGATTGAAGGATGGGTCAGCAAGTTTGCAGACGACACACAGGTTGGAGGTGTCGTTGACAGTATAGAGGGCTGTTGTAGGTTGCAGCAGGACATTGACAGGATGCAGAGATGGGCTGAGAGGTGGCAGATGGAGTTCAACCTGGATAAATGCGAGGTGATGCATTTTGGAAGGTCGAATTTGAAAGCTGAGTACAGGATTAAGGATAGGATTCTTGGCAGTGTGGAGGAACAGAGGGATCTTGGTGTGCAGATACATAGATCCCTTAAAATGGCCACCCAAGTGGACAGTGTTGTTAAGAAAGCATATGGTGTTTTGGCTTTCAGTAACAGGGGGATTGAGTTTAAGAGTCGTGAGATCTTGTTGCAGCTCTATAAAACTTTGGTTAGACCGCACTTGGAATACTGCGTCCAGTTCTGGGCGCCCTATTATAGGAAAGATGTGGATGCTTTGGAGAGGGTTCAGAGGAGGTTTACCAGGATGCTGCCTGGACTGGAGGGCTTATCTTATGAAGAGAGGTTGCCTGAACTCAGACTTTTTTCATTGGAGAAAAGGAGGGGTAGGAGAGGGGACCTAATTGAGGTATACAAGATAATGAGAGGCATAGATAGAGTTGATGGCCAGAGACTATTTCCCAGGGCAGAAATGGCTAACACGAGGGGTCATAGTTTTAAGCTGGTTGGAGGAAAGTATAGAGGGGATGTCAGAGGCGGGTTCTTTACACAGAGAGTTGTGAGAGCATGGAATGCGTTGCCAGCAGCAGTTGTGGAAGCAAGGTCATTGCAGTCATTTAAGAGACTGCTGGACATGCATATGGTCACAGAAATTTGAGGGTGCATACATGAGGATCAATGGTCAGCACAACATCGTGGGCTGAAGGGCCTGTTCTGTGCTGTACTGTTCTATGTTCTACCACTCTGTTGCAGTAAATTACACTTCAGAAGTAATGCACAATTCATTAAATAAACATACAGTTAAAAATATACAACATAGAACAGTATAGCACAGGAACAGGCCTTTCGGCTCACTGTGTCTGTGCTGACCATGAAACTAATCCTATCTGCCTGCACACGGCCCATGTCCTTCTGTTCCCTGCCTGATCATGTATCTGCGCAAATGCCTCTTAATGCTATCATAAAAGTTCTGGAGTTATCTGGATGTTGAATGATATCCATCCTATCCAAACATTTGTAAAAAGCTATTATCAGTAAGATGTTCCTCTCTGACCTTCCTCATTTCTGTTACGCACAGCTAATTTTAATCATTCCTTGCTCATAACAGTTAGACCAGGATAAGTAATCAAACTCCCACCTTACCTGCATCCAGAGCAGAAAGGTTGCAAGTTCTGGAATATTCCACTTGCTCCTCAGGCTTCATGGCACTGTGCAGGTGCTCAATGGTGTTTATCAGCTGTTGGGAGATGGTAGGTACAGGGTTAGTCCAGGCAATATCAATGATAAAACAATCAGAGTCTACATCAGACGAGGAGTGATCGAGTCAGCTGTGAAGGTGCAGGAGAAGCAGAATGGTTAGAGCTCTGGAGGGTGTCTATTCTGGCTGTCCACAAGAAAGCAATACACCTTGTCCCACTCCTCTATCTGTTCCCTGTAAATTCTCTCTTTTCAGATAATTATCCAATTCCCTTCGGAAAGCCTTAATTGAATCTGCTTCCGCCACACTTGCTGTGTTTCTTCTTTTGTCATCTTAAATCTGGCCACTTGGGAACAGTTATTCCCAAACAATTCTGTTCAGATCGCTTATGGTGTTGAACACCTCAATCAAATCTCCCCAGCATTGTTTTCTCCAATAAGAACAGTCTCAGCTTCTCCAACCTATTCTTGTAACTGGTTCTAGGGATGAGAGACTTATTTGTCAAACAATTTCTGCACACTCTCTAATGCTCTCACGTCCTTCCTAAAAGTATATCATTTTAATATTTGATGGGCAGTTTGAGTTTGGGGATTGTTCGGAACAGTGTCACTGTTACGAGTTCACTATTTATTAATATCAGTTCCATGGACTGTTGGTGGGCAGATGCTCTCTCCAAGCAAGTGTTCTCCCCCCAGCTCGGTAACAGCCGCTGAGCCCCAGGTGGACAGAGGAAGCGCTTCAGTGATACTGTCAAAGCCTCACTGGCAAAGTGCAACATTCCCACAGACGCATGGGAATTACTGGCCCAGGACCATCCAAGGTAGAGGAGGAGCATCCAGGAATGCGTCGAGCACCTTGAGACTTCTCATCAGGAAAAAGCAGAAACCAGGCAAAAACTGCGAGAAGGGCATGCAGCCTCACCCACCCCTTCCCGTGACCAGCCTCTGCCCCAAGTGTAACAGAGTCTGCGGCCTGTACAGTCACCCACGGGCTTGTCTGCAAGGCACCACTGATGATGATGAATGCCTGGTGTTTGTAGTCCATTCTCCCAAACATTTCTCTGTAGTACATGAGTTGGGAACATGTCACTTTTAGTAGACTTTGAGCCCTTACCATCTTAGTATTGGCAAAGTCCTGTTCCATGTCCTCTGCCATATCTTGCAGGGCATTTAGCTGGTGTGCCATTTCACTGAGCTGTGCCTGGGTTTGCCTTGTGCCCACAGCGTGGGCAGAGGTTTGTGGAGGTATCCAAACATTGATACTCTCCTGCTGCAAAAGTCTTTGTGTGAGATCATCTTCCACTAACTGCTGACTCTGATCTTCACTCTGGGGCTGGATTGGGCTGACAGACCGGCTCCCTGCGAATGAAACGACAAACCTGTAGTTAGTAGCTGGAAAGGTCTGCTCCCTCAAGTCAACCCACGGCCTTTAGTCATCAGTAGCAGTTCCCAGTGGCTCACTCATTGTTAACAGGACTGCACTCAACTTTCACTCACTAACAGAACTTTTGGCCCTCCAATCTGTGCCAGTATTTGCCCTCGACACTCAAGTACCCACCCTGCTTCCAAAACCTTAACCATCTTTTCCTCTAATCCTCCAATAATGAACACCAAAACACTTTCGCTGTAATCGCAAACTTAGGAGATGAATTCCACAACATCACACTCAGTGTGTTCAGAGTTTTCTTCAGATCTCTGCTTAATCTTTAATTTAAAGCATTTCACAAGATATCTCTAATATGAGAGGATTTCCTGTGGTGGGCTCAGTCTTTGGGCTCGGAGAACTGTGTGCAGCCTGCTCTTTCTTCGTTTTGGCATTAATCACCCAGAGGGGATGCCAAACAGAAACAAGTTCAACACAAAGGGAAAAGAATCGCAGCAAGTCAATTATCACATTCTCAGGGTATCACTGCCTGAGCTCTTCAGAATACTGTCCAACGCTCAGCAATTTTTCTTTATTTGTTCGTGGAATGTTGGTAGCAAAACAGAAGAATGAGAACAAGAAAAGAGGAGCAGGCCATTCAGCCCTTTGGGCCTGCTCCGCCATTTAATATGATCATGGCTGATCCTCAAAAAACTCTACCCCTCCCCATCCATTAAAATTTGAGAAATTAAACATTTATCGATTTCTCTGTTGCTGGCTGGGCCAGCAGTTACTACTCATCCCTACTTAACCTTGACTAAGCAGTGGTGAGTTGTTTTCTTAAATCACTGCGGACCATGAAGTTTACGTCGACCTACACCGTAGTTAGGGAGGGAGTCACAGAGGTCTACAGCATAGAAAAAGGCCCTTTGGCCCATTGCATCACACCAGTCTAAAACAGCCACCTAACTATTCCAGAGATAGTAGGGACTGCAGATGCTGGAGAATCTGAGATAACAAGGTGTAGAGCTGGATGGACACAGCAGGCCAAGCAGCATCAGAGGAGCAGGAAAGCTGACGTTTTCTGAAGAAGGGTCTAGGCCTGAAATGTCAATCTTCCTGCTCCTCTGATGCTGCTTGGCCTGCTGTGTTCATCCAGCTTGACCCCTTGTTACCAAACTATTCCAGCTCATTTTTCAGCACGTGGCCCATAGCCTTGTCTGCCTTTACAACACAAATGTTGATCAAAATACTTCCTAAATGTGTTGAGTGTTTCGGTCTCTGAGACCATTGCAGGCAGTGAGTTCCAGATTCCCACCACTCTCCAGATTAAAACAAAATGTCCTCACATCTTGTGCAAACTTTCTGCCACACACTTTAAACATATTCCCCCTGGTCATTTAATCCCAGCATCAAGCAGACAGGCTCATTCGTGTCTAGCCTATCTATGCCCCTCATTATTTCATACATTTCAATCACATCCCCTTCAATCTCCTCTGCTCCAAGAAAAACAATCCCAGTCAATCCAATCTGTCCTCATAACAATCTCTCCTCCAGCCCAGGCAGCATCCTGGTTAAAATCTCCTCTGTACCCAGTGCTAATACTCTAGCAGTTGCCTAACCAACATTTTATACAATTCCAGCATTAACATCCCTGCTCTTAAAACTCTATGTTTAAAACTAATCAATAGATAGATTGGAGAGTTGGGTGGGGAAATGGCAGATGGAGTTCAATCCAAGCAAATGCGAGGTGATGCATTTTGGAAGATCCAATTCAAGAGCGAATTATACAGTAAATGGAAAAGCCCTGGGAAAAATTGATGCACAGAGAGATCTGGGTGTTTAGGTCCACTGTACCCTGAAGGTGACAACGCAGGTCAATAGGGTGGTCAAGAAGGCATATGACATGCTTTCCTTCATCGGACGGGGTATTGAGTACAAGAGCTGGCAGGTCATGTTACAGTTGTATAGGACTTTGGTTCGGCCACTTTTGGAGTACTGTGTATAGTTCTGGTCGCCACATTACCAAAAGGATATGGATGCTTTGGAGAGGGTGCACAGGAGGTTCACCAGGATGTTGCCTGGTATGGAGGGTGCTAGCTATTAAGAGAAGTTGAGTAGATTAGGATTATTTTCATTAGAAAGACGGAGATTGAGGGGGGTCCTGATTGAGGTCTACAAAATCATGAGAGGTATAGACAGGATGGATAGCAAGAAGCTTTTTCCCCAGAATGGGGGACTCAATTACTAGGGGTCATGAGTTTAAGGGGAGTAGGGAAAAGTTTAAGGGAGAGAGATGTGGAAAGTTCTTTACGCAGGAGGGTGGAGGGTGCATGGAATGTACTGCCAGTGGGGTGGTAGAGGCAGGCATGATAGCATCATTTAAGATATATCTAGAGAGATACATGAATGGGCAGGGAGCAGGGGGGATTCAGATCCTTGGAAAATAGGTGACAGGTTTTGATAGAGGATCTGGATCGGTGCAGGCTTAGAGGGCCAAAGGGCCTGTTGCTGTGCTGTAATTTTCTTTGTTCTTTGTATGTAACTAGGATGCTTTCATAATCACTTCAACAGCTCCAGGATATTGACCTAGTGTAAGAGAAGGAACAACATATTATTCCAGGTCAGGATGGTGAGTGGCTTGGACGGAATCATGCAGATGGTAGAATTGCTATGTATCTGCTCCCCCTGTTCATCACAGTGATGTAGGGTGTAGGTTTTGAAAGTGTCTTCACAGGACCCTTGAGAATTTCTACAGTGGATCTTGCAAACGCTTCGGCCACTGAGTGTCGGTGGTGGAGGGAGTGGATGTGGTGCCAATCAAGCGGCTGCTTTGTCTTGGATGGTATTGAGCTTCTTCAGTTTTGTTGGAGCTGTATCCATCCAGGCCAGTGCAGAACATTCCATCACATGCTACTTTTCAATGACATTCCCTCCATTATAAAGTCAAAAGTGGGAATGTTTGTTGATGATCGCACAATGTTCAGTGCCATTCATAGCTCCTCAGAGACTAAAGCCATTTGTTTCCATATACAGCAACAGCTGGTCAATATCTAGGGTTGACTGGATAAGTAGCAAATAACATCTGTGCCACACAAGTGGCAGTACAACAATAACACTGGTATTAATGTGGATCTTCTCTATAAAAAATAAATCCTATTGCTATTAATTGTCTGTTTTCGTTCATCAGTAAAATTCTGGAGGGAGTCATCAATAGTGCTAGCAGCTAACACTTGTTCTGAGGATTTAGTTGAAATCCCACTGGAAGAGGTATGTTGAGCATTGCATTTCTTACAGCTTCATGCTGGACATGTCTTGATGATTTTCCATTTCAAAAGTAAAACACTTTATATTTGCCTGCCTTAAGTTCCTTCATCTACTGGCCTATCCAATTTATAAGTTTTGTCCAAGTTACTCATTTTTGAGTGCCTTATCTATTTAGTGTATTGTAATCTAACCTTGATGTCATAAATCTTTACCTCTCTGTTGGTTATTACAGGTTATATGGTGTATATTACAGGTTATCATCATTCATTACAGTTTTTCATAACTTGACCAACATGTGACCACTTGACCAACACATGAACATTTGCCTGCAAGATAGTATTGATTACTCCAGTGTGGTCTGCGAAGTTTCCAGCACATTGAGAGCTGAGTCATTTCTCCTCAAAAGCTGCTGTCAAATTGCACAAATTTAATACTCACCATGTTGCTGGCAGACAGCTGGAGGTACAGCATTCGTGACTGAGGCAGCCGTGAGATGCAGTTGGGGTACAGATACCTCTACTTTATCTGATGAGGGTGGCAGCTCAGTAACACTTGCACTGCCTGGAAGGTTATTCAGCAATTCCCCAGCATCAATGTCGATAACATTGAGGAACTTGTGACCAGATAAAGCCTGTGAAGACCAAGGAAGACACCAAGAGATTTTTTTTAAAAGAGGACGGAACATGTCTGCTCACTCTGCATTGCCCGCAAACTCCATCTTAGGTTTGTACCAACCCCAAGTTTTGTCCATGTCCCCCAGTCCCACCATTGTCTCTCAGCATGTCAAATCTATTAAATGACCATTTACAGAGCCTCTTTCAATGTTCCCTGGTAGTCTCCTCCCAAAGTTCACCTTCAGGTGAACAAGATTCGTGTGTTCCTGGGCAACCCTAGTGAAGAATAACATACCAGTTGCAAGTATGCATCACAATCTCTTATGAACATGAATTCTTAAGAAACATAAGTAACAAGAGCAGGATGTTTGGCCCCTTCAGCCTATTCTGCTATTTAATAAGGTCATGGCTGACCTCACCATCCTGCCCCTTCCCTGTAACCCTTTATACCCAACTAATCAACAGTCTGTCGGAGTCGAAGAAGAACTGAAACTTGGTGGCTCAATGTAACTCTGGACTTTTTGGGGACTTTAACCCTGCACAACAATGCAGGGTAGGCAGACCAGATAATGCTATTCCAAGGAACAGTCAGACCGGATTCAAAATATTAACTCTTTTCACATATACTGCCAGACCAGCTGAGTTTCTTCAGAATTCTCTGCTTGTCAACATCTTACTTAGATCCAGTAGCCATTCCTGATTTCTTTCTATACAATGAATTTACTGCACATTGCAGATACCATGAACTTCAAAGAAGTCCCCTTTCAGACTTTACCCCTGTCCCACTGTGAGCAGAAAGATGGCACGTGCAGAGTAGTATATTCCCCAATGCCCAACTTCAGACCACTGTAGCACAACTGAACATTTATTGAAACATAAGGCATTCGTCACACTTACTTGGTCAGGTGTTTCATGAGATGTGGGTATGAAGAGAGGTTTCTGGCACATTTCATTAATGAACCGAAGGTTCATGAACACATCTGGAGGAACAACTTGGACTGGCGGGGGACTGACTGCTGTGGTTTGTACTGTGGGCAGAGTAAATTATCAGACACTTATTAGAGTGCATTCCATGTGGTCAGTCAAAATCCACCAATGCTGGACACTCTGACACCAACACAAAACTGTGTTGTAGAAACAGTCCACCAAAAGGGAAAAATACCTACTCACCCCTCCACTGTGATCTCACCAGGAAAGCACCCACCCACTCCTGGCCTCACCAACTCCAACCAGCATATCACCCACACAGGCCTTAAATCCCAAACAGGCCACTGACTGTGTCCCGAGAGTCAGTCAAACTAACCATACAGATAGACAAACAGGAAGCTGGAAGAACACAGCAGGTCAGACAGCTTCTGGGGGAAAGGAGAAGTCAATGTTCTGGGTATTATCCTTCTTCAGGACTGGTCCTGAAATGCCGACTGCTCCTTTCCCCCAGATGTTGCCTGGCCTGCTGTGTTCTTCCAGCTTCCTGTTTGTCTGCCTTGATTGCAGCATCTGCAGTTTCATTTGTCTCAAACTGCCCACACAAACTGTAGTGGTGGAGCTCAATGATTAAGTGCTTGCAACTACTGAGTAAGAAAGTCTAAATCTTTATTTTGGACAAATCTAATTTAGCATGTGATTGGCATTAAACTGAAATCTACAGTTTAAATTCTGTAGTAGCCAGCATCAGTGAAAGAGCAGCTTAATTGAGAAGCAACTGAAACCGGATCCTCATTAAGTGAGTGAGATTGGTTGTTTGTCATAGAAGCAAAAAACAAACTAGCCATTTTGGTATGGCTTACAATAAAGGTAAAATCACCATTGTCACACATGACCAGTCTTTCACTGCAGAGACACACAACTGGTGGTAACTTAATCTGAGCACAAGCAGGAATTGAGCCCATGCTGTTGGCATGACACTACATTGCACACCAGCCATCCAGCCAATGGACCTCACTGTCTCCCTTACAATAGTGTGCTACAGGTAAGTGATTAAGGGAGCCCAGGGAAAGAATGGAATAAGATATTCTATTGCTTTTGCTTTTCTTAAACGTTTTTAGCCTCAGGAATTTATTGTCATTCTATTACAGGAGACAAAGCTGGTTATTTAGTGAGTGGCTAAAATTTATTTAATTTATAATATAGCAATGGTGGGAAGGTTAATAAAATATATGAGAAAACATAACGCTATACAGAAGAGAATAAAATAATTAAGGTTCCTGAGAAGACATGGTGAATGTCAGGATAGGTGATGCACCACAGTTGTACCACATGGGAGTATCCGTATGTTAGTTTGGTCCCGAGCAAACATGTTTGCAGCAAATGCTTTTAAAAATTCATTCATGGGATGGGGAAGTGTTTTTGGCCCAGGCCCAATAAGGGCAGCAGATTCCTTCCCTAAGGGACAGCAGTGAATCAGATGGGTTTTTCCAACAATTGACAATGGTCATCATTAGGCTCTTAATTCAAGATCTTAATAAACTGACATGGCAGGATTCAAAGATGGCCTAGATGAGGAGATCATTGTATGTTTTGGGATAGAACAGCTTGTTCTGGAACCAAAGATAATGGGAACTGCAGATGCAGATGAAGGGTCTAGGCCCGAAACGTCAGCTTTTGTGCTCCTGAGATGCTGCTTGGCCTGCTGTGTTCATCCAGCCTCACATTTTATTGTTCTGGAACCAACCTGGTTATATGAGGCCTGGTATTGTGCAAGGAGGAAGGACTAATTAATAACCTCACAATGAAGATGCCGTTAGGTAGAAATGACCATAATATGCTTGGACTTTGCAATCAGTTTAGGGAAAGAGAGATAATGGGAACTGCAGATGCTGGATAATCAAAGATAACAAAGTGTGAAGCTGGATGAACACAGCAGGCCAAGCAGCATCTCAGGAGCACAAAAGCTGACATTTCGGCCTTAGACCCTTTGGGTTTGAGACTATTTTTAAAAATTTAAATAGTGGTAATTATGAAGGCATGGAAGTAGACCTTTAAAGTATTTGAGAAGATTTGTAGTTCGGGTTGTGGACGCAGTTCGAGGCTTGTTCGCTGAGCTGGTGTGTTTAGTCACCCTGCCAGGTAACATCGTCAGTGTGTTTCCTGTGAAGTTTCACCGAAGGTGCACTGGCAATGTTACCGAGCAGGGTGACTAAACGTCTGCAATCAAACGCTCCACCTCAGGAAGTAGACCTGGTTAAACTGAATGAGGGTAAAGGATCAGTCACAAGAGATACAGCAGGAGTATTTAAGGGATTGTTTAGGAATACACTGAATTCCAAAATATTCCAACAAATAAGAAAAATTCCAAGGGATACATCTAACGCCTGTAGGAGCCAATCGAAATGTTGAAAATAGTACCAAGCTTATAAAGAGAATGCACATAAATGTCGAATGACAATTGGTAGGTTAAGAGAATTCAGCTTTTACATTCTGTCCAAAGGATGACATAAAAAAGGAGGAAAAATTACAGCAGTAAAGTTGCCTTTCAACATCTTTTTTAGCGAGGATCAAGAGGGAAAAACATACTTGACCCCATTGTTACCGATCTGCCAGCTGCTGCTGCATCTGTCCATGACAATATCAGTAAGAGTGACCATCGCACAGTCCTTGTGGAGATGAAATCCCGCCTTCACATTGAAAACTACCTCCATCGTTTTGTGTGGCACTAAATGGGACAGACTTCACATAGATCGAGCAACTCAATGCTGGGCATCCACAAGGCGCTGTGGGCCATCAACAGCAGCAGAATTGTACTCCAGCACAATCTGTAAACTCATGGCCCAACATATCCCCGACTCATCCATTACCATCAAGCCAGGAGATCAACCCTGGTTCAATGAAGAGCACAGGAGGACATACCAGGAGCAGCACCAGGGATACTTGAAGATGAGGTATCAACTTGGCGAAGCCACTAAACAGGATTACTTGCACACCAAACAGCGGGAGCAGCAAGCAATAGTGTTAAGTGATCCCACAACTAACGGATCAGATCTAAGCTCTGCAGTCCTGCCACATCCAGTTGTGAATGCTGGTGGGCAATTAAACAACTCACAGGAGGAGGAGGCTCCACAAATATCCCCATCCTCAATGATGGAAGGCCCCAGCACATCAGTGCAAGAGATAAGGCTGAAGCTTTCACAGCAAATCTTCAGCCAGAAGTGCCGAGTGGATGATCCATCTTGGCCTCCTCCAGTGGTCCCCAGCATCACAGATATCAGTCTTCTGCCAATTCAATTCACTCCACATCATATCAAGAAAAGCTGAGAGACACTGGACACTGCAAAGGCCCTGACAACATTCCAGCAACAGAAGACTTGTGCTCCAAAACATGTCGCTCCTCGAGCCAATTTGTTCCAGTATAGTACAACACTGGTATCTCCCCGACAATGTCGGAAATTGCCCAAGTATGTCCTGTCCATAAAAAGCAGGACAAATCCAGCCCGGCCGATACCACCCCATCAGTCTCTTCTCAATCATCAGTAAAGTGATGGAAGGTGTCAGTAACAGAGCTGTCAAGCAGCACCTGCTCAGCAATAACCTGCTCAGTGGCGCCCAGTTTGGGTTCCACCAGGGCCACTCAGCTCCTGATTTCATTCCAGCCTTGGTTCAAACATGGACAGAAGAGCTGAATTCCAGAGGGTGAGGTGAGAGGGACAACCCTGGACATCAAGGCTGCATTCGACCGAGTGTGGCATCAAGGAGCCCGAGCAAAACTGGAATCAGTGGGCATCGGGAACAAACCCTCCGGTGGTTGGAGTCACACCTGACACACAGGAATGTGGCCGTGGTTGTTGCAGGTCAATCATCTCAGATCCAGGACATCTCGGCAGGTCTTCCTCAGGGTTGTGACCTCAGCCCAACCATCTTCAGCTGCTTCATCAATGACCTTGCCCCATCATAAGGTCAGAAGTGGGGGTGCTTGTCGATGATTGCACAATGCTCAGCACCATTCGAGACTTCTCAGATACTGAAGCAGTCGGTGTTCAAATGCAACAAGATCTGGACGATACCCAGGTTTGGGTTACCAAACGGCAAGTGACATTCACACCACACAAATGCCAGGCTATGACCATCACCAATAAAAGACAATCTAACCATTGCTCCCTGACATTCAATGGTGTTGCCATCACTGAATACCCCCCTATCAACATCTTGGGAGTTATCATTGACCAGAAACTCAACTGGACTCACCACATAAACATAGTGGCTAAAAGAGCAGGCCAGAAGCTGGGAATACTGCGGTGAGCAACTCACCTCCTGACTCTTCAAAGCCTGTCCCACCATCTACAAGGCACAAGTCAGGAGTGTGATGGGTTACTCCCCACTTGCCTGGATGGGTGCAGCCCCAACAACACTCAAGAAGCTCGACGTCATCCAGGACAAAGCAGCCACTTGATTGGCACCACATCCCCTCCCCCCACCACCGACACTCAGTAGCAGCAGTGTGTACTATCTACAAGATGCAATGCAGAAATTCACCAAAGATCCTCAGACAGCACCTTCCAAACCCACGACCACTTCCAACTAGAAGGGCAAGGGCAGCAGATACATGGGAACACCACCCCCTGCAAGTTCACCCCCAGGCTACTCACCATCCTGACTTAGAAATAGATTGCTATTTCTTCACTGTCGCTGGGTCAAAATCCTGGAATTCCCTTCCCAAGGGACCTTGTGGGTCAACCCACAGCTGATAGACTGCAGCGGTTCAAGAAGGCAGCTCACCCCAACATTCTCAAGGGCAATTAGGGATGGGCAAGAAATGCTGGCCAGCCAGCAACACTGATATCCCACAAATGAATAGAAAAAATCTATCCATCTTGACCTTAAAAATATTTGAGTGCTTCTTCCCCCACCTTTTGGCAAAGAGATTCCAAACACACTCAATCCTCGAAGAAAAATGTGGGACCCAGTTTGTAAACAGTGACACCCAATTCTAGACTCTCCTAAATGAGGAAGACATCCCCCCCAACAGATATTACATGGTACTATCAAAGCACCTCTTACTTTTACAAACACAAGTTGATAAAAGCCAAGCCTTTTGTTTCATTCATTCATAGGACGTGTCTGCCTGGGCCAACACTCACTGCCATAAGACCATAACAAGTCGGAGCATGGGCAGGCCATTCAGCCCACTTAAGGCTGCTTCCCCAATCAATGAGAGCATGGCTGATTTAACCCTTGATCCTCTTACCGACTAAAAATATATCTAGCTCAGCCCTGAATGTGGCTATAATGACTCTGTCTCAACAACCCTCCAAAAGGTAAAGAATTCCACAGGTTCATTGCCCTCTGAGAGAAGAGAAGAAATTGCTCCTCATGTAAATGAGTGGCACAGTAGCTCAGTGGTTAGCACTGCAGCCTCACAGCACCAGGGATCTGGGTTCGATTCCACCCTCGGGTAACTGTCTGTGTGGAGTTTGCACATTCTCTCCGTGTCTGCGTAGGTTTCCTCCGGGTGCTCCGGTTTCTTCCCACAGTCCAAAGATGTGCAGGCTGGGTGGATTGGCCATGTTAAATTGCCTGTAGTGTTCAGGGGTGTGTGGGTTATATGGGGATGGGTCTGGGTGGGATGCTTCAAGGGGTGGTGTGGACTTGTTGGGCCGAAGGGCCTGTTTCCACACTGTAAGGAATATAATCTAAACGTGTGACCCTTTATTTTGAGTTTATGCTCTCTGGTCCTCGACTCTCCAACAAAAGGAAACAACATCTATCCTGTTGGATTCTTTTCAGAATCTTGTCATAGAGTCTCGGAGATCAACAGAAAAACCCCATTTGGATCAGCAGTGGTCAAAAACAAATCACCTAACTGTTCTCACCCGATTTGACTGCACGTGCCCATAGCTTGGTGTGCCTTTGCATCTTACTGCACTTCTTAAAAGTCATACAGATTTCTGCCTTGACGATCTTTTGAGGCAGTGAGTTCAGATTCTCACCACACAATTCCTCACATCCCTCTAAACCCCCTGCCTCTTCCCGTAAATCTATGCCCCGATTTACCCTAATTATGCACTTCTTAATTTGATACATTTCAATTGTGCCCCTCCCTCAGTCCTCTGCTCCAAGGAAAACAACATCCAGTCTGCCCCAATCTCTTTTCATAGCTGAAACTCTCCAGCCCTGTCAACATCTTGGTAAGTCTCCTCTGCACCTTCTGTGTTGCTATCAGATCCATCCTATAATATGGATTCCAGAATTGCATGCTAAATGCAATGACCTTACAACTTTTCATACAATTCAGCACAGCTTCCCTGTTCTATTCCTCAATTATTAAGGCAAGTATCCCACAAGTCTTCTTAGTCACATTGCCAATCTCTCTGATAACTTAAGTGACCAGTGGCCACACACACTGAGGTCCCTCTGCACCTTGGTGCTTCCCAGGATCCTGCCGTTTATCATGATTTCCTTTGTGTTGTTTGTCCTGCCCAAGTGCATTACTTCATACTTATCTGGGTTAACGTTTCAGGTCGGGTGACCCTTTTTCAGAACACTCAGGGTCACCGGACCCAAAACGTTAACTCTGAGTTTTTTTTATTCACAGATGCTGCCAGACCTGCTGAGCTTTTCCAGCATAATAAAATGTGAGGCTGGATGAACACAGCAGGCCAAGCAGCATCTCAGGAGCACAAAAGCTGACGTTTCGGGCCTAGACCCTTCATCAGAGCTCTGATGAAGGGTCTAGGCCCGAAACGTCAGCTTTTGTGCTCCTGAGATGCTGCTTGGCCTGCTGTGTTCATCCAGCCTCACATTTTATTATCTTGGAATCTCCAGCATCTGCAGTTCCCATTATCTCTGAGCTTTTCCAGCAATTTGTTTTGGGCCAAATCCTGTATCTAATTTGCCAATTGGATCTCATTAGCTCTAACCTTTGCTGTCAGTGTCCCATGTGGAACCTTGTCAAAAGCCTTGCTGAAGCCCAAGTAAGTGACATTGAAAGCATCGCCCTCATTGAGCCAGCTGATCAGCTGTTCAATCTGTCTTTTTGTCGACATCCCTCTTCAATATTTCTACCCTTCTTTATCCCTCTGCATCCTCACTACTTGCCATCAAACTATATTTTTATCATCTGCAAACTTAGCTATACTACAGTTATTTTGCTTATTCAAGTGAAGAGAGGATCAGTTAGTTTTCAGTTAGTTGGATGGCAAATTTACAGTGTAGAACATTACCATCAGCATGGGTTCAATTCCCACAGCCCTGAAGGCACCTCCTGCCAAAGGCATAGGCTCTTGTCTTATTAAGGCACCTAATGTGTGATCCCACATCAAGCACTTTCTGAAAATACAACCATATTAAATCCACTGCTTCCCATTTATCTACACCGGCTTGTTACCTCATGAAACAATTCTGGTAAATTTGTTAGGTATGACTTGCCCTTCAGAAAGCCATGCTGACTCTGCTTGATCATGGTATGGATTTCTAAATGCTCTATAATGGACTCTAACACAGCACCAATCAGAATTGTTAAGCAAACTGGTATACGGTTATTAGAGATAGTAGGAGCTGCCGATGCTGGAGAATCTGAGGTAACAAGATGTAGAGCTGGATCAACACAGCAGACCCTTCTTCAGAAAATCTGCTGCGTTCATCCAGCTCTACACCTTGCTATCTCTACAACCTCATTTACCCTGTTTTGTATTCTGCACACATTTCACTACAAGACCTTCAGTCCTATGTTGACTGTCCCCTTTCTCACAGTTGTCCTCTTTTCTGCTGCACCTGAAGTAAAATTCCTGACCCTATCCTACCTATACTCTCTGCTCTTTTACTTATTCTAAAAACTTTAATCGCCTCTGCTGAGCCCTCCTCCCTTTAACTTTTTCCCCAAAGTTTTCCAAGCAACTGAGACCACACCCCTCCTCTTTTCAGTTTAAAGTACTAACTAATCCTGTTTGAAATTTCTGAAGAAGGGTCTAGACCCAAAACATTAGCTTTCCTGCTCCTCTGATGCTGCTTGGCCTGCTGTGTTCATCCTGCTCTACACCGTGTTATCTCATGGTATATAGTTACTTGTATTTGTCTCCTTCCCGTTCTCAAATACAAGTGTTACAGTGGCAGTTTTACAATCCTCTGGGACTTCTGCAGAACCTAAGGATTCTCAGAAGATTACTATCAGTGCATCCACTATCTCTGCAGCAACATCCTTTAATATCTAAAGATGCATCATCAGGGCTGTTACCCGTCCCTAGTCAGGAGGTGAGTTACTCACTGCAGTATTCATAGCTTCCAACCTGCTCTTGTAACCACTGTGCTCATATTGCAGGTTTCTGGTCAATGATAACCCTGGGAAGTTGGTGTGGTGGAATTCATTGACAGCAATGCCACTGAGTGTCAAGGGGTGGTGGTTAAATTGTCCCTTTTTGGAGATGCTCATTGCCTGGCATCTATGTAGTGTGAATGAGGCTTACCATGTGTCAGCCTAAACCTGGGTATTGTCCAGGTCTTGCTACATTTGAACACGGGCTGTTTCAGTATCTGAGGAGTCACAAATGGTGCTGAACATTGTACAAACATCAGCGAACATCCCCACTTCTGACCTTATGATGGAGGGAAGGTCATTGATGAAGCAGCTGAAGATGGTTGGGGTGAGGACACTACCCTGAGGAACTCCTGCAGAGATGTCCTGGAGCTGAGATGATTGACCCCCAACAATCACAACAATTTCCTTGTGTGTCAGATGTGACTCCAACTTTCCCACGATTTCCACTGACCCCTATTTTGCGAAGGCTCTTTGATGTCACACTGTTTAACCTAAACTCATAAAAAAAACCACCCCATTTCAAGTATAAATCTAGGGAACCCTCTGAACTCCTTAAATAAGGAGACCAGCATTGTATACTATACAATGTGACACTAACATTAATTTGCTCCCATTTGACTGAATAACAAAGAAACCACATTCCAATCTTGCTCAGCTCACAGGTGCTGAATACAGACTCCATAGGAAACTGGATTTATGCAGCCCCTTTCACAAGCTCTGGATGCCCTAAATTGTTCTGCAGATTTCAGCCAAAGCAGTCAATTGGCTTGCAGCAATAACACCCACCCCCGGGCCACCAAAAGTCCCAAATAGCAGTTGGGTCAGCCCAGAGCTTCTAATGAGTCAGAGATTAATCCTGGTGTCTTGAGTATAACCTTTGTGCCAACTTCCCATCCAGGATTCTCCCACAGTCTGTACCTGATCTCACTGTAAATCTGTCCTGGTTCTGGACTCAAGCTGAGCCAGGACAGGGGCCAACCTTCGTCCTGGACTCAGGCCGAGCCGGGACAGGGACCAACCCCGGTCCTGGACTCAGGCCGAGCTGGGACAGGGGCAAATTCCCAGCTTGGAATGGAGTCAATTACCTCCCCTGTCCATTCCTGTGCTGGGTCATCACTGCTGTTGCTGAATTGCACTGTATGAAGGAGGCTTCCTTCAACTTCACAACTTTAGAAATCATCTGGTTCACCAATGTCCTTCAGGGAATGAAGCTGCCATCCTTACCTGGTCTGGCCTACATGTGACTCCAGACCCACAGCAGTGTGGTCGACTGTTGACTGTCCTCTAGGCAATTAGGGATAGGCAATAAATGCTGCATCATCCCATGAATGAATAAATAAAAATGTCACATAACACCAGGTTATAGTCCGACAGGTTTATTTGAAATCACAGGCTTACGGAGCGTAGCCCTTTTGTGTGACTTGGCTTTGTCCAGACCAGTCCAACAAGGACACCTCAACATCATTGACAACTGAACCACAAAGTAAAATATCAAACCTGCAGCAGCAGTGACTGGCTGATCATTCCCGGTCTCAGAGCAAGTGAGGATCCCAGCATCCTTGTAGGATTTAGCAGCTTCAGAAAAGGCAAACAAAAAGCACAGCAGTCAATGCAAGGGATAGCTCCAAAGGACAGAGAATAGAGAACCAAACACAGTCGACATAACCTGGCTCAGCTGCTTCTATATCATTTCGTAGAACATTTCTACTGTGTGCACAGTGGAGATACACAGGACAGATAACTGATATGAAGCATTTTTATCCAAATGGAAGATAACCCTTTCTCCTTCAGCGATGTAGGGAAGCCCACTGACATTCTAAGGGAGAAAGTGCTACTGAAACTCATTTTGTGGAGAAAGATTTAGCTTCTCCTCCACAGAGTTCACTGAATGCTGAAGTGTTAGTAAAAAAGTAAATCAGGAGATAGAAAGGCATGTTAAAAATAGCACTATTACTCTAATCATGGGGACTTCATATGTTGGTGGACTAAGTATATTAATTTGGTAGCAAATCCCAGGAAAAAGAATTGTGAATCACTGGAAAATCTCAGCAGATCTGGCAGCATCTGTGGAGAGAAACCAGAGTTAACATTTCAGGTCCAGCGACCCTTCTGTCCTGAAGAAAGTCACTGGACCGGAAACGCTAACTGTTTTCTCTCCACAGATGCTGCCAGACCTGCTGAGATTTTCCACCAATTACTGTTTTTGTTTCTGATTTCCAGCATCCGCAGTTTTTTCACTTTTCCATTTTTTAAAAGTAATTTGTGGATTGTTTATGAGATGATTTTTTTGGAGCAACTTGTGGTTCAGCCCATTAGGAAACATGAATTCTGGATTTTGTGATGTGTAATGAGGCAAACTTAATTAGGGAGCCGTGATATGACAGGATTCACCCAGCAGTCTAAAAGGGAGAAGCTGGAGTCAGATGTAACAATATTAAGTGAAGGTAACTACAGAGACATGAGGGAGGAACGGGCTGGAGTTGACTGGAAGTGGAACCTATCAGGGAAGAGAGTGGAACAGCAATGGCAGGAGTTTCTGGGGGTAATTCGGGAGGCACAGCAAAACTTCATCCCAAGGAAGAGTAAACATAGTGACGGGAGGACAAGGAAACCATGGCTGACACAAGAAGCTGGGGACAGCATAAAAATAAAAGAAGAAGCAGAGAATGTGGCAAAGATTAGTGGGAAGTCACAGGATTGAGAAGCCTTTAAAAACCAGATTAGGATAACTAAGAAAGCAATATATAGGGAGAAGATAAAACATGAGGGTCAGCTATCTGGAAATATAAAAGACGATTACAGAAGTATTTTTCGATATATAAAGGTAAGAGAGAGGCAAGAGTGGATATTGGACAGCCGGAAAATGAGGCTGACGAAGTAATGATGGGAAATAAAGAAATGACGGAGGAACTGAATAGATATTTTGCATCAGATTTCACAGTGGAAGACATCAGCCACATACCAGAGCTTCAGGAGAGTCAGGAAGCTGAGATGAGTCTAGTGGCGGGGAATCTGAATGGCCAGAAGGTAAATAAATCACCTGGACCAGATGGACTATACCCCAGAGTTCTGAAAGAGGCAGCTGAGCAGATTATGAAAGCATTGGTGGTGATCTTTCTGCAATCACTAGATTCCAGGAGGGTCCCACAGAACTAGAAAATGGCTAACATAACACCTCTATTTGAGAAAAGAGGGAGGAAGAAGGCAGGAAAGTATAGGCTAATTAGCCTCTCTGATTGTTGGTTAGATGTTAGAGTCCATTATTAATGATGAGAGTGCGGAGTAGAAGTGCATGGTAAAATAGGGCTGTTGTGGTTGGTTGGCTCACTGAACTGGTTCATTGTTCCGCAGGCGTTTCATTATCCTGCTGGGTAACTTCATCAGTGCAGCCTCCAATGAAGCGCCATTGTGTTTTCCTGCCTGGCTTTTAAACTCTGGGGTCTGTTGAGCTGGATTATCTCACATCCGGTTTTCCTTCGCAATGGAGCAGATGGGTCTAGCCATGTGTGTTTATTGATGGCTCGCTTAGGGGAGAACCAGGCCGCTAGGAATTCCCATGCGTGTCTCTGCTTTGCCTGTCCCAGGATCCTGGTGTTGTCCAAATCAAATTGGTGGTTTTCCTTACCCATGTGATGGAGATGAGTGAGTACATGAACAGCAACTGGCATCAAAAAGCCACGACCAATACTTGGAATATTGTGAGCAGTTTTGGCCCCGTATCTAAGGGATAACGTGCTGGCCTTGGAGGGGGTCCACAGGATGTTCACAAAAATTACATTGAGATGAAGGCCTGTCATCTGAGGTGTCATTCTAGACTCTGGATCTGTACTCGAAAGGGGTTTAGAAGAACGAGGGAGGAATCTGATTGAAACTTCCAGAATACTGAGAAGCCTGGATGGAATGGTCGTGGAAAAAGTGCTTCCACTAGCTGGAAAGACCACGACTCAGAGGCACATCCTCAGACTGAAAGGGTGATCCTTTAGAACTGAGATGAGGAGGAATTTCTTCAGCCAGAGGGTGGAGAATCTGCGAAATTCATTTCCACAGAATACTATGGAGGACACGTCATTAAGTGCATTTAAGACAGAGATAAATAGGTTCTTAATTAGTGAGGGGATCAAAGATTACAGGGAGAAGGCAGGAGAATGGGGTTGAGAAACATATCAGATATGATTGAACAGAGCAGACTCGATGGGCTGAATGGCTTAATTTTGCTCCTAATTCTTATGGTCTTAAATAGGATAGGTGGGGAATATATTGCAGTTCTATTGTATAAACCCCAATTGAAGTGGGACTTACTGCCTGAATCAGTGGTCATCAGGGCGGTTAGGAAATTACCTGTGTCGACTTACTCCTGTGAAATAATTTGGCTTCGCCTGGAATCACAAAGTCCAGTTGGGGCGATAGGCTTAGGGTTAGGGTCAGGGTGCGGGTTAGGGGTTAGCGTTAGCATAAGGGTTAGTGTGACAGTGACAGAACATTTCCAGGAGTACGTTCTGGACATTTTTCCCTTATACGTAGTGAGCAGAGGGATATCTAAACAAAGTCCATCATCAGAGGTAATGGGGACTGCAGATGCTGGAGAATCCGAGATAACAAAGTGTGGAGCTGGATGAACACAGCAGGCCAAGCAGCATCTCAGGAGCACAAAAGCTGACGTTTCGGGCCTAGACCCTTCATCTGACGAAGGGCCTAGGCCCGAAACGTCAGCTTTTGTGCTCCTGAGATGCTGCTTGGCCTGCTGTGTTCATCCATCATCAGAGGTCACAGTGACACAACGAGCTGGTGCTAGAGTGACTGAAACTGTTTGCGAATGAGGATATTTCAAGAAAAGTCTTTGGTCTTCATTAACTTAGGCTGAGGAAGCAGATTGAGTGTGAAGTAATTAACAAGCAGTTCACTGTGAAGCTAAGACTGACAGAGTTCCAGAGTGTTTTCATAGAAATTTCATAGAATCCCTACAATGTGGAAACAGGCCCTTCGGCCCAACAAGTTCACACCGACCCTCAGAGCATCCCATGCAAACCCATCACCCTATAATCCACCTAATTCTACACATCTCTGAACACTACAGGCAATTTAGCATGGCCAAGCCACTGGATGTGAGTTTGCTCGCTGAGCTGGAAGGCTAGTTTTCAGGCGTTTCGTCACCATTCTAGATAACATCATCAGTGAGCCTCCGACGAAGCGTTGGTGTAATGTCCCGCTTTCTATTTATCTGGTTAGGTTTCCTGGGGTTGGTGATGTCATTTCCTACGTTGGTGATGTCATTTCCTGTTTTTTTCCCTCAGAGGGTGGTAGATGGGTTCCAAATCAATGTGTTTGTTGATGGAGTTCCGGTTGGAATGCCATGCTTCTAGGAATTCTCGTGCATGTCTCTGTTTGGCTTGTCCTAGGATGGATGTGTTGTCCCAATCAAAGTGGTGTCCTTCCTCATCTGTATGTAAGGATACTAGTGATAGTGGGTCATGTCGTTTTGTGGCTAGTTGATGTTCATGTATCCTGGTGGCTAGCTTTCTGCCAGTTTGTCCAATGTAGTGTTTGTCACAGTTCTTGCAAGGTATTTTGTAGATGACGTTCGTTTTGTTTGTTGTCTGTATAGGGTCTTTTAAGTTCATTAGCTTTTTTTTTTCTGTTTTAGTGTGTTGGTGGGTTTGTGGGCTACACTGATGCTGAGAGGTCCGAGTAGTCTGGCAGTCATTTTGGAAATCCACCTAACCTGCACATCTTTGGACTGTGGGAGGAAATTGGAGCACCACGCAGACACAGGGAGAATGTGCAAACTCCACACAGATAGTCGCCCGCGGGTGGAATCAAGCCCCGGTCAGTGGTGCTGTGAGGCAGCAGTACTAAACACTGAGCCACAGCAGTTCAATTAAGGAAGTGGGGATATTCTCACAGATGCACGGACAGACTGGGTGGTTGCTCACCAGCTCATGGTACCACCCAAATGTAAGGAGGTTGTAAGGAGGTCTTGTGAGGGGAATAGGAAGTTCCTATGGCAGGGCATATAGAAATATGGAAATGTGGACTTGGATAAACAGGTATTTGACATGGACCAGGACTTCACGTAGATGCAGTACAGTTCTGTAAAATGTGTCACACATGTTAGGAGGCACAGTTCTCTCAATACATAGGCAAAACATGGGACAGCCCATTAGCTCAGTAGTGCTTCACAGAACCAGGGACCGGGGTTCAGACCCAGGTACAAGGTTTGGCCCCGATCCTAGTCTCAGACAGACCCAGGACAGGAGCTGGACCCGAGCTGAGTCTCAGACAGACCCGGGACAGGAGCTGGTCCCGATCCTAGTCTCAGACAGACTTGGGACAGGAGGTGGTCCCAATCCTAGTCTCAGACAGACTTGGGACAGGAGCTGGTCCCAATCCTAGTCTCAGACAGACCCGGGACAGGAGCTGGTCCCGGGCCTAGTCTCAGAATGGCCTGGGACAGAAGCTGGTCAAAATCCTAGTCTCAGACAGACCCGGGACAGGAGCTGGTCCTGAGCCTAGTCTCAGACAGACTCTGGACAGGAGCTGGTCCTGAGCCGAGTCTCAGACTGGCCCGGGACAGGAGCTGGTCCCAATCCTAGTCTCAGACAGACCCAGGACAGGAACTGGGCCCGAGCCTAGTCTCAGACCAGCCCAGTAGAGGGGCTGGCCCCGGCTTGACCTGGAGGAATGGTGATGAAGGTAGCAGCACAACACACTGGGGTGGGAATCTGAGAATGGGAGTTTTGGGACAAAGATTGGAGGGTGGGGGGGTGGAGGTGGGGGAAAGGAAAGCAGCTGTGGACAGGTTGATTCACCAAAGCTGTGAGGTTGCAGGCAGGCTGTTGCTGGTCACTCACCTGCTGTCATGTTGCAATACCTGTCAGGCAGTAACTGAACACAAGCTGTTTGTATCCCAGATACAGCAAACACCACGACAGGCAGTAAGCAGAGGCTGCAGAGTAAGGTGTTAGATTGAGGGATAACACAAACCTGCCTCAATAAGACACCAGATTCAAAACTCAGGCAAAGTACTAAAGGCTGCATGTGCTCTCCATGCTTGTGGATCCTCTGTAAATTAGGTAAAGTGTGAATTATTAATCCCCTGCATTATTTAAGGGAATAGGAGAAATAAACAAGAGTGGAGAAGGAACGGGGGAGGAGTAGATACATGAAATCAGAGGCTGACCTGGAGAGGAAGAAAGAAAGAGGGTGGTATGGGATTTGAGGAAGGTGATCAGATTAACAAATGTGAGCAAGCCCCTCTCCCCTTACAATACAAAGCACAGTAGCCAAAAGTAGACTGGAAATATCAACAGAAGCCAGTCACTGCCCTTTGACTCATGTTAACACTGTTCTCATCAGCAGCTTCCGTACAAATGTATCATTCAGTTAAGTCAGTAATGATGAGGTCATTACAATACAAAATAGAGTCATTTGGTCCATCAAATGTGGGTGAGTACAGCTGAGTGTCTGAAGAATAGTGACCTCCACGTTTCCTTGGTGTCAGGTGGAGGGACTTGCTGTGAGTCCTTAGTGTCAGTAAGATTGGGAGGGGTGGGAAGGTGCTGGGACATCGCAGCTGTTGAGTTGCAACATATGAAGGGGGCTTCACTCACTCATTGACAACTGAGCCACAAAATATAAGGCGAAAAATCAAACCTGCAGTAACTGTGACTGGCTGATCATTCCCGGTCTCACAGCAGGTGAGGATCCCAGCATCTTTGTAGGATTTAGCAGCTTCAGAAAAGCAAACAGAAAGCACAGCGGTCAGTACAAGGGCTAGCTCCAAGGGACAGAAGATAGAGAACCAAACACAGTCTATACAGCCCAACACGGAGGAAAAGCACCACCGACTGGAGTGGAGACAACAGTATACGTAGGAACTAGGAGCTGGAGTAGGCCATTCAGCTCTTCGAACCTGCTCTGCCCTTTAACATGATCACGGTTGGTCTTACCCTGGTCTTAATTGCAAGGAGAGGTGACGGCCTAGTGGTATTATTACTGGACTGTTAATCCAGGAGACCCAGATAATGTTCTGGAGGATCAGGGTCGAATCTCGCCATAGCAGATGGTGGAATTTCAATTCAATAAATATCTGGAATGAGGAATCTAATGATGGCCATGAATCCATTGTCAATTGTTGTGGGGAAAAAAAAACACATCTGGTTCTCTAATGTCCTTTAGGGAAGGAAACTGCCATCCCTATCTGGTCTGGCCTACATGTGACTCCAGGCCCACAGCAATGTAGTTGACTCTTAACTGCCCTTTGAGCAATAAATGTTGCCTGGTTAGCGATGCCCTCATTGTGTGAATGAATAAAGGAAACAAAAACACTTTTCTGCCAGCTCCCCACAGCTCTGTATCCCATTCTTCATTAGAAACATAGCTATTTCTTTCTCAATCTGCTGATTGGCAGAGTTGGGATAAAAGGATTTTGTTTGGAATGGCAACTGGTGACGAGTGGTGTCCTGCAGGCTTCAGTGTTGGGCCCGCAGCTGTTCACTTTATATATTAATGATCTGGATGAAGGGACTGGGGGCATTCTGGCAAGGTTTGCCGATGATACGAAGATAGGTGGACAGGCAGGTAGTACTGAGGAGATGGGGAAGCTGCAGAAAGATTTAGACAGTTTAGGAGAGTGGTCCAGGAAATGGCTGGTGAAATTCAATGTGAGTAAATGTGAGGTTTTGCACTTTGGAAAAAAGAATACAGGCATGGACTATTTTCTAAACGGTGAGAAAATTCGTAAAGCAGAAGTACAAAGGGATCTGGGAGTGTTGGTCCAGGATTCTCTAAAGGTTAACTTGCAGGTAGAGTCCGTAATTAAGAAAGCGAATGTAATGTTGTTGTTTATCTCAAGAGGGTTGGAATATAAAAGCAGCGATGTGCTTCTGAGGCTTTATAAAGCTCTAGTTAGGCCCCATTTAGAATACTGTGTCCAATTTTGGGCCTCACACCTCAGGAAGGACATACTGGCACTGGAGGATGTCCAGCGGAGATTCGCACGGATGATCCCTGGAATGGTAAGTTTAACGTACATGAACGGCTAAGGATCCTGGGATTGTGTTCATTAGCGTTTATAAGGTTCAGGGAAGATCTAATAGAAACTTCCAACATAATGTATGGCTTAGAAAGGGTGAACACTGGGAAGTTGTTTCCGTTAGGCGGGGAGACTAGGACCTGTGGGCACAGCCTTAGAATTAGAGGGGCTAAACTTAAAATGGAAATGAGGAGACATTTCTTCAGCCAGAGTGTGGTGGGCCTGTGGAATTCATCGCCATGGAGCGCAATGGAGGCCGGGACATTAAATGTCTTCAAGGCAGAGGTTGATAAATTCTTGATCTCATGAGGAATCAAGGGCTACGGGGAGAGTGCAGAGAAGTGGAGTTGAAATGCCCATCAGCCATGATTAAATGGCAGAGTGGACTCAATGGGCTGAATGGCCTTACTTCCACTCCTATGTCTTAGGGGCATATGGAATCCTGCGGCACCCCACTATTTACAGTTCACCATCCAGAGAAAGATCCATTCATCCCAAACCTCTGCTTTCTATCACTCAGTCAATCCTCTCCCAAGCCAATACTCTACCCTTAACCCCCTGGGATCTAACCATCTGGATCAGGTTTTTATGCAGCACCTTGTAAAATGACTTCTGTAAGTTTAGATATACCACATCCACTGGATCCCCGTTATCTACCTTGCTGGTTACATCTTCAAAGAGCTCCAGCATTTGTCAGGTATGTCTTGCCCTTTATGAAACCATGCTGACACCGGTGACATTAGGGGGCACGCTCCATGAAAGCTAGAGAACCCAGAAAAGGCATATAAGGTTTCAGAATCTCTGTAAGAGACTCACTTGATCCCGGTTATCTATGCCTAACATATGACTCATTCTCATTCTTGACTACAGCCTCAATATCTTTATTCTTCCATTGTTCCCTACTGTTACCAGTCTTACCCATCACTCTAACAGGAACATGATGCCTCTGAACGCTCATCTCACTTTTGAATGCTTCCCAGTTGTCAGTCATCTTTTTTCCTGTGAACAGTCTACTTCAATCAAATTTTGTCTCATATCATCAAAATTTGCCTTATTCCAATCAAGAACTTTAACTTTTAGACAAGGTCTATCCTTTACTGTAACTATTTTAAAACTAACAGAATTATGATCACAGGTCCCAAAGTGCTCTCCCACTGTCAGATCAGTCACATGTACGGCTCTATTTCCCAAGGGAAAGTCAAGCATTGCGCCTTTTTTTGGTAGCTGCATCTACACATTGATAAAGAAATTTTCTTGACCATATTTAACAATGCCTTCACCACTCAAGCCTTGATATTATGGCAATCCCACTCTGTTTGGAAAGTTAAAATCACCTGTAAATACAACCCGATTATTCTTACATATATCTGAGATATCTCCACATTTTATTCCTCAATTTTCATCTGACGATTTAGGGCCGGTAGTACAATCCCATCAAGGGGATCATCTATTTCTTATTTCTGAGCTCCACCTATATAGCTGGATGATCGCTGGTGCTGGGCGCAGCAGTGCTAGCCACCGAGCCACCATGCTGCTCCTTTGGGCGGCCTCCTCCTCGATTATTCATGACGCTTTTGGGCCAGTACACAGACAGCCCATCTAGAGGTGGGCTAATCTCAGTGAATAAAGCTGACAAAGTGGTTGAAATTTCAGCAAGCGAATATTTTGGCAACAGTGACCACACCTTTAAGTTTAAAAAATCATTCTGGAAAGGGAAAGCAAAGTGCAGAAGTTAAGCATCTAAAATTTGGAGAAGGCCGATTTCAATATCATTAGACAGGATCTGGCAAGCATGGAGGGGGCCTCAGGGTAGTGTCCCTACATCTGAGCCAGGAGGGCTGGGTTCAGGTGTAGATGCTACAGGAAGGATAGAAAAGGAGACAAGAGAGGAGGGGGGAATGGTGCTTTTGGTTAGAGAGAGCATGATAGATAGAGTGGACAGCCAGAAACTTTTTCAAAGGATGGAGGTAGCTATTACAAAGGGGGCATAGTTTTAAAGTGAGTGCAGGTAGATACAGGGGAGACGTGAGAGGTAGGTTCTTTACTCACAGAGTGGTAGGTGTGTGGAATGCGTTGCCGGAGAGGGTAGTGGAATCATTAGGAGCATTTAAACAGCAATTAGATAGGCATATGGATGATAGTAAAAGGTAGGGGTGGAGGTTAGATAGGCCTTAAGGTTATGGTAAAAATTTGGCACAACATCATGGGCCGAAGGGCCTGTACTGTGCTATACTCTTCTATGGTCTATGTTCGATGTTCTATTACGACTACACTCAGGGACGATATTCCTGGGAGATTGTCCAATGATGGGTGTAATTTAAAAATAAGATCGGGATGATCATCTTGTTAGATTTGTCTCTCAGAGTAGAATAGTTAGCCGATACCCACTGCAAAGGAGCCAAGAGCTTCAACTTTACAGTATGATAAATACAAAAGATGACAATGTGGTGGGTTACCTGGAGGTGGCTGCAGCTGGGCCTCAGAATCCTGCTCCGTAGTGGTGCTGGCATCTTGTCTTTCTTTAGCATTCTTTCTAGTGGAGGCAAAGCAATGCAACCCTGCTGATGTTGCTAATGGACAAAGCTGGTCCTCCAGACGAACGTCACATGAACCTGCACAGAATTCAGAACATCAATCACATCTTCAACAGAACGGCCAAGAAGCAGGCAAACAGCAGGATGAGGGGACCCAGTGTGTAGGCGTGGGAAGTAACAAGGGGTTGGGGAGGACTGAGTGGGAGGCTGACAGGGTAGGGGAGAACACAACAAAGTGGAGGGGACAAGGGATAGGACACAACAGAATGACAGCGTAAGCAAATGGGCTGTGAAGGAGACGAGGAGAGGGGGATAGGGTTAATAGAGGGGAGAGCAGGAGAGAGAAACAGAAAGGATTGGACAGAGGTTTTGGTAGTCAGGTGGAAGGAAGGAGAAGCTGCAGTTTATTCAGTACTTTTATGATTTCGAACAGCACACAAGATCAATAGCAAAGTCAGAGGGACATGTTCTTTGTTCTTACTCACCTAGAGGCAGGCCAAAACCTCCAGAGGTATCAAGTGCTGACTGACTATCACTTGGATCCTGGTATGAAACACAACAGTTAAGCATCCTCAGCCAGCCAGAAATCCACCATTTACTCAGAGCCTCTGATCCCAACCACCACCAGCTCAGATTCCAGGCTGCACTAATAGGTTTTGGTCTCCAAATTTGAGGAAGGATATTCTTGCCATTGAGGGAGTGCAGCGTAGGTTCACGAGGTCAATTCCCAGAATGGCGGGTCTATCATATGTTGAAAGATTGGAGCGACTGGGCTTGTATACACTTGAGTTTAGAAGGATGAGAGGGGATCTGATTGAGGCATATAAGATTATTAAGGGATTGGACACACTGGAGGCAGGAAGCATATTTCTGCTGATGGGTGAGTCCAGATCCAGAGGACACAGTTTAAAAATAAGGGGTAGGCCATTTAGAACAGAGTTGAGGAAAAACTTCTTCACCCAGAGAGTGGTGGATATATGGAATGCTCTGTCCCAGAAGGCAGTGGAGGCCAACTCTCTGGATACTTCCATGAAAGAGATAGATAGAGCTCTTAGAGATAGTGAAATCAAGGGTTATGGGGATAGGGCAGGAACAGAATACTGATTGTGGATGATCAGCCATGATCATAATGAATGGTGGTGCTGGCTCGAAGGTCCGAATGGTCTACTCCTGCACCTATTGTCTATTACTGATAGCCTGTACAGTATCTGAACCATATACTAGCAATGTAATAGGTTCTGTACTTGGAGCTCTGCTCGCCCATGCTCCTGGGTATTCTGTCCATCACCAACATATTATTAACTGGGAGAAATGGCGTGAGGCCACAACCAGCGAATCCAAAGGTAACAGTGATTCTACTGCCATTCATCCCAATCTCTCAGACCCACTGTTCCATCTAGAAGGACAAGGGCGACAGATACATGGCACTACCACCTCCTGCAAGTTTCCCTTCAAGCTATTCATCATCATGACTTAGAAATATATCACCGTTCCTTCAGTGTTACTGGGTCAAAATCATGGAACTCCTTCCCTACTGACAGAACACGGACTGCAGCAGCTCAAGAAACAGCTCACCCACCACCTTCAGACCACAGAGAAGTGGCACAGCTGCACTGCTCTTACAGAGGCTGGAACAGATACGTGGCTCTGAATGGCTTCTGTGCTGACACCCTTCTAATTCAAATGAAGGAAGGGTAATACATGGTGATCTTGCCAGTGAAGTCTGCTATATATGAAGCCATTAAAAAACAAATGCCTCTCTCCTTCATCACAGACCCACGGTTGGGACTTTGCTGAAACCATCTATGGGTTAAAATAACCAAAGGACAGTGTGTTGTCATAGGGAGACAATGTGTCTCTTACACCTAGTGAAAGGGCTCTGGCTGAATGGTCTCTCTCTCTCTCTCTATGTGGTCAGTACCTGGAGAATACGTGCAAAGATGGAGACTCCCAGCCCTTTGGGGTAGAGAATTCCAACAGATTCACCACCGACTGACTGAAGAAATTGTTTTCATCTCATCCTAAATGACGCAACTCATATTCTGAGAGTGACCCCTGGTTTGAGATCCCCAGCGAGGGAAATATCCTTTCTATATCCACCCTGCAAGAATTGTTTACTTCTGAATCAATCACCATTCGTTCTTCTAAATTTGAGAGAATCCAGCCACATTATCCTCAATTTCTTCATATAGGACATTGTCTACCCTCATGGATGCTGAATTTCTGCTATGCCAAGTATGTCCTTCCTTAGGTAAGAATACTAAAACTGTACACAAAACTCAATGTGGTCTCACTAAGTTTCTGAAGAAATGCAGTATGACTCCTTTGTTCTCGTATCCAAATCCATTTGCAATAAAAGGTAACATATCAATTGCAGTCAGGTCCCTTTAGACATCAACATTTCCCACGCCCTTTCCATTTAAGAAATAAATGAACATTTCTGTATCTTACCGCACAGACTCTGTTTTCAACCTTTGGAATCTCTGGAGGCTGAGGGCAGCTGAGACATTGCGATGACTGAGTGGATTTGCTAATGGTCTTCTCTGCTATTCTTCTCTCACGCCGTCGCTTTAGCCTGGGGAATGAGGAACAAAACAACTCTTAGCTAAATATATTCATATCATGATATGCCAACCATGAACTGCACAGTCTTCCATATCCTTCACTTTGAAAGTGAGAAACTGGAGTTTGAAACTAGTATCTTAAACTTGCAATCAACTTCAAGGACAGAAAACCATACTGGGTGGAGATCCACTGGCAAAGTAAGTAAAGAGGCAAAACGGCAGATAGGCAGCGGCACACAATGAAGGAGCTATTCCCTCATTCTGAAGACACCAGCAACTTTCAGGAATGTAAACCCAACTACAGTGAGGACTTAACATATTGAGGAGGCTATAGCAGGAGATTTAAAAAGCCATAACATAGTATAGTCAGGCAGTGTTAACATGATTTTCTAAAAAGGAAATAATGTTTGTCAGATTTATGAGAGCTCTTTGAGGATGTAACAAACAAGGTGGATGAAGGAGAACCAATAGGTGTAATGAATTTAGATTTACAAAGGACACTCAATATTATGTCACTGAAAAGGCTAATCCATCAGATGAAGCTAATAGTTTGGGGGTTGATATATTGGAAAGTGTGGAAGAATGGGCATCAGGAAACAGAGAGCTCATGTAAATAGAAACAAGAAGGCAGGTTACTACCTAAATAGCTGTAAATTGGGAGAGGGGAGTTTGCAGCAGGACCTGGGTGTCCTTGTGCACCAGGTGCTAAAGGTAAGCAGTTTTGGTCTCCTTATCTGAGGAAGGGTGCTCTTGCTCTCAAGGGAATGCAGCGAAGGTTTACCAGGCCAATTCCGGGGATGGTGGGTCTGGCATATATTGAGAGATTGACTTCGTTAGGATTCTTTTTGCTGGAGTTCAGAAGAATGAGAGGAGAAATCTTATAGAGACTTCTAAAATTCTAACAGGACTAGACATGGTAGATGCAAGGTGGATGTTCCAGAGAGTGGGTGTGGCCAGAACCAGGGCGTCACAGTCTGAGGATTCGGGGTAGACCATTTTGGACAGAGATGAGGAGACATTTCTTCACCTAGAGTGGTGAGCCTGTGGAATTTATTATCACTGGAAGCAATTGATGCCAAAACATTGAATGTATACAAGAGGAGGCTAGATATAGCACTTGGGGTGAATGGGATTAAAGGTTATGGGGAGAAAGCAGGATTAAGCTATTGGGTTGGATGATCGTGATGAATGGCAGGTCAGGCTCGCTACTCCTATGTTTCTAGTTTCAGATTGGCAAAGTGTAACTACTGAAGTGCCATTAGCATAAGGGCTAGGTCTCAAATATTTACACTCTATATTAATGATGTTGGTTTGGGGATAGAAAGTACTCAAGCCAAATTTGCAGATGACATTAAAATAGGTGGTAAAGTAAAATGTAATGAAGAAGTAAGAAATTTACGAATGGATATGGTTTGAGTTAGGCGAATGAAGTTTAATGTGGATAAGTGTGAAGTGATATATTTTGGTTGGAGGAATAGAAAAGCAGTTGATTACCTAAATGGAGAGAAATGTCAGAGTGCTTTAGTGCGGACGGATCTGGGTGTCTTTGTGCATGAATCACAGAAAACTAGTAGAAGGTACAGCAGGTAATAAAGGAGACAATTGGATTTTTGGCATTTATTGCGAAAGGACTAGAATATAAAAATGGGGAACTGTAGTTACATGGTCCCACCTCTTCTTACTATCATAGCTCGTCCTGGACTCAAATGGCTCAATGCTGCCCTTCAGAAGAAAGAAGGCTCCAGCCTGTTGTTGTCTGGTAAGTTGTTGAGATCTACAAAGTTGGCGCTGCTCAAAAGCAATGATGTCCTGAGCTGGTATGAGTCTTGGAGGATGGATCATTGACACCTAGAATGAGGGATAACATCATTGTCATCTTTCAATAAAGAGATGGGTATTTAACCAGCAGCTGGCTCTGCCAGTGTTTTAAACTGCACAGTGATACAATGAATTCTGGCCCCTCATGAGCAACCAGAGCTGTCTGAGATAAAAACTTGGGACCACTATTTACACTGCAGCTTATAGAATTAAAGCTTACTAATTGATGTCAATAAGGTGCTAACGTTGACGTAGGTAGGATGCTTCTTTGTGGGACAATCTAAAATAAGAGGAAACAGATTTAAGGGAGAGATAAGGAGGAATTACTTCTCTCAAAAAATAATGAATCTGTGGACTTCACTAGTACAGAGGCTGGTGGATGGTGGGACATGACAGCAAATATCAGGAGAAGGTAGACAGATTTTTAATTAGATACGGGGTAAAAGGTTATGAAGAGTTGGCAGGAAAATGAAGTTGAAGCCAGGATGAGTTCAGCCATGATTGTACTGAATAGTGGAGCAGGCTTGTGGGGCTGAATGGCCTTCTCCTGATCTTAGTTATTAAAATACAACTTATTATTTATATGACAATGATGTGACAGCCTAGTCTTAACCTAGATATTCGTAGCACCTTCAGACCAAGACAGGCTTATCCATGGGGCACACTGTTACTCGAGTGTTGGTAATAATGGGCCACAAAGCAAGGAACACAAAGGATGCTTTACCCCGTCCTAAATACAATGACAATATAAAACCTTCACACATTTTGCCATATCTTTGTTCTACACTTTTTGCCCTGCCCAGGGACTAAGACACCCATCTACTCCCAGGAGAAAGCGATCACTTCCCCTTGGACCCCAATTCTTTCTAGCCCTTAGCATGGCTAAAACTAACCCAACACCCCTCCCGCATCTACCCCTATCTCCATGGGAGTAAGACCACTCTTCCAGTTTCTTCAAGGAAGACGCGGCCCCCACCGTTGCCCCGTCGGTACGCGGGCGCGGGCCCCACCGTCGCCCCGTCGGTATGCGCCCACCACCAGCCCTACTCCCATCAGTATGTTGAATAATCTCCCCTCCCCTCCCCCTGACAGTGAGCCCAGCTTACCGGAGTCTCGGGACAGAAGCTGTGAAGTTGCTGCTGTCTTCTGGGATATGGAACTGATGATGCTGAGGATATCCACTTCTGCCCAGACTCAGCCTCAGCCTTGAGGCGCTGCGTTGCCAGAGGAAACAGAGGCTGGGGGAGGTGCAGGAGAGGAAGCCCAAATATGGGCGATCTGTCTGTGTGTGAGGATGGAGGCTGGAGGCTTCTCTGGGATTTCTCTGCACAGTGGCAAGGGAGAGTTGCTGGAGATTCGTTCTGATGAGAGGCTGCTGGCTGTTGATACTGGTCCAGGTTCAGGTGTTTGGGTGGGCCTCTGCGAAATAATTCCTCTTTCCTCTTCTCATCTTCCATAGCTTTCTGCACAGCCCCAGAATCATAAGCAGAGGAGTTCAGATGGGCTGGAAAGCCAGTTTGAGATTGGTGAGTGGGCTCTGTGCTGGGGGCCCAGGCTACCCGCCGTGTGGGCTGTGGGAAGGGGATGGAGCCAGGTTTCTTGTTACAAGACGGAGGGGGGGCCCTCAGCTCATAGCGAGGATGTAGGTGCAGCAGTGGGAGAGAAGTTGCCGAATGGAGTCCAGCAGAAAACTGAAAGACTGTTTCAGGAGGCTGAGCCCTGGGAGGCAGCAGGAGGGGAGTTCGAACAGAACTGTAACTTCTGAGTGGTACACTCTGGGACGCCGTGATCACTGGCTGGCTCGGCACATCACCTTCCTGTGGATGGAGCAACACTGCCTCTGGCTTCTGAGTCACAGTCTGACAACATCAGATTACATTTCAATCACATAACAGCTCTCAATGCATCAGAGATGATCTCTGAAATCATGGCTTCAATTCAACGCAAATATACTGAAGCAAGACGTTTTTTGCTGTCAGGATTCAGGGATACCCCAAACAGATCTGACATAAAGAGGCAACAAGTGGGAGAAAATGCCTTTGACCATGTCTCTCGAATTTCCCGCAACTCATCACTCACATCCCCTCTCCGTAATAATAATCGAAGTTGAATCCCCGTCATCCCCACGTACCACCCCACTAACCCCTGGATCCAATGCATCATCCTCCAACACTTCCGCCATCTGCAATCCGATCTCACTACCAGAGACATTTTTACCCCCCCACCCTTGTCTGCTTTCCGGAGAGACCACTCTCTCTGTGACTCTCTTGTCTGCTCCACACTCCCCACCAACCCCACCACACCCGGCACTTTCCCCTGCAACCGCAGGAAGTGCTACACCTGCCCCTACACCTCCTCCCTCACCCCCATCCCAGGCCCCAAGAAAACTTTACACATCAAGTAGATGTTCACCTGCACATCTGCCAATGTGGTATACTGTATCCACTGTACACGTTGTAGAACATAGAACAGTACAGCACAGAACAGGCCCTTCAGCCCACAATGTTGTGCCGACCATTGATCCTCATGTATGCACCCTCAAATTTCTGTGACCATATGCATGTCCAGCAGTCTCTTAAATGACTGCAATGACCTTGCTTCCACAACTGCTGCTGGCAATGCATTCCATGCTCTCACAACTCTCTGTGTAAAGAACCCGCCTCTGACATCCCCTCTATACTTTCCTCCAACCAGCTTAAAACTATGACCCCGCGTGTTAGCCATTTCTGCCCTGGGAAATAGTCTCTGGCTATCAACTCTATCTATGCCTCTCATTATCTTGTATACCTCAATTAGGTCCCCTCTCCTCCTTCTTTTCTCCAATGAAAAAAGTCCGAGCTCAGTCAACCTCTCTTCGTAAGATAAGCCCTCCAGTCCAGGCAGCATCCTGGTAAACCTCCTCTGAACCCTCTCCAAAGCATCCACATCTTTCCTATAATAGGGCGACCAGAACTGGATGCAGTATTCCAAGTGCGGTCTAACCAAAGTTTTATAGAGCTGCAACAAGATCTCATGACTCTTAAAGTCAATCCCCCTGCTAATGAAAGCCAAAACACCATATGCTTTCTTAACAACCCTGTCCACTTGGGTGGCCATTTTAAGGGATCTATGTATCTGCACACCAAGATCCCTCTGTTCCTCCACACTGCCAAGAATCCTATCCTTAATCCTGTACTCAGCTTTCAAATTCGACCTTCCAAAATGCATCATCTCGCATTTATCCAGGTTGAACTCCATCTGCCACCTCTCAGCCCATCTCTGCATCCTGTCAATGTCCCGCTGCAGCCTACAACAGCCCTCTACACTGTCAACGACACCTCCAACCTGTGTGTTGTCTGCAAACTTGCTGACCCATCCTTCAATCCCCTCATCCAAGTCATTAATAAAAATTACAAACAGTAGAGGCCCAAGGACAGAGCCCTGTGGAACACCACTCACCACTGACTTCCAGGCAGAATATTTTCCTTCTACTACCACTCGCTGTCTTCTGTTGGCCAGCCAATTCTGTATCCAGACAGCTAAGTTCCCCTGTATCCCATTCTTCCTGACCTTCTGAATGAGCCTACCATGGGGAACCTTATCAAATGCCTTGCTGAAGTCCTTATACACCACATCCACAGCTCGACCCTCGTCAACTTTTCTAGTCACATCCTCAAAGAACTCGATAAGGTTTGTGAGGCATGACCTGCCCCTCACAAAGCCGTGCTGACTGCATTTGATCAAGCCATGCTCTTCCAAATGATCATAAATCCTATCCCTCAGAATCCTTTCTAACACCTTGCAGACGACAGACGTGAGACTTACTGGTCTGTAATTGCCGGGGATTTCCCTATTTCCTTTCTTGAAGAGAGGAATTACATTTGCCTCTCTCCAGTCCTCAGGTACAAGTCCAGTGGAGAGCGAGGATGCAAAGATCCTCGCAAGTGGCTTCCTCTACATCGGGGAAACCAAGCGGAGGCTTGGGGACCGCTTTGCAGAACACCTATGCTCGGTTTGCACCAAACAACTGCACCTCCCAGTCGCGAACCATTTCAACTCCCCCTCCCATTCCTTAGATGACACGTCCATCCTGGCCCTCCTGCAGTGCCACAATGATGCCACCAGAAGGTTTCAGGAACAGCAGCTTATATTCCACTTTGGAACCCTGCAGCCCGATGGTATCACTGTGGACTTCACAAGCTTCAAAATCTCCCCTTCCCCCTACCGCATTCCAAAATCAGCCCAGCTTGTACCTGCCTCCCTAACCTGTCATCCTACCTATCCCCTCCTCCCACCTCAAGTCCCACCCCCATCTCCTACCTACTAGCCTCATCCCGCCTCCTTGATCTGTCCGTCCTCCCTGGACCAACCTACCCTCTCCTTTACTGGCTCCAAACCCACCTCCTTGACATGTCTGTCTCCTCTCCACCTATCTTTTCTTTTATCCATCTTCTGTCCGCCTCCCCCTTTTTCCTTATTTACTTCAGATCCCCTTCTCCACCCCGATTTCTGCAGAAGGGTCCAGACCCGAAACATCCTGCTCCTCTGATGCTGCTTGGCCTACTGTGTTCATCCAGCTCTACACCTTGTTGTCGCAGATTCTCAAGCATCGGCAGTACCTACTATCTCTGATCTTAAATAAAGTTTAGTTTGAAATTAGAGTTTTGGAGAAGAAAATAATAGATTTAAATTCAAGTTAATATAGGGAAATGGGGAAGAGAGTTGGTCATTGAGATTACTTTAGGATTGATATAGGGTTATTGGGAGAGATTGGGGCAGTGGGATTCGTTTGGGGATTTACATAAGGCTACAAGGAAAGCGCAGGGCAGTGGGATTAGTTTAGGATTGATGCTAGGCTACAGGGAGAGCGCAGGGCATTGGGGGATTGGCTTGAGATTCATACTGTGATCTGGTGGGGAGGGGGAGCAAGGCAGTGGGAGGAAGGCAGTGGGATTATTTGGGACTGAGACCAGGATATGCAGACCTCTCCTGAACCCACTCCAGAGCCAGCACATCCTCCCTGAGATAAAAGGCCCAAAAGTGCACACAATACTCCAAATGCTGTCTGACCAAAGCCTTCAAGAGCCTCAGTAGTGTATTCCTGCTTTTATATTCAAGTCCTCTCAAAATAAATGCCAAAGTTCATTTGTCTTGCGAACTACTGACTCAATCTGCAAGTTTACCTTGACAGAATCCTAGACTAGGACTCCCAAATCTCATTGCACTTCAGACTTCTTAATTTTCTCCCCATTTAGAAGTCAGTTCACACCACTATTCTTCTGACCAAAGTGCATGACCTCACACTTTCCACATTTTACTCTCCCTGCCACTCTCCTAACCTGTCCAAACCCTCTGCAGCCTCTCCGCGTCCTCAATACTACCTGTCCCTCTACCCAGCTTTGTATCATCTGCAAACTTAACCAGAATGCCCTCAGTTCCTTCATCTCTATCATTAACATATAAAGTGAAAAGTTGTGGTCCCAACACTGACCCTTATGGAACACCACTTGTCACCGGATGCCATCCTGAGAAAGACCCTTTTAATCCTATGCTCGGTTTTCTGCCAGACAGCCAATCTTCTACCCATGCTAGCACCTTGCCTCTAACACCACGGGCCCTTATCTTACTCCGCAGCCTCCAGTGTGGCACCTTGTTAAGGAAGTCCAGGTAGATAAAGAACAGAGAACTGGCTGGGCAACCAGAGACAGAGAGTTGTAGCGGAAGGGAGTTTCTCAAAATGAGTACTGTGACCAGTGGTGTTCCACAGGGCTCCGTGTTAGGATCACTGTTACCTGTGATGTACACAAGTGATCTAGAGGAAGGTATAGATGGTCCAATTAGCAAGTTCGCACAAGGCACTAGATTGGTGAAGTAGCAGACAGTGAAGGGGACTGTCGGAGAATGCAGCAGAATATAGATAGATTGGAGGGTTGGGCGGAGAAATGGCAGATGAAGTTCAATCCAGGCAAATGCGAGGTGATGCATTTTGGAAGATCCAATTCAAAAACGAACTATATGGTAAATGGGAAAGCCCTGGGGAAAATTGATGAACAGAGAGATCTGGATGTTCAGGTCCATTGTACCCTGAAGATGGCAACGCAGGTTGATAGAGTGGTCAAGAAGGCATACAGCATGCTTTCATTCATCATAGAGGGTATTGAGTACAAGAGTTGGCAGGTTGTGTTACAGTTGTGTAGGACTTTGGTTCGACCACAATTAGAATACTGCGTACAGTTCTGGTTGCCACATTACCAAAAGGATGTGGATGCTTTGGAGAGGGTGCAGAGGAGGTTCACCAGGATGTTGCCTGGCATGGAGGGCGCGAGCTAGAAGGCAGGTTAAGTAGATTAGGGTTATTTACATTAGAAAGACAGAGGTTGAGGGGGGTCCTGATTGAGGTCTACAAAATCATGCAGGGTATAGACAGGGTGGATAGCAAGAAGCTTTCTCCCCCCTCAGAGTGGGGGAATCAGTTGCTAGGGGTCACGATTTCAAGGCAAGAGGGGAAAAGTCTAAGGAGGACATACATGGAAAGTTCTTTACGCAGATGGTGCTGGTGCCTGGAACATGTTGCCAGAGCAGGTGGTAGAGGCAGGTACCTGGACAGAAACATGAATGTGGGAGGTAAGGGTCACCACTAGTGTCCCTGTTGACTACATCTGCGGGAAGTGCACCCAACTCCAGGTCCTTGAAAACCGTGTTAGGGAGCTGGAGCTGGATGAACTTCGGATCATTCGGGAGGCAGAGGGGGAGTTACAGGGAGGTAGTCACTCCTCAAGTACAGGAAAAAGGCAGATGGGTTACGGTCAGGAGACGGAAAGGGAACTGGCAGGCAGTGCAGGGATCCCCTGTGGCCATTCCCCTCAACAATAAGTATACCGTTTTGGATACTGTTGAGGGGGGGGATGACTTACCAGGGGAAAGCAGTGGCGCACAGGTGTCTGGCACAGAGTCTGTCCCTGCTGCTCAGAAGGGAAGGGGGAAGAGGAGCAGAGCATTAGTCATTGGGGACTCCATAGTTAGGGGGACAGATAGGAGGTTCTGTGGGGACGAGAGAGACTCATGGTTGGTGTGTTGCCTCCCAGGTGCCAGGGTTCGTGATGCCTCTGATCGTGTTTTTGGGATCCTTAAGGGGGAGGGGGAAGCAGCCCCAAGTCGTGTTCCACATTGGCACCAACGACATAGGTAGGAAGAGAGATAGGGATTTAAGGCAGAAATTCAAGGAGCTAGGATGGAAACTGAGAGCTAGGACGAACAGAGTTGTTGTCTCTGGTTTATTGCCCGTGCCACGTGCTAGTGAGGCGAGGAATAGGGAGAGGGAGGAGTTGAACACGTGGCTACAGGGATGGTGCAGGAGGGAGGGTTTTGGATTCTTGGGTAATTGGGGCTCTTTCTGGGGTAGGTGGGACCTCTACACGCAAGATGGTCTTCACCTGAACCAGAGGGGTACCAATATCCTGGGGGGGAAATTTGCTAAGGCTATTCGGGTGGGTTTAAACTAATCCAGCAGGGGGATGGGAACCAAAATTGTAGTTACAGTTACAGAAAAGGTTGAGAGTAGGGAGGTCCAAAATAAAGTTTCAGGGACGCAATATGGCACCGGCAAGCAAGAAGTTGGTTTGGAGTCTGTCTACTTCAATGCCAGGAGCGTCCAGAATAAGGTGGGTGAACTTGCAGCATGGGTTAGTACCTGGGACTTCGATGTTGTGGCCATTTCAGAGACATGGATAGAGCAGGGACAGGAATGGTTGTTGCAGGTTCCGGGATTTAGATGTTTCAGTAAGAACAGAGAAGATGGTAAAAGTGGGGGAGGTGTGGCATTGTTGATCAAGGACAGTATTACAGTTGCAGAAAGGATGTTTGGGGACTCGTCAACTGAGGTAGTATGGGCTGAGGCTAGAAACAGGAAAAGAGAGGTCACCCTGTTGGGAGTTTTCTATAGGCCTCCGAATAGTTCCAGATACGTAGAGGAAAGGATAGGAAAGATGATTCTCGATAGGAGTGAGTGAGACAGGGTAGTTGTCATGGGGGACTTTAACTTTCCAAATGTTGACTGGGAACACTATAGTTCGAGTACTATAGATGGGTCAGTTTTTGTCCAGTGCGTGCAGGTGGGCTTCCTGACACAGTATGTAGACAGGCCAACAAGGGGCGAAGCCACATTAGATTTGGTACTGGGTAATGAGCCTGGCCAGGTGTTAGATTTGGAAGTGGGTGTGCACTTTGGTGATAGCGATCACAATTCTGTTATGTTTACTTTAGTGATGGAAAGGGATAGGTGTATACCACTGGGCAAGAGTTATAGCTGGAGGAAAAGCAATTACGATGAGATTAGGCAAGATTTTGGGAGCATAGGATGAGGAAGGAAACTGCAGGGGATGGGCACATTAGAAATGTGGAGCTTATTCAGGGAAAAGCTCCTGTGTGTCTTGGATAAGTATGTACCTGTCAGGCAGGGAGAAAGCTGTAGAGCACAGGAGCCGAGGTTTACGAAGGAAGTGGAATCTCTGGTCAAGAGGAAGAAGACGGCTCATGTTAGGATGAGTTGTGAAGGCTCAGTTAGGGTGCTTGAGGGTTACGAGGTAGCCAGGAAAGACCTAAAGAGAGAGCTCAGAAGAGCCAGGAGGAGACGGGAGAAGTTGTTGGCGGATAGGATCAGGGTAAACCCTAAGGCTTTCTATCGGTATTTAAGGAATAAAAGAATGACGAGAGTAAGATTAAGGCCAATCAAGGATAGTAGTGGGAAGTTGTGTGTGGAGTCAGAGGAGATAGGGGAAGCACTAAATGAATATTTTTCAACAGTATTCACTCTAGAAAACGACAATGTTGTCGAGGAGAATACTGAGATAAAGGCTACTAGACTAGGTGAGATTGAGGTTCACAAGGAAGAGGTATTAGAAATCCTACAGAGTGTGAAGATAGATAAGTCCCCTGGGCCGGATGGGATTTATCCTAGGATCCCCTGGAAAGCCAGGGAGGAGATTGCCGAGCCTTTGGCATTGATCTTTAACTCGTCCTTGTCTACGGGAATAGTGCCAGAAGACTGGAGGGTTGCAAATGTGGTTCCCCTGTTCAACAAGGGGAGGAGAGACAATCCTGGTAATTATAGACCAGTGAGCCTTACCTCAGTTGTTGGTAAAGTGTTGGAAAAGGTTATAAGAGATAGGATTTATAATCATCTAGAAAAGAATAATTTGATTAGGGATAGTCAGCACGGTTTTGAGAAGGGTAGGTCGTGCCACACAAACCTTATTGAGTTCTTTGAGAAGGTGACCAAACAGGTAGATGAGAGTAAACCAGTTGATGTGGTGTATATGGATTTCAGCAAGGTGTTTGATAAGGTTCCCCACAGTAGGCTATTGTACAAAATGCGGAGAAATGGGATTGTGGGAGATATAGCAGTTTGGATCGGAAATTGGCTTGCTGAAAGAAAACAGAGGGTGGTGGTTGATGGGAAATGTTCATCCTGGAGTCCAGTTACTAGTGGTGTACCGCAAAAGTCGGTGTTGGGTCCACTGCTGTTTGTCATTTTTATGAATGACCTGGACGAAGGCGTAGAAGAACGGGTTAGTAAATTTGCAGACGACACTAAGGTCGGTGGAGTTGTGGATAGTGACGAAGGATGCTGTAGGCTGCAGAGAGACATAGATAAGCTGCAGAGCTGGGCTGAGAGGTGGCAAATGGAGTTTAATGCAGACAAGTGTGAGGTGATGCACTTTGGTAGAAGTAACCAGAAGGCAAAGTACAGGGCTAATGGTAAGATTCTTGGTAGTGTGGATGAGCACAGAGATCTCGGTGTCCATGTACACAGATCCTTGAAAGTTGCCACCCAGGTTGACAGGGCTGTTAAGAAGGCATACAGTGTTTAGGCTTTTGTTAATAGAGGGATCGGGTTCCGGAACCAAGAGGTTATGCTGCAGCTGTACAAAACTCTGGTGCGGCTGCACTTGGAGTATTGTGTACAGTTCTGCTCACTGCATTATAAGAAGGATGTGGAAGCTTTGGAAAGGGTGCAGAGGAGATTTACTAGGATGTTGCCTGGTATGGAGGGAAGGTCTTACGAGGAAAGGCTGAGGGACTTGAGGCTGTTTTCATTAGAGAGAAGAAGGTTGAGAGGTGACTTAATTGAAACATATAAAATAATCAGAGGGTTAGATAGCATGGATGGGGAGAGCCATTTTCCTCGGATGGTGATGGCGAGCACAAGGGGGCATAGCTTTAAATTGAGGGGTGAAAGATATAGGACAGATGTCAGAGGTAGTTTCTTTACTCAGAGAGTAGTAAGGGAATGGAACGCTTTGCCTGCAACGGGAGTAGATTCGCCAACTTTAGGTACATTTAAGTCGTCATTGGACAAGCATATGGACATACACGGATAGTGTAGGTTAGATGGGCTTGAGATCGGTATGACAGGTCGGCACAACATCGAGGGCCAAAGGGCCTGTACTGTGCTGTAATGTTCTATGTTCTATGTTCTTTGAACTGCAAAGGTTTTTGAAAAAGCATAGAGATAATGGGAACTGCAGATGCTGGAGAATCCGAGATAACAAAGTGTGGAGCTGGATGAACACAGCAGGATGTTGCTTGGCCTGCTGTGCTCATCCAGCTCCACACTTTGTTTAAAAAAAGCATAGTTGGAATTATGTACAGACCTCCAAACAGGAGTCAGGAGCTGGGGCACTAGATACACTAGGAAATAGAATAAGTGTGTAAGAAAGGCAAAGTTACAGTGATCATGGGGGATTTCAATATGCAGGTTGGTAGTGGATCGCAAGAAAAGGAATTTGTGGAATGTCTTCGAGATGGCTTTTTGGAGCAGCTTGTGGTGGAGCCCACTCGGGAACAGGCAATACTGGATTTAATGTTGTGCAACGAGGCAGACTTGATAAGGGAGCTTAAGGTGAAGGAACCCTAAGGAGGCAGTGATCATAATATGATTGAATTTACTCTCCAATTTGAGAGGGAGATGATAGAATCAGAGACAATCTTATTACAGCTGAATAAAGTCAACTGCATGAGGGAGGAGCTGGGCAGAATTGACTAGGAGAGGAGCCTGGCAGGAAAGACAGTGGAACAACAATGGCAGGAGTTTTTAGGAGTAATTCAGGAGACACAGCAAAACTTTATCCCTGAGAAAAAGAAGCACGGTACCTGGAGGATGAGGCAATCATTAGCGATTGAGGAGGCCAGGGATAGCATAAAACCAAAAGAGAAGGCATATAATGTGGTGAAGGGCAGTGGGAAGCCAGAGGATTGGGAAGCTTACAAAGATCTCCAGAGGGCAACAGCAAAAGAAATAAGGAGGGATTAAGTATGAGGGTGAGCTAGCCAGTAGTATAAAGGAGGACTGGAAGAGTTCCTTTAGATATATAAAGAACAAAAGTGGACATTGGACTGCTGGAAAATGATGCTGGAAAGATAGTGGTGGGCAACAGGGAAACGGCTGAGGAACTGAATAATTACTAGCGAGTTTTGAGAAGATTTGTAGCTCAGGTTGAGGTTCTGGATGTGAGTTTGCTCACTGGAGGAAACCTAACCAGATAAATAGAAGGCGGGACATAACACCAGCGCTTCACCGGAGGCTCACTTATGATGTTACGCAGAATGGTGACGAAACGTCTGAAAACTAACCATCCAGCTCAACGAGCAAACTCACATCCTGAATAATTACTTTCGCCAGTCTTCACAGTGGAAAACATGAGAAATATCCCAGAAGTTCAAGAGAGTCAGGGGGCAGAGCTGAGTATAGTGGCCGTCACCAAGGATAAGGTGCTGCAAAAACTGAGTGGCCTGAAGGTGGATAAATTACCTGGACCAGATAGACTACATCCCAGAGTTCTTAAGGAGATAGTGGAGGCATTAGTGGTGATCTCTCAGGAATTGTTCAAATCAGAGGACTGGAAAATCGCAAATGTGAAACCCCTGTCTAAAAAAGGAATAAGGCAAAAGACAGAAAATTACAGGCTGATTTAGCCTAATCTCTGTTGTGGGTAAGATTTTGGAATCCATTGTGAAAAATGAGATTTCTGAACACTTGGAAGTGAGCATTGCTTCATCAAGGGGAGGACATGCCTGACACATCTGTTAGAATTCTTCAAGGAATTCTTTGAGCATGTTAGACCAAGGAGAGCCAATGAGTGATATCAAAGAGCAAACAAAGAACAAAGAAAATTACAGCACAGGAACAGGCCCTTTGGCCCTGCAAACCTGCGCCGATCCAGATGCTCTGTCTAAACCTGTCGCCTATTTCCCAAGTATCCCTCTGCTCCCTGCCCATTCATAGAACATAGAACATTACAGCACAGTACAGGCCCTTTGGCCCTCGATGTTGTGCCGACCTGTCATACCAATCTGATGCCCATCTAACCTACACTATTCCATGTACGTCCATATGCTTGCCTAATAACAACTTAAATGTACTTAAAGTTGGCGAATCTACTACCATTGCAGGCAAAGCGTTCCATTCCCTTACTACTCTCTGAGTAAAGAAACTACCTCTGACATCTGTCCTATATCTTACACTCCTCAATTTAAAGCTATGCCCCCTTGTGCTCGCCGTCACCATCCTAGGAAAAAGGCTCTCCCTATCCATCCTATCTAACCCTCTGATTATCTTTATATGTCTCAAGTCACCTCTCAACCTTCTTCGCTCTGATGAAAACAGCCTCAAGTCCCTCAGCCTTTCCTCATAAGACCTTCCCTCCATACCAGGCAACATCCTAGTAAATCACCTCTGCACCCTTTCCAAAGCTTCCACACCATTCTTTTAATGCGGTGACCAGAACTGTACGCAATACTCCAAGTGCGGCCGCACCAGAGTTTTCGGAGGCTATTCGGAGGCCTACAGAAAACTCCCAACAGGGTGACCTCTCTTTTCCTGTTTCTAACCTCAGCCCATACTACCTCAGTTGACGAGTCCCCAAACATGCTTTCTGCAACTGTCGTACTGTCCTTGACCAACAATGCCACACCTCCCCCACCTTTACCATCTTTTCTGTTCTTACTGAAACATCTAAATCCCGGAACCTGCAACAACCATTCCTGTCCCTGCTCTATCCATGTCTCCGAAATGGCCACAACATCGAAGTCCCAGGTACCAACCCATGCTGCAAGTTCACCCACCTTATTCCGGACGCTCCTGGCATTGAAGTAGACAGACTCCAAACCAACTTCTTGCTTGCCGGTGCCATATTGCGTCCCTGAAACTTTATTTTGGACCACCCTACTCTCAACCTTTTCTGTAACTCTAACTACAATTTTGGTGCTCATCCCCCTGCTGAATTAGTTTAAACCCACCCGAATAGCCTTAGCAATTTCCCCCCCCCAGGATATCGGTACCCCTCTGGTTCAGGTGAAGACCATCTTGCGTGTAGAGGTCCCACCTACCCCAGAAAGAGCCCCAATTATCCAAGAATCCAAAACCCTCCCTCCTGCACCATCCCTGTAGCCACGTATTCAACTCCTCTCTCTCCCTATTTCTCGCCTCACTAGCACGTGGCACAGAAAATAAACCAGAGACAACAACTCTGTTCGTCCTAGCTCTCAGTTTCCATCCTAGCTCCTTGAATTTCTGCCTTAAATCCCCATCTCTCTTCCTACCTATGTCGTTGGTGCCAATGTGGACCACGACTTGGGGCTGCTCCCCCTCCCCCTTAAGGATCCCAAAAACACGATCGGAGGCATCACGAACCCTGGCACCTGGGAGGCAACACACCAACTGTGAGTCTCTCTTGTCCCCACAGAACCTCCTATCTGTCCCCCTAACTATGGAGTCCCCAATGACTAATGCTCTGCTCCTCTTCCCCCTTCCCTTCTGAGCAGCAGGGACAGACTCTGTGCCAGAGACCTGTGCCCCACTGCTTTCCCCTGGTAAGTCGTCCCCCCCAACAGTATCCAAAACGGTATACTTATTGTTGAGGGGAATGGCCACAGGGGATCCCTGCACTGCCTGCCGGTTCCCTTTCCATCCCCTGACCGTAACCCATCTGCCTTTTTCCTGTACTTGAGGAGTGACTACCTCACTGTTACTCCTCTCAATAACCCCCTCTGCCTCCCGAATGATCTGAAGTTCATTCAGCTCCAGTTCCCTAACGCGGTTTCGAGGAGCTGGAGTTGGGTGCACTTCCCACAGATGTAGTCAGCAGGGACACTAGTGGTGACCCTTACCTCCCACATTCTGCAGGAGGAACATTCAACTGCCCTGACCTCCGTTCCCATTATTCTAAATTCCCAAGGCTTAAAAAATAAAGAATAAAAAATAAACTTGTTACCTTACCAATCAGGCACGCAGAGCCTTTTTTTTGGTTGGAGGAGGAGGATGGATGGGTGACACTACTCGGGTAGTGTTTCGGGTAACGCAACCACACAAATATATTACCTCACTCACTCACCAGTCCCGTGTCGGCTCCTGCTCAGCGTCCCTCTGCCTATTCACGAGGTAAGCTTTTAAAAGATTCAAAAACCGTGACTCACTGGCTTCCCGACAGGCTCCTGCTCCAAGCTCCCGCTTTCTACACCATCAGAAAGGGGTGGGGCTGGGCAAGATCGGTGGAATGATGATAGGTAAGTGCAGGTAGGCAGTGGTAAGGATTGGTCAGTGAGGTGGGAGGGGAGGATAGGTGGGAGAGCTGATGGACAGGTTGTGTCAGGTCAAGGAGGTCGGGATGAGAGGGAGGGTTGGTCATGGGATAAGGCCGGGGGTGGGTGGATTTTGAAACTAGCTAAGTCCACATTGAGACCATTGGGTTGAGGGCTCCCAAGGCAGAATTTGAGGTGCTGCTCCTCCAGTTTCTTTTCCGGGTGGCGTTGTTGTGGCACTGGAGGAGGCCCACGATGGATAGATAATCCAGGGAGTGGGAGAAGGTGTTGCCATTTGTCGCAAACAGAGTGCAGGCGCTCTACAAAGCGGTCGCTGAGCCTCTGCTTGGTCTCACCAATGTAGAGGAGGCCACATCGAGAGCAGCAGATACAATGGGCCACATTGACAGATGTGCAGGTGAACCTCTGTCTGATGTGGAAGGTTATTTTGGGTCCTTGAATAGAGGTGAGGGGGAGATATAGGGGCAGGTGTAGCACTTCCTGCGGTTGCAGGGAAAGGTGCTGGGAGTGGTGGGGCTAGTGGGGAGTGTGGAGCAGATTAGGAAGTCACTCATCCCATGACCTACTCTCCCTCTTATCCCCGTCTCCTTGATCTGACACAAGCTGTCCGTCTTCTCTCTACCTACCCACGCCTCCCACTTCACTGACCAATCCCCACCACTGCCTACCAGCACTCACCTGTCACTTCCCTCCTACCTTCCCCAGCCCCACCCTTCCTCTCTATTTATTTCTGAGCTTCCTTCCCCTCCCCCATTTCTGAAGAAGGGCCCCAACTTGAAATATTAGCTTTCCTCCTCCTCTGATGCTGCCTGGCCTGCTGTGTTCATCCAGCTCCATGCTGTGTTATCTCATACAATGACTGACAGTTTGCTACCTTGAATATCATCCATCACCATCTTCACTGCTTACCTGAGTTAACTTGTCCTGCGGCAGACTGTTTTTCATTACTGTTTTCTGAGACTCTCTTTCTCCCAAGGGAGGAACTTGACTGGTTGCAGCTGACTTGGTGTTAGGAGTTGGGGTTGAAGGAGCCTGATTGTGGCTGGGAATGGACGGAAGCTGTTGCTGAAGATTGGGAAGGTTCGTCATCGAGGATCCAACCACTTGCATTAAGCTCATGAAGTTGATTTGCTGGAGCTGTTGGGGTGGAGTGAAAACCAGGAGAGTGAAAAAACATCAGGACACAACAAAATTGCAACAACAGGGGGCCATTTGGTCTCTGAAGCAATTTTCGCTATTCAAAAGATCATGGCAATTACAGGGGTCCTGACCCGAATTTTTAAATCATCTCTGGTCACTTTGCAAGAAGAGTGGTACAGACAGATCAGGGAACTGCAGACCAGTTAGTCTGACATCAGTGGTAGGGAAATGATGAGAAAAAATTGTGAAGGAGGAAAATTTCATCTCCATGTCCCTCTAAACCTTCCCTGTCCATGTACCTATCCAAATGTCCTTTAAATGTTCCAACTGTACCAGCCTCCACCACTTCCTCTGGTAGCTCATTCCGTATGTGCACCATGCTCTGTGTGAAAACATTGCCCCTCAAATCCCTTTAAAATCCTTCCCCTCTCACCTTAAACCCATGCTCTCTACTTTTGGGCAGCCCTACCCTGTGAATGATCACATCTATGCCCCTCATGACTTTCTGTCTGTAAGGATAGGGCTGTCCATGTCAGAGATAGTAAGAACTGCCAATGCTGGAGTCAGATAGCACAGCGTGGAGCTGGAAGAACACAGCAGGCCGGGCAGCATCAGAGCAGGAGGAAAGCTGACGTTCGGGTCGGGATCCTTCTTCAGAAAAACATCTCTGGATTTCAGCAAGTGCTTTGACAAAGCCCCAAATTGGAAACTGATACAAAAAGTAAAAGCTCATGGGATCTGGGGTATCTTTGTAAGATAGATCCAAAGTTAGCTTAGTGACAGGAAACAAAGCATGGTGGTAGGAGGCTGTTTGTGTTATTGGAGCCCAGTATGGAGTGGTGTATCACTGGGAACAGTGCTGGGTTTCTTACTGTTTGTGATATTCATAAACAACGGAGATGGGAATGTAGGAGGAATGGTAAGTTTGAGGATGACAAAAAGATTGGTCAGGTGGTTGACAGAGAGGAGGAAGATCCTAGATTACAGGAGGATATAAATGGATTGGTCAGATGGGCAGAACAGTGGCAGGTGGATTTAACCCTTACAAATGGAAGAAGGAACAAGACAAGGGAATATTCATTGAATGGCAGGACACAAGGAACCACAGAGGAAGAGGGGGATCATGGGGCATTTGTCCACAGATCTCTGAAGGTGGCAGGATATGTTAATAGGTTAATCAAGATGGCATAGGGCACACCTGTCTTTAACCAGTCATGGCATAGATTGTGAGAGCAGGGAGGTTATGTTGGAACTGTACAACACTTTGGTTAGGCCATAGCTGGAGCAGTTCTAGTTACCACACTACAGGAAGGATGTGATTGCACTGGAGGGGTACAGAGGGAGATTCACCAAAATGTTGCCTAGGACAGAGCAGTTTTGTGATGGAGAGGGGCTGGATAAGCTCGGGCTGTTTTAGATAGAACACAGAACATAGCTTTGGAGCAGACAAGGCTGGAGGGGCTCCTGGTAGAGACGGATAAGATTACAAGTGGCATGGACAAGGTGGGTAGAAAGCAGCTGCTCCATTTAATTGATGAGTGAATAACAAGGGGGCATAATAAAGTGAAACACAGGAGATGTAGAGGGAATTTGAGGGACAATCTTGTTCACTCAATGGGTGGTAGGGTAGTCGAGGCAGAAGCCCTCACACCCTTTGAAAGACTACTTAAAATAGCACTCATACCCATTTCTCTAATCAACCTGTTCAGGAACATTATTATACACCAACAGAAATGGCCCTTCTGTTTCCCCAATTATCACCAGCCATTTCGTCTCGCTCGGACTAGGTCAGTTTGTGTCCACAGTCGCATGTTGCCAGTGGGTGTTCAGAAAGATCAAAATCAAAATGGACTCTTCCAGGGAGACACCAGTGGTGTATCAGCCAGTGGCAGGTAGCTCAAGGTATCCACATCAGTCACTTGGCTTCCTGGACAGTGTTCTAAGTTGTACACGCTCAGAATAAGGGCCCAATGCTGAATTCTACCGGAAGCTATGGGTGACACCGCCTTGTCTTCCTTCAATAGCTTTATGATTAGATTAGATTAGATTCTCTACAGTGTGGAAACAGGCCCTTCGACCCAACAAGTCCATACCGCCCTTTGGAGCAACCCACCCAGACCCGTCCCCCTATAACCCACACACCCCTGAGCACTATGGGCAATTTAGCCCAGCCAATCCACCTCGCCTGCACATCTTTGGACTGTGGGAGGAAACCAGAGCACCTGGAGGAAACCCACGCAGACACGGGGAGAATGTGCAAACTCCTCACAGACAGTCGCCCGCGGCTGGAATTGAATCTGGGTCCCTGGCGCTTTGAGGCTGCAATGCTAACCACTGAGCCTCCATGCTGCCCTAGCAGGGCTCTAGCAGGGTTTGTGGTCTGTTACAATGGCAAATTCCTGTCTGTAAAAGTACTTGTGGAACTTTCTCACATCAAAGACAACCATCAAACTTGCGTTCAAACTGAGCACACTTGTGTTCATCATTAACCAAAGTCTGGGAAGGATACATAGTTGGGTGTTGGTCACATTTGGGCCACTGGTGTGCCAACACTACCCAGATACAGTACAGGAGGCATTGTGTGTCAGGATTACCTCTCACTTCAGATTGTAGTGAGCTAACACCTTAGAAGATGATAGCTGCTTTTTCACTTCCCTGAAGGCTACTTCTTGGATACACGAGCCATTTCAAAACTGACCCTTTTTTAACAGCAGATTAAGGGTACCAGGCTATATATGAATTTTCCACAATAACTCACAAACCCAAGGTAAGTCCTAAGCTCCGGTACAGCCGGGGCTCCCTTTATCACCCTCACTTTCCCTTCCAACAGGTATAACCCGGTTTGTTTGATTCCGTAACCCAAGTAGGTCACTTGGGATACCCAGAACACATTTTTCCCATCCAAGGCATACACCTGCCTGGGAGAAACGTTTAAACACTATGTCCAAGTTCTCGAGGTGCTGCATGTTGATCTTCCCTGTTATTAGTACCTCATCCAGCTAAATGGCAACCTGGGGTAACCCTTGTAAAATGTCCTCCCTGGTCTGCTGTAAAAGAGTGTAGGCTGATGACACACCAACCGGCAGTCTTGTATGTTGGTATAAACCCGTCCAGGTGTTAATGGTATGTACTCCTGAAACTTCTCATCCAGACGCAATGGCTCATGTTCAGCTTCGTAGAGGACAGCCCCGAACCTCCTACAAAGGTGAACTGAGCCATCAGGCTTCACAAACAGTATGACTGGTGCTATCCATTCTGCTAACTAAACTGGTTTGATGACTCCTTCGCTCTCCAGCCTCCTGATTTCTGCTTCTACTTTTGACCGTGAGACAAATGGCACTGGGTGGACCTTGCAAAATCTTACAATTGCTTCCCGGTCAACAAATAAGTGGCTTTGGCCCCTTTGATAGTCTCAAGCTCTTCATGAAAAACTCCTGGGTATTTCATTAGGATTCCCTGAGGCAGCCATTTTCTAGACAAAAAATATTGATCTAATCCAGGTGAATCTTTCTCAACCACTTCTGCCCCAATTGGGCCTGAGCATTTACTACTATCAGCAGGAACTGCACAAACTGCTTCTCATAGGAGACCAGAATCAAAGTCATACCCTTCACATGCAACAGCTCCCCAGTGCATGTTCTGAGTCTGGCTGAGGTGTTGTGCAAACTTAAAGGCTGGAGTCCCAAACAAACTTTGTTAAAGACCAACTCTACAACCACAGATTTGGCTGCACTGGTTTCAACCTCCATAGGAACTGGGCGACCATTTAACTAAACATTAATTTTATTTGATCCGGTTTGGATTTGCTAAGCAATTTTATTGTTCCAACCCACATGTCGGGGAACTTTCCAGGGTGTGCTGTCTCCTTGGTACCGACCTATAAGTTTTCTTACTCAAGTCAGGCCTTGTAAGACTCCTTTGCAGTCTCGAGTCCAATGGCTCGCCAGCCCAGATCCTGAAGAACATTTTAGCTACTTGGCAGAGGCTTGGCTTTGTTGAGAGGGTTCTGCTGGCCGAGCGGCCACCCTGCGTGACACTCAAGTGGTGTTCCCCAAGCTCAGTCAGACAGATAAGGGAGGCCACTTCCATTGGGAAGACCTGTAGTTCCCGTGTTTGGCTTGCTGCATTTTCTAATTGTAGTGCCTGTTTGAAGTCCAGTTGGGCTTCAGCTACGAGGTGCTTCTGCATGGTTATGTCTTTAATCCCACATATCAAATTGTCTCTCAGCATCTCATTCAGGGTTAACCCAAAATCACATGCATCTGCCAGTCATCTCAACCTCGTCACAAATCCTGATGCAGGGTCTAGGCCCGAAACGTCAGCTTTTGTGCTCCTGAGATGCTGCTGGGCCTGCTGTGTTCATCCAGCTTCACACTTGGTTATCTTGGATTCTCCAGCATCTGCAGTTCACATTATCTCTACTCCTGATACAGGCTCCCCGGTTCTCTGTCAGCCGAATAAAACCAAGAGCATCTCAGAATAAGAGGTGGTTTAGGGTACTAAGATTCCTTAATCAACTCCATCAACTGCACAGTGTCCGGTGCCTCTGGGAAAGTTAAGTCCCTTATAACCAAAAATGTTGCAGGTCTGCAAGCTTTACATCGGCCCGGAAAAACAAAAATCACATTCTTTCCATATACTGGGCCCAGTTTTCAACAGCAGGATCAAAGGAGGCAAGCTTCTGAAATAAAAGCATGATGCCAGAATTTTTTCCGCCAACTCCATGATTACCAAACTAATGATCTTCAGGGACATTCCATTCCAGATCCATCGCTATTGAAATACCTGCACAGCAGCCAGCATCCTGTCACAAGTCACCCTTTATTTACTAGTGCAATGGCTATGGTCAGACAGCTCAGAGTCAGTCACCTGGCCTGAGGAGATCTTAAATCTCCTGGTTACATCGGTCGGCCAGGGCTTTCCTGAATGGCCCAGGTTAACAACCCATACCAATGGTCTGACAGTCGACAAGATGCAGCTGGTTCCAATCACTACAAAAACAAATATCTCAAAAATTCCACAAATTCCTTTTCCTAAGATCTGTTGCCAACCTGATTTTCCCAGTCTGCCTGGATATTGAAGTCCCCATGATTACTGTCTTTCCAACACACCTTTTCTATCTTCTGATTTCTTCCCCACATCCTGACTACTGCTAGGAAGCCTGTACACAACTCCCATCAGGATCCTTTCTCTTTTGCGGTTCCTCAACTTGACCAACTCAGGTTGTATGCCTTCTGACTCCATTTCAATCCTTGTTGTCGATTTAATTTCATTTCATATGAACAAGGCAACCGCGCCCCGTCTGCCCATCGGCCTGTCATTTCAATAGGATGAATATCCTTGGATATTTAGCTCCCAACCCTGACCCGCTGCAGCCAGTTCTCCGGAATACCCACAATATCATACCCACTAATTTCAATCTGCGTCAAAATGTCATTCACCCTGTTTCAGACACTATGTAAGTTCCAGTACTAAACCCTCAGTCCCGCATTGACAGCTTCATTCTTAGGGTTGTCCCCTTATTTGTCTGCCTGAAGTTAGATTCCTGACTCTGTCCTATTACTTATTCTGGAAACTTTAATCACCTCTGCTGAGCCCTCCCCTACCTTTAGCTTTTTCCTTAATTTTCCAAGCGACTGAACCTACATTCCCACAATTCAGTTTAAAACCTTGTCCACTGCCCTACTGATGCGATTTGCCAAGACTCCGGTCCCAGCATGATTCAGATGGAACCTGTTCATAGGAACAGCTCTCTCCTTTCCTGAACTGGTGCCCATGTCCCATAAATTCACTCCTATTTCTCCCATGCCACTCACTGAGCCATACACATCCCTCTTTAATCTTGTTGACCCTGAGCCAATTTGCTTGTAGCTCAGGTGGTAATCAAGAGATTATTAACTTTTTTGGGTCTGCTTTTCAATTCAGCCCCCGGCTGCTCATATTCCCTCAGGAGAACCTCTTTCCACTCTCTACCGTTGGTACTTATGTGGACCACAGCAACCGGATCTTTCCCATCCCACTCCAAGGCCCTCTGCAGCCCAGGTGAGATATCCTGGCCCCAGGCACCAGGCAGGCAACACAGGCTTTGGGCCTCTCGTTCCTGGCCATAGGGAACAGTGTCTATTCCCCTGACTATACTATCCCCAATTACAACGACATTTCTCTTTTCTCCCTCTCTCAAATGGCTCCCTGTATCTCGGTGCCCAGGTCAGTTTGCTTCTCCTCCCTACAGACCCCACACAGGTAAGAAGAACATCAAACCTGTTTGACAACATCAAGGGCTGAGGCTCAATTCAGCACTACCTCCTGGATCCCTCTACCTGCTCGCTCATAGTCACACCCTCCTGTCCCTGACCACTCACCAAATTTGAGGCAGTACATGGAAGGGGCGTGACTGAAACACAGCATCCGGGTTACTGTCCCTCTCCCTGGTGTATTGTAGTGTTTGAAGCTCAGACTCCAGCTCATCAACACTGAGCCAAAGTTCCTGAAGCAGCCAGCACTGGCTACAGATGTGGTCATAAAACGTAGAACTTAGAACTGCACAGCACAGTACAGGTCTACTGGCTCACCATGTTGTGTCAACCTATTATCCTACTCTAAGATCAATCTATCCTGCATACCCTATGTTTTACTGTCACCCATGTGCCTATCCAAGAGACGCTTCAAAATCTCTAAAGTATCTGACTCCACTAGCACTGCTGGCAGTGCATTCCACACGTGCATCACTCAGAACCTCCCTCTGACATCTCCCTTACACTTTCCACCAATCACCTCAAAATTATGCTCCCTCATAATAGCCATTTTCGCCCCCTCTGACTGTCCACTCGATAGAGGTTTACAAGATGATGAGAGACATAGATAAAGTCCCCTCTCATCCTTCTTCGCTCCAGTAAAAAATGCCATAGCTCCCCCAACCTTTCCTCATAAGGCCCGCCCTCCAGTCCAGGTAGTATCCTGGTAAATCTCCTCTGTACACTCTCTGAAGCTTCCACATCCTTCTTATAATGAGGTGACCAGAACTGAAAACAATATTCCAGATGTGGTCTAACCAGAGTTTTATCGAGCTGCAGCATAACCTCACGGCTCTTAAACTCAATTCCTCTGCCAATGAAAGCCAACACACCATACGCCTTCTTTACAACCCTATCAACTTGGGTAGCAACTCTGAGGATCTATAGGCGTGGACCCCAAGATCCCTCTGGTCCTCACACTGCCAAGAATGCTGCCTTAAACTCTGTAATCCTGCCATTAACCCTGTCTGGTCACTATGAACCACAATGGGATCCATCAGCTCCCATATCACACAGGTACAACACATCACTTGGCCCAGCATCTCGATTTTAATTACTTAGTTCTTAAATTGATTCTTGAAAATGTTGAACTTGTCTGTTAGTTTTTAACCTGTAAATATTCTCTCAGTTGACTATCTATTTGGAAGTAACTGATAATAGACAGTCAAATTAGTCACTCTCACCAACCAATGAACTTGTCCGTGATAACACTGTTTTGTGCCAGGCCCTTATCTGGTCTTCAATCTGTCCCCAGCTGAAAAACCTTAGGAACAATCAGCCAAACAAAGGAAACAAAAAGCACTTCTTCCCGTCCGCAATGAATTTCCATGCAACTTGCAAATTCCCCAAACTATATGCTCACTTGGGCTGTGCCCACACATAGATAGATATGTTCTTGGTTAGGAAGGGGATCAAGGGTTATGGGAAAAATGCAGGAAAATGGGGTTGAAAAACATATCAACCATGATCAAATGGTGGAGCAGACCCGGTGGGCCAAATGGCCTCATTCTGTTCCTGTATCTTATGGTCTTACGGCCTCAATCCGGACTGATCTCACCGTCTTCACTGTGCACAGTTTACTGAGCGTGTGCTTTCAGCAGGCTGTGTCTTAAATTGAGCTGAGGTGAGTTTGAATAACTCACACCACTTAAGCATCAATAGTAATCAACATTTTGAGCTACGATTCTGGGTAATCCAAGATGGAGGATAGGAAATAATTGTGGTTGTAAGAGCTGCTCCTTTTTTGAGGTATTTCAGTGTTGAGCTGATTTCCTTGAATTCTAGCAGCAGTAGTTACGATATAATCAGCTGTTGCATTGTTTTGGAACTTTGGGAAACAAAGATCGTAGCAACAGCATTTTAAGAAAGGAGGAAAGGAAACAAAGGCAGTGACCACATGGTGGGAAGTGACTCAACAGAGAAACAAACCTACAGTGCTGTCTGACCCAGCAGCGAACCTTCACAGCTACTGCCTCTGCTGTTTGATTTCAACTACCTCTGGACAGCGGAGTTCATCTAAGAAAAACAAACAGTGACCGTGGAGAAACCTGGGTGGGGAGATCTCCACAGGGAGCAGCTAAGTGGCTTGACCAAACTTTAAAAATATAAAACATAGGTACTCAGTAGCCTGGAGCAGTGTTTTTAGAGCAATAAGACTGTGTTATTTTCTGGGCCTATAGATTGTTAAGGTGCAAAGATGGCCTTAAGTAGAACAATGTGCTTTTCCTGTCAGATACGGGAGATTAGGGAGAGTTTCCATGTTACTGATGATTATGTCTGCAGGAAGTGTGCTCGGTCATGAATCCTTTTGGATCACATGGATTGGTTGCAGTGGCAGTTAGAGGCAATGAGGCATTTAGAGAAGCTAGTGGGTGTGATGGATGGCAGGTGCAGGAAGGGATAAAATTAGTTAGGTAGATGGATTATTGCCAGGAAAGGTAGGAAAATGAGGCAGGTCGTGCAGAAGTCTCCTGTAGCTATCCCCATCTCAAACAAGTATGCTGCTTTGGAAAATGAAGGGATGATGGACTCTCAGGGGAACACAACACTAACAGCCAGGTTTCTGGTATTGAGACTGGCTGTAATGTAATGAGGGTACGACGGGTTCCAACTGATCGGTTATGATAGAGGATTCATCAGTCAGAGGCAGAGACCGACATTTCTCCAGCCAACAGCGACAAATCAGAATTGTGTATAGCCTCCCCGGTGCCAGGATCAGGGGTATCTCAGAGAAGATGCAGAATATTCCCCAAAGGGAGAGGGACCAGCAGGAGCTGGTGGTACACACTGGAACTAACGACAGAGGAAAAGAAAAGGATAAGATTCTACGGACAGAATAATAGGAAGGAATTTAAAAAGGTCCTCACGGGTGGTCATATTTAGATTACTCCCGATGCCCCAAGCTGGTGAGGGTAGTAATAGGAGGATAAAGCAGAGGAATGCATGGCTGAGGAGGTCGTTCGGGGAGAAGGATTCACATTTTTGGATCAGTGGAATCTCTTCTGGAGTAGTAGTCACCCGGAAAGATGGACGGATTGCACTGAATCAGAAGGGGTCTAATATACTGCGGAGAGGGGAGGATTTGCCATAGCTCCTCAGGAGATTTGAAATAGTAAGGGGACTGGGTGATAGAGGAGACGCAGAAAGATAGTGAGGAAAGACATCTGTCTGAGACTGATACAGTTCGGAAAAGGAGTAGGTCCAGCAGTCAGGGCAGGCAGGAACAAAGCAGAGAACAAGGTTGGATTGATAAATTAAATTGCATTTATTCCAACGCAAGAGGTCTAACAAGTAAGGCAGATCAACTCAGGGCATGGATGGGAGCATGAGACTGGGATATCATAGCAACTACAGAGATGTGGCTCAGGGATAGACATATTGTGAAGTTGGGCAGAGTGCTTATGAATTAAAAGGCAGGATGTTAGAATTTGCTTGAAAAAGTGATGGGAGGGAAAGAGTGCAAGGTCCCTTTGACAGGTGATGTGCTTTTCTAAGCTTGGAGATTAAAAGAAGAAGTCTGTAAGCAGCTACAGATGAACAGACAGTTCGGAAATTGAAATATATGTATCAATTGGCTGTGTGGCTGGCAACCAAGGCTTGTTTTGATGTTATGGCAACTAGCTTGAATATCAGCCAATTAATTTTAATCAGGCTCCAGAGACCAAAACACAATTAAATTTAAATCTGATGGTGTTGACAACCTAGGATCAACCCTATTATAAGAAAACTGACTGGTCATCAAGGGTCTATAAGAAGAGGGTCATTTGTAAATCAGTGGGAGAGTGAACTGCCATTGGAAGAGTAAAACACTGACTGTCACTGAGATCTTTAAGCTCTCTGACTAAGCACCATCTTAAAGGTATCATGGCACTCTTAGCTAATATTCCTGACACAAGGATTTGACAAAGAAAGAATTCCTGACCGAAGAGTAGCAGAAAAAACATGGAACATTTCAGAAGACACATCCTGACTGTAGTTTTGAGAATGGGGTCAGAGATAATGGGAACTGCAGATGCTGGAGAATCCGAGATAACAAAGTGTGAAGCTGGATGAAGACAGCAGGCCAAGCAGCATCTCAGGAGCACAAAAGCTAACACAGCAGGCCAAGCAGCATCGTAGGAACACAAAAGCTTGTGCTCCTACGATGCTGCTTGGCCTGCTGTGTTCATCCAGCTTCACACTTTGTTATCTCTGTAGCTTTGAGAATGTAAGTTTTAATTTATTTTTCTTATTACTACACTTTATGTAAGTGGGACTTGCATTTATTGGAACTGCATGCCGTGAGAACTTTGTTCTGTTCGGGAATAGTAATTAGTTAAGGGGGAATTGTTTGGTTTGTTAGTAAGTCTGTTAATTTGTTCGCTGTTAGAGTTAAATAAATAAAATTGTTACTTGTTGCTTATAAACTGAGTATCAGGGATTTCTTTCATTTGATCTTTTCTTTATAACAAAATGGGAGGTAAAAGGAGGAATATGCCATTTCTTCCATTTCCTTTCGCACCTTATGAAGCATGGCGAGTTTCTCTGGGTGTTTTGGTTTTAATTATCAGAGGGGTTCGACATCTGCTCCATAACAGACAGGACTGGAAGATTAATGCTCCAGGGTACAGATGCTATTGGAAGGATAGAATGGGGGACAAGGGAGGAGGGGGAGTGCTGTTTTTGATTAAGGATAACATTACAGCTGTTTCTGGGAATACATCCAGTGGGGTTATTTGGGTAGAGCTCAGAAGTAAGAAAGGGATGATCACCTTATTGGGAATATACCACAGATCCCCAAATAATCAGTGGGAAATTGAGAAATAAATTTGTAAGGAGATCTCAGTTATCTGTGAGAATAATAGGTTGGCTGGGACTGCTAAAATGTTAAAGGCTTGGATGAAGGGGAATTTTTCAAATATGTACAAGAAAACTTTCTGACTCAGCATGTTCGACAGAAGGTGCTAAATTTGATCTACTCTTAGGAAATAAAGCAGGGCAGGTGACTGAGGTGTCTGTGGGGGAGCACTTTGGGGCCTGTGACCATAATTCTATTAGTTTTAAAATACTGATGGAAAAGGATAGACCGGATCTAAAAGTTAACATTCTAATTGCAGGAAGGCCAGTTTTGATGGTATTAGGCAAAAACATTCAAAAGTTGATTGGGGGAAGGATGTTCACAGATAAAGGGATGGCCAGAAAATGGGAAGCCTGCAAAACTGAAATTGAATGTTGAGAGACAGTATGTTCCTGTTGGTGTGAAGGGCAAGACCGATAGGTGTAGGGAATGCTGGATGACGAGAAAAATTGAGGTTTTTATCAAGAAAAAGAAGGAAGCACATGTCAGATAAAGATAGCAGGGATCGAGTGAATCCTTAGAAGGATACAAAGAAAGTCGGAGTATACTAAAGAGGGAAATCAGGAGGGGAAAAAGGGGGACATGAGATAGCTTTGGCAAACAAGGTAAAGGAGAATCTAAAGGAATCTTATGAATGCAGTAAGGACAAAAGGATAGCTAGGGAGAGAATAAGGCCCATTAAAAATCAGCAAGGCCAGCTATGTGTGTGTGGAATCGCAGGAGATGGGGGAGATACTAAACAAGTATTTTGCATCAGTGTTTACAGTGAAGAAAGATATGGAAGGTAGAGAGTGTTGGGAAATATATAGCGACATATTGAAAAGTATCCACACCACAGAAGAGGAGGTGCTGAACGTCTTAAAACGCGTTAAGATAGATAAATCCCCAGAACCTGATCAGGTGCATGCTAGAACTCAGTGGGAAGTGTGGGAAGAGATTCCTGGGCCCCTTGTTGAGATATTTGTATCATCGATAGCCGCAGGTGAGGTGTGGGAAGACGAAAGGTTTGCCTACATGGTGCCATTATTTAAGAAAGGTGATAAGGAGAAGCCAGAGAACTATAGGCCGATGAGGCTGACATTGATGGTAGGCAAGCTGTCCTGAGGGACAGCATTGACATGTATTTGAAAAGGACTGATTAGGAATAGTTAACATGGCTTTGTGTGTAGAAAATCATGCCTCACTAACTTGGAGTTTTTGAAGAAGTAACGAACAGGATCGATGAGGGCAAAGCGATGGATGTGATCTGTATAGATGTCAGTAAGGCGTTTGACAAGGTTCCTCACGGTAGGCTGGTTAGCAAGGTTAGATCACACAGAATACAGGGAGAACTAGTTACTTGCATACAGAACTGGGTTGAAGGTAGAAGACAGAGGGGGATGGTGGAGGCTTTTCAGACTGGAAGCCTGTGACCAGCGGTGTGTCATAAGAATTGGTATTGGCTCCACTGCTATTTGTTATTTATATAAATGATTTGGATATGAACATGGCTGGTACGGTTACTAAGTTTGCAGACGACACAAAAATTACAGGTACGCTGGACAGCAAAGAGGGTTATTTCAATGGGCCGAGGAGTCGCAGATGGAGTTAAATTTAGGCAAATGTGAGTCGCTGAATTTTGGTAAGGTGAATCAGGGCAGGACTTATACACTTAAAGATAAGGTCCTGGGGAGTGTTGCTGAACAAAGAGATCTTGGAGTGCAGGTTCATAGTTCCTTGAAAGTGGAGTCGCAGGTAGACTGGATAGTGAAGAAGGCATTTGGTACACTTAGCTTTATTGGCCAGTGTATTAAGTATCGGGGTTGGGAGGTTATGTTGCGGCTGTACAGAACATTGGTGAGGCCAATTTTGGAATATTGTGAGCAATTCTGGTCTCCCTACTATAGGAAGGGTGTTGTGAAACTTGAAAGGGTTCAGAAAAGATTTACAAGGATGTTGCCAGGGCCAGAGGGTTTGAGCTACAGGGAGAGGCTGAATGGGCTTGGGCTATTTTCCCCCGGAGTGTCGGAGGCTAAGGGGTGACCTTAGTATAAAATCATGAGGAGCATGGATAGGGTGAGTAGACAAGGTCTTTTCCCCAGGGTAGGGGAGTCCAAAATTAGAGGGGCATAGGTTTAAAGTGAGAGGGGAAAGAGTTAAAAGGGAGCTACAGGGCAACTTTTTCACACAGAGGGTGGTGCGTGTATGGAATGAGTTGCCAGAGGAAGTGATGGAAGCTGGTAAAATTACAACATTTACAGGGCATCTGGATGGATATATGAATAGGAAGAGTTTTGAGGGATATGGGCCAAATGCTGGCAAATGAGGCTTGATTTATGTAGGAATGCTGGTCAGTACGGATGAGTTGATCCAAAGGGTGTTTTCGTGCTTGTATATCTATGACCTATTGAAGCCCTATTCAGACTTCAGGTGATTGATTGATAACTGTCCCTCAGTCAGCTACCATTAACCTTTTCACTAGACTACTGAATTTTAAACTTTTAAAATGGAAAAAGAAAAGATTTCAATTCCCACACTGCCTCCAAATTGCTTGAACTATAGACTCACTCACGCTATGTCTCAGTCTGGATGCGATCTCTCCTGGCACGTGTAGCTTACTGATCCCATCTCAGAGGGTGGTGACGGGTCTAGAGGGCGGGTGAGGCCAGAAACTTCACAACCTTTAAAAAGTACTTGGTTTAGCACTTGGTATGCCATAACATTCAAAGCAACGGGCTCAGTGCGGGAAAGGTGTCTCTTGTAGATGGCGGTATGTTTTGGGTGGTAGAGACTCGTTGGAACAACGACCCTCTTGTCTTATAGGACTCTATGGCTGATCTAATTGTGGCCTTAAATCCACTCTCCTGCGTGTCCCCATAACCTACAACTTCCTCACTGGTTCAAAACTCGGCCAAACACAGGTTTGAATGTTAATATACTCATTGACCCAGTCTTCACTGCTCCCCCAGATGTAAAATTACAAAGACTAACAAACATCTGAGAGAATAAGTTCCTCATCTGTCTTAATGGAAGACCCACTTATTCTGAAATTTCTCCCTTGTAATATATCTTTCTGAGGGATTCCCTCATCATTCCCTCATTCCTTTATCATTTCTGCATTCAACCCATTTCAGAAACAAAAGACCACTTGTTCTTCTAATCTTCAAGGAGAGTAGGCCCAGCCTCCTCAACTTCTGCTTGAGGAAAGCTCTTAATTCCTGGTATCAGTCTGTGGATCCTATTTGGAGGCGATGAAAGATACAAAGTTGAGTGTGAGGGAAAGGATGAGACATCTGTGTAGCCAGATACAAGGGAGGACAGAGGAGCTGAGAGTGAGACACTGAACGTGATAAAGAGAGTGATAGGAGAAAGGCCAGAAACAGAACAGAAAACCTTTCTGTGAGAAAGGGCCCAAAAATGAACAGAGATGGCAGAGACCAAGTTGAACTGCAAGGAGGTTTGGAGAGAGAATGTAAATCAGTAAATGCACGTCGATGAACAAGAAGATTTGGACAGATGAGTCAGTGATTGGATTAATGAACAGAAACATTACCTGAACCAGTTTTGACATTTCATCCTGGAGCATTTGTCGACAGAGATTGGACATGTTGACAGTCTGACCATCAGGACACTCGGTTTGGGTGGCAGCTGGCACTGACACAGGTGCAGGCGGAGTTGGAACACAGTAACAATTTAGAACAGGCTGTAATTGCGAGGAGGCAGCCTGCAGGCTTAAAAGGCCAGAGCTGAGGAAAGAATGGAGAGAAGGTATAAGAGGTGAGGGAAGCATGTCAGCGACAGGTCAGAGTGCAGAATGCTTGCAGCAGCTTTGCAACAAAATCACCAAGCTCCACAGCAAAAACACTGAGATCACAGACTGCAGCTCCAAACACACACATCTCCACAGAACATCATCACTGAATACTCCCCACTGTCCCCCCCGTCACTGAATACTCCCCACTGTCCCCCCCGTCACTGAATACTCCCCACTGACCCCCCCCCGTCACTGAATACTCCCCACTGTCCCCCCCGTCACTGAATACTCCCCACTGTCCCCCCCCGTCACTGAATACTCCCCACTGTCCCCCCCGTCACTGAATACTCCCCACTGTCCACACCCGTCACTGAATACTCCCCACTGTCCCCCCCCGTCACTGAATACTCCCCACTGTCCCCCCCGTCACTGAATACTCCCCACTGTCCACACCCGTCACTGAATACTCCCCACTGTGCCCCCCGTCACTGAATACTCCCCACTGACCCCCCCGTCACTGAATACTCCCCACTGACCCCCCCCGTCACTGAATACTCCCCACTGTCCCCCCCGTCACTGAATACTCCCCACTGTCCCCCCCGTCACTGAATACTCCCCACTGTCCACACCCGTCACTGAATACTCCCCACTGTCCCCCCTGTCACTGAATACTCCCCACTGTCCCCCCCGTCACTGAATACTCCCCACTGACCCCCCCGTCACTGCATACTCCCCACTGACCCCCCCCCGTCACTGAATACTCCCCACTGTCCCCCCCGTCACTGAATACTCCCCACTGTCCCCCCCCGTCACTAAATACTCCCCACTGTCCCCCCCGTCACTGAATACTCCCCACTGTCCACCCCCGTCACTGAATACTCCCCACTGTCCACACCCGTCACTGAATACTCCCCACTGTCCCCCCGTCACTGAATACTCCCCACTGTCCCCCCCGTCACTGAATACTCCCCACTGTCCACATCCGTCACTGAATACTCCCCACTGTCCCCCCGTCACTGAATACTCCCCACTGTCCCCCCCCGTCACTGAATACTCCCCACTGTCCCCCCCGTCACTGAATACTCCCCACTGTCCCCCCCCGTCACTGAATACTCCCCACTGTCCCCCCCCGTCACTGAATACTTCCCACTGTCCCCCCCGTCACTGAATACTCCCCACTGTCCCCCCCGTCACTGAATACTCCCCACTGTCCACCCCCGTCACTGAATACTCCCCACTGACCCCCCCGTCACTGAATACTCCCCACTGTCCCCCCCGTCACTGAATACTCCCCACTGACACCCCCGTCACTGAATACTCCCCACTGTCCCCCCCCGTCACTGAATACTCCCCACTGTCCCCCCCGTCACTGAATACTCCCCACTGACACCCCCCGTCACTGAATACTCCCCACTGTCCACACCCGTCACTGAATACTCCCCACTGTCCCCCCCGTCACTGAATACTTCCCACTGTCCACACCCGTCACTGAATACTCCCCACTGTCCCCCCCCGTCACTGAATACTCCCCACTGACCCCCCCGTCACTGAATACTCCCCACTGTCCCCCCCCGTCACTGAATACTCCCCACTGTCCCCCCCGTCACTGAATACTCCCCACTGACACCCCCCGTCACTGAATACTCCCCACTGTCCCCCCCCGTCACTGAATACTCCCCACTGTCCCCCCCGTCACTGAATACTCCCCACTGTCCACCCCCGTCACTGAATACTCCCCACTGTCCCCCCCGTCACTGAATACTCCCCACTGACACCCCCCGTCACTGAATACTCCCACTGTCCCCCCCGTCACTGAATACTCCCCACTGACCCCCCCCGTCACTGAATACTCCCCACTGACCCCCCCGTCACTGAATACTCCCCACTGACTCCCCCGTCACTGAATACTCCCCACTGACCCCCGTCACTGAATACTCCCCACTGACTCCCCCGTCACTGAATACTCCCCACTGACCCCCCCGTCACTGAATACTCCCCACTGACCCCCGTCACTGAATACTCCCCACTGACTCCCCCGTCACTGAATACTCCCCACTGACTCCCCCGTCACTGAATACTCCCCACTGACTCCCCCGTCACTGAATACTCCCCACTGACCCCCCCGTCACTGAATACTCCCCACTGACTCCCCCGTCACTGAATACTCCCCACTGACCCCCCCCCCCGTCACTGAATACTCCCCACTGTCCCGTTACTGAATATTAAATATTCCCACACTCCGAGTTATGGATTATCCCCATTCTGCCCCTGGTTATTGATTATTCCTCATGTCCCCTGGTTATTGAATAATCTCTGCCTCCAGTTCAGTTCTATCTTTTACCCTGGTTCTGTGCCCGATCTTTCCCCTGAACCCGAGGAGACTGGTCAGGATATTCCGTCATCTGAGTGAGTTCTGACTAATTGCTTCACTCAGCACTCCTTGGTTTGTGTGTTTTGCCCATCACAGAGATTAAACTCAGGATTTTTTTCAACTTCAAACTTGCAGTGCAGTGGTTACAAACTCCCTCACCTATCTGCGTCAGGCATGGCATGTTGGGATGTGATCTGAGACACGCTGCAGTCACCTGTGAGCACTTCTGTCTGCTCCCTGCAATGAAACAGCAACAAGCTCACAAGATGAATCACGCTTTTAGTACAGCCACAGGAACACCCGGCCTTCTCAAATCGACATCGGTAATACCACTACATACAGAATTGTCTTCATCAAAATCAATCTCAGGAACTGCTATTCCTCAGAGAAGGTCAAAGAATTGCCAAGATTATCCGATCACACAGAATTCACAGTTTTCTTAGAGCTGCGGCATGGGGAAAATGTAAGGAAGTCAGAAGAACCGTGTGTGCGCAATAGGTTTCCATCTCTCAGGTCACAGTGGTTGCTTCTCTCTCTGCTGTGCATTCAGTGTCAGTTACAGTTAATAAATTAACCCGTTGACGGAATTGTCGAAACCTATAGCATGGCACATGGGACTTCCTGTTTTAGTTGGCTGTTTGGTAGAAGTAACTAATTCATTTGATATCTGTCTCCTTTCTCATGTTCAGAGAGAAACCTGAAAACTAAGAGTTATAGTGTGATTGAATCTGCCCACTCACCAGCTTCATGGATGTCTAAGTGAGTTGCCAACACATAAAATTCCAAACATTCCAGCCACAAGTTTTCTCCAGCTTCCTGCTGGACTCTTGTTAAAATGCACTCTCCTTGATTACAGTGAAACAACGCTGCACCATAGCAACCAGCCTAACGCTGCACCGTGCAGCTCACCTGCCTGATTCTCGATGACTACTATGGGAAGGTGGCAACTTGACGTCTCTCTAGCCATCCACAGATCTTCTCTTTCATCAGGATTTCTATCTTCCTCAACTCCAAGAAATACTGATTCTGGCTCCTTTATCTTTTGCACTTGTTTTAATTAATTAGTCAATGGAGAAATAAAATTCATATTGAAGTTACTGGATTGTTATAAAAACCCATTTATTTGATTAATCACCTTTAGGGAAGGAAATTGCCTTCCTTATTTGGTTTGACCCAGATGTGACTCCAGGCTCACAGCAATATGGTTGACTCTTGACTGCCCTCTGAAATGGCGAAGGAGGTCACTCAATTGTTTCAAACCATGACAGAAAAGTCAATTAGTAATAAAATTGGACAAAAAAAACTGCTGGCAACAACCAGGTCACTTGAAACAACAGAGGAACAGACTGCTGAGTTGGCCTACCAGACTACTCCTCAGGGACCTCTGTCAAAGTTGGGAGAGCTGCCTCACAGATGGTTCAATTAATGAACACCTTGACACATTCATACACGTGGAATCAGACTAGCCAGACGATGTCTCAGACAACCATCACCATCCCTGGACAGGACTAAGAGTTCTGAAAAAGATGCACACTAGTCCACTCCTCCTCTACTCCCAACACCACCCTACAGCCCCCTATATGGTACCTTCCCCTATAAGCACAGAAGGTGTAACACCTTCTCCTCTTCCTCCCTCCCTCCTCACTACCCAAAGCCTCCAGGCACACCTTCCAGGTGAAGCAGTGATTTACCTGCACTTCACTCAATCTAGTCTCCTGCGTTTGCTGCTCGCAATGTGGTCTCCTCTACTTCTGGGAAAGAAAACACAGACTGGGTGACCATCCTATAGAACTTTTACATTCTGTTCATAAAGAAGACCTTGAGCCTCCAGTTGCCTGCCACTTTACCACATCACCATTCTTCCTGGCCAACATTACTGTCTCAGGCTTGCTGCAGTGCCCCAGTGAGGTTCAGTGCATTTTGGGAACCCAGCAGCCTTCACGACTCAATATCAAGTTCAATCATTTTAGACCTTGAACACCTCCTTCTGTGTCCTTTACCCAGCCCCACAGCCCAGGCCGCAGAAACATCGGTCTGTGCCTCTGACTGGTGAGTCCTGTATTACAATCAATCACTTGGAACCTCTCCTACTCCTCATTACATTGGAGCAAGATTCAATACCAGAAACTTGGCTGTCAATGCTACATTCCTTGAGAGTCTAACATCACTACATTTTCCAAAACAGCATACTTGTTTGGGATGGAGACAGCCACAGGAGACTCCTGCACGACATGCCTCCTTTTCCTGGCAATAATCCATCTACCTGACTATTTTACTCCCTTCCTGCAACTGCCATCCATCACACTCCCTAGCTTCTCTAAATTCCTCATTGCCTCTAACTGCCACTCCAACCGATCTATGAGATCCAACTGGATTCACAATCAAGCGCACTTCCTGCAGACACAGAAAATAGAACATAGAACATTACAGCGCAGTACAGGCCCTTCGGCCCTCGATGTTGCATCGACCTTTGAAACCAATCTGAAACCCATCTAACCTACACTATTCCATTATCTTCCATATGTTTATCCAATGACCATTCAAATGCCCTCAAACTTGGCGAGTCTACTACTGTGGCAGACAGGGCATTCCACGCCCTTACTACTCTCTGAGTAAAGAACCTACCTCTGACATCTGTCCTATATCTATCACCCCTCAATTTAAACCTATGTTCCCTTGTGCTAGCATCACCATCTGAGGAAAAAGGCTCTCATTATCCACCCTATCTAATCCTCTGATCATCCTGTATGTCTCTAATAGGTCACCTCTTAACCTTCTTCTCTCCCAACAAAAATAGCCTCAAGTCCCTCAGCCTTTCCTCATAAGACCTTCCCTCCACATCCGGCAACATCCTGGAAAATCTCCTCTGCACCCTTTCCAATGCTTACACATCCTTCCTGTAATGCGGCAACCAGAACTGTATGCAATATTCCAAGTGTGGCCACACCAGAGTTTGTACAGCTGCAACATGGCCTCATGGCTCCAAAACTCAATCCCTCTACCAATAAAAACTAATACACTGTACGCCTTCTTAACAACCCTATCAACCTGGGTGGCAACTTTCAGGGGCCTAGGTACATGGACACTTAGATTTCTCTGCTCATTCACACTACCAAGAATCTTACCACCAGCCCAGTACTCTGTATTCCTGTTACTCCTTCCAAAGTGAATCACCTCACAGTTTTGCACATTAAACTCCATCTGCCATCTCTCAGCCCATCTCTGCAGCTTCTCTATGTCCCTCTGTAACCTGCAACATTCTTCTGCATTATCCACAACTCCACTGACTTTAGTGTCATCCAAAATTTACTAGCATGGAAACTCTCCCTAATCTGGATGTAAGTTTGCTCGCTGAGCTGGAAGGTTCGTTTTCAGATGTTTTGTCACTTTTTTTTATTTGAAAAAATATACTTTATTCGTAAGATGTACAAAAAATAAAACATATTTACACACCTACCCAGTCATGCAAGCCGCTCCGGGTGACCCAGGGGGTACGTACATCAACCAAAGGAAAAAAACAAAGAAAAAAAAACAAAGCAAAGAAAACACCCCGGCAGTCGTCTCCCCGCACAGTCCCAGTTGGCCCCCTGACCAGTTGGGGAAGGCGCCAGCTGGGCCCAGTTACCAGATAGGGCCCTTTTTTTCTATTCTGGACGAGGGGTTTCATACCGTGGTCTTTCCCCACCGCGCCTTGGAGGTAGCTGCCCCAAGCTTTAGCACGTCCCTCAGCACGTAGTCCTGGACCTTGGAGTGTGCCAGTCTGCATCACTCGGTCGGGGTCAGTTCTTTCAGCTGGCAGACCAGAAAGTTGCGGGCAGACCAAAGAGTGTCTTTCACCGCATTGATGGTCCTCCAGGCACAGTTGATGTTGGTCTCGGTGTGCGTCCCCGGAAACAGCCCATAGAGCACGGAGTCCCGCGTCACGGAGCTGCTCGGGACGAACCTCGACAAATACCACTGCATCCCCCTCCAGACCTCCTGCGCATAGGCACACTCCAGAAGGAGGTGATCGACAGTCTCGATCCCCCCCGCGGCCACCTCGAGAGCAGCGTGCGGTGGTGCAGAGATTCCGGGCATGCATAAAGGATCTCACTGGCAGAGCCCCTCTCACCGCCAGCCAAGCAATGTCCTTGTGCTTGTTTGAAAGTTCTGGTGATGAGGCATTCTGCCACACGACTTTGGCAATCTGCGTGGGGAACCACACGACGGGATCCACCCTCTCCTGTTCCCGAAGGGTCTCGAGGATACTACGTGCTGACCACTGCCTGACGGCCTTGTGGTCAAAGGTGTTTCCTTTCAAAAATTTCTCCACGAAGGACAGGTGGTACGGAACGGTCCAACTACTCGGAGCATTCCGCAGCAACGAGGCCAGGCCCATCCTTTACAACACCGGGGACAGGTAGAACCTCAGTAAGTAGTGACACTTGGTGTTTGCGTACTGAGGATCTACTCACAGCTTGATGCAGCCGCACACAAAGGTAGCCGTCAGGGCGAGGGTGGCGTTCGGTACGCCCTTTCCCCCATTTTCCAGGTCTTTGTACATGGTGTCCCTGTGGACCCGGTCCATCCTTGACCCCCAAATGAAGTGGAAGATGGCCCGGGTGACTGCAGCAGCGCAGGTCCAGGGAATAGGCCAGGCCTGCGCCACATACAACAGTACCGAAAGCCCCTCGCACCTGACAACGAGGTTCTTACCCACGATGGAGAGGGACCGGAGCATCCACCTGCCCAGCTTCTGCTTCAATTTGGAGATACGCTCCTCCCAAGTCTTAGTGCACGCCCCAGCTCCACCAAACCAAACACCCAGCACCTTCAGGTAGTCTGTCCTGATGGTGAAGGGAATGAAGGAGCAGTCATCCCAGTTCCCGAAGAATATGACCTCGCTCTTACCCCTATTGACTTTGGCACCCGAGGCCAGTTCAAACTGGCCGCAGATGTCCAATAGTCTACTCACCGACCGACGATCGGTACAGAAGACGGCGACATCGTCCATGTACAGGGAGGTCTTGACCTAAAGGCCTCAGCTGCCTGGGATAGTCACGCCCTTCAGGCTCACGTCCTTCCTGATGGATGCGGCGAAGGGCTCCACACAGCACACGAACAAGGCAGGAGAGAGCGGGCAGCCCTGCCTGACTCCAGATCTAACAGGAAAACCGTCTGATTCCCACCCGTTGATCGAGACTGCGCTAACGATGTTAGTGTAGAGCAGCCGGATCCAATTGCGGATGCCCTCCCCGAACCCCAATTTGGAGAGGACGTCCCTCATGTAAGCATGAGACCCCCTGTCGAAGGCCTTCTCCTGGTCCAGGCTGACAAAGCAGGTGTCCACCCACCTGTCCTGCACGTAGGCGATCGTAATCCTGATGAGCGCGAGGCTCTCAGCAATCTTCCTGCCCGGCACAGCACAGGTTTGGTCAGGGTGAATCACCGACTCCAGGACAGACCTGTCCCGGTTGGCCATGACCTTGGCCAGGATTTTGTAGTCCATGTTCAATAGTGAAATGGGATGCCAATTCTTAATTTCTTCCCTCTCCCCCTTCCTCTTGTACATGAGGGTGATGATGCCCTTCCTCATGGACTTGCACATTTCCCCTGCCCGAAGCGCACTATCGTACACCTCCAGCAGGTCCTGGCCGACCAGGTCCCAAAGAGCGGAATACAGCTCGACCGGTAAGCTGTCACTTCCGGGAGTCCTATTCCTCTCCAAGGACTTGAGGGCTGTGGTCAGCTTGTCCAGGGATATCGGATGGTCCAGCCACTCCCTCGTGCCGTCATCTAAGACCTCCGTGATAGACGACAGGAATGACTCGGAGGCCGTGCTGTCCGTGGGCTTCGCGTCGTACAGTCCGGCATAGAAGGATCTGCTGATCCTCAAAATGTCGGGCCGAGACGACGTCACCGAGCCGTCGTCCTCCTTCAGCCGGCTAAGCACAGAGCTCTCTTTGTGCACCTTCTGAAAGAAGAAACGCGAGCACGTCTTGTCCTGCTCCACGGAGCGGACCCTGGACCGGAAGATTATCCTGGAGGCCTCCGCGGCGAGGACCGAGGCTTGCTGGCCCCTCACCTCGCGGAGGTCCTCCGTGACATCGACCCCCATCAACTGCAGAAGGAGCAGGTTCTGCACCCTTTTCTGGAGTCGCGACAGCTTTCCCCGCCTCTCTCTCGCCTTCCGAACACCCTTGAGGACAAAGAACCTCTTGATGTTCTCCTTCACCGTCTCCCACCAGTCGCCCGGAGACTCAAAGAGGGGTTCCACAGTTCTCCAACCGGCGTACTCCCTCTTAAGCTCCTCGACGTTCTCTGGGGTCAACAGAGTTGTGTTGAGCTTCCACGTCCCCTTGCCGGCCAGCTGGTCGTCCTGTAAGTGACAGTCGGCCAGCAGGAGGCAGTGGTCAGAGAAGAACACCGGCTCGACGCCGGTGGACCTGACCGAGAACGCCCGTGACACAAACAGGAAGTCTATCCTTGAGCGGATAGACCCGTCTGGCCGCGACCAGGTGTACCTCCGCTGCGCTCCGTCTGCAGGGGTGCTGAAGACGTCGAGTAGCTTGGCGTCCTTCACTGTGCCCATCAGGAATCTGGACCAGTTGACTCCCCCCACCCGCTGTCCCCACGCCGGATCTTCCATCTGCATCGATGATGCAGTTGAAGTCTCCGCCTAGGATGACCGGCCTGGACGTAGCCAGCAGGGGTGGAAGCCGCTGCAGGACGGCCAACCGCTCATTCCGTACCGCTGAGGCGTACACGTTGATCAGCCTCAGGGGAGCATTCCTGTAGGTGATGTCAGCCACTAGGAGGTGCCCCCCCCCCCCCCACCACCTCCTGAACTTGAGAGATGGTGAAGTTGCGCTCCCGCAGCAGAATAGCCAGGCCCGAGGAACGGCAGTCGTTACCCCCCGACCAGATCGAAGGACCACAGGTCCAGGCACCGGACCATTTCCCGTACCTGCCGAGGTGCGGTATCCCGCATTCCTGCAGAAACAGGAGGTCCGCCTTGATGGTGGTCAGGTAGGCCAACGTGGATACACGTCTTGCGGTGGACTTGACGCTGCGCACATTAATGCTCGCAACTCGTACCCCCATTGTGGGCAGTGACCGCAGTGCCCTCCCCAAGTCCAAGGTCCAGCCCCTCCATCTGTCCCTTCATGCCCATTGCCCGGGCTAACCGCTGGACGCTCTCTGGGCTCAGGAAACCGTCTGTGCTGCCTTCCGGGTGGCATCCCCCCGTCAGGGGTGCGGAGGCAGGACGGTCCAGCTCTGGGTCAGGCTGGGGACGCGCTGTTTCCTCCTTCCCGCCTGGAAGTTCCGGGGGGCCCTCCAGTGCCCCAGCGGCACTTGACTGGGTGTCGGAGGGAGCCTCAGGACGCCTCCCGTCACCTGGAAGCGGGGTGCTGCTTTCCTTCTCCCTCGAGATCTTTAACTTCTGCTTCGGGTGGGCCCTCTCCAAATCCCCCTCATCAGAGGAGCTCTTATAGCCCCCCTGTAGCTGCCTCTTCCCGCCTGATGGTTGCGGTTCCTGGGCCTGTCGACGCACCTTCCTCCTCGCTTTCCGGACCGTCGTCCACTCCCCTGGGTCGCCTGTCACCGCCTCCGTCGACTCCAGGTTGTCGGGGGGGAGTGGAGCCTGCAGGGGCGCTTTGCTGGCCTCGGGCCCATCCTGCGGGGCTGGGCCCTCCTGCACGACCTGGCCCTCCTGCACATTAGTGGGGTCCTTGCTGGGTCCTGGTGCCTTCCTCTCCTCCGGGGGGGCTGGCCCCGCATCGCCCCTGCCGGCGACCTGGGAGTAGGTGGTTCCCCGCTGCAGGCATGCCCTATAGAGGTGGCCCGCTTCCCCGCAAAGGTTGCAGCATTTCTCTTGTGGGCAATCCTTTGCAAGGTGTCCCTCCTCCCTGCAGTTCCTGCAGATGGTGGCTTTGCAGTCGGCCGCCACGTGACCTGACCTACCACAGGCATGGCAGACTTTAGGTTGCCCTGCATAGGTCAGGTAGCCCTTGCTCCCGCCGATCGCGAAGCTGAACGGTGGGTGTAGGATGTTCCCGTCCGCGCCCATCCTCAGCGTCACCTTGACCTGCCTCTTACTGGTCCAGATGCCAAAGGAGTCCATGATGTCAGTTAGGTCCCCTTCCACCTTCACATACCTTCCAAGGAAGGTCAGGACATCAACTGCTGGCACATGCGGGTTGTACATGTGTACAGTCACCATACGGCTCCTCTGTGCTGGCATCACAAACAGTGGGACAGCGGTCAATACAGAGAGGGGGCCCTCACCTCCTTTCTCCTTGAAAACCTCCAGGAAGCGCTCGCAAAGCTTGGCACTCCTGAAGGTCACATGGTAAAAACCTCCTCCGGGGAAATCCTGCAGGCAGTAACTGTCCGCAGCAGCGAACCTGCAACAGTCCAACAGGACCCTCTTCACAAGGAAGGTGCGGTCCACAGGCGCACCTTCATCCACCTTCTTTATGGAAACACGGATGGTGTTCTGGACCCCCTGACCTGGGGCACGAGCACTTGCCACAGCCATCGTTGCAGGTTGGCTGCTCCCCTGAACCAGTGTTAGGCCGAAGCCAGCATTAAGATCCACTGGTTGCAAGGGTGCGCAGCCAACCCAATGTCCTCCTTTCACCTCCAAGACAGCACTCTCCTCCTCTCGGTCCACAAGAGAGTGGGTCTTTATTTTGTTCCAGATGTAAGCTGGTTCACTGAGCTTGAAGGTTTGTTCCCAGATGTTTTGTCACCATTCTAGGTAACATCAACAGTGAGCCTCCAGTGAAGCACTGGTGTTATGTCCCGCTTTCTATTTGTGTGTTTAGGTTTCCATGGGTTGGTGATGTCATTTCCTGTGTTGATGTAATTTCCTGCATTGGTGATGTCATTTCCTGTTCTATTTCTCAGAGGGTGGTAGATGGGCTCCAAATCAATGTGTTTGTTGGTGTGCGTGTCGCACGAGAAGCATAGCATTCCAACCGGAAATCCATCAACAAACACATTAATTTGGAGCCCGTCTACCACCCTCTGAGAAAAAGAACAGGAAATGACATCACCAACAAACCTTCCAGCTCAACGAGCAAACTTACATCCAGAATCTCAACCTGAGCTACAAATCTTCTCAAAACTCACTCTACCTAATCTCCCATATCTGACAAGAAAAGTAAGTCATTCTACCAAAGGCCATTGTTACACCTTAACAATTTACAGACCCAGAAAATAACTCTGTCTATTGCTCTCAAAAACACTGCTCCAGACTACCAAGTACCAATGTTTTACATTTTTTAAATTTAATCAAGAGACAGATCTCGATTAAACAAATAATAAAAAAAACCCAGTCTACTCACTATTTAAGCTTACAAAAACTTAAAAACTAGCCACTTAGCTGCTCCCTGTGGAGATCTCCCCACCCAGGTTTCTCCACGGTCACTGTTTGTTTTTCTTAGATGAACTCCGCTGTCCAGAGGTAGTTGAAATCAAACAGCAGAGGCAGTAGCTGTGAAGGTTCACTGCTGGGTCAGACAGCACTGTAGGTTTGTTTCTTTGTTGATTCACTTCCCACCAAGTGGTCACAGATGCATAGAAACAGAGAGATTAGGAGCAGGAGGAGGCCTTCCATCCATCGAGCCTGCCCCATCATTCATCACAATCATGGCTGATCATCCAACCCAATAGCCGAATCCTGCTTTCTCCCCATAACCTACTCGTCCCCAAGTGCTATATCAAGTCACCTTTTGAATACATTCAATGTTTTGGCATCAACTACTTCCTGTGGTAATGAATCCTGAATCCCACAGGCTCACCACTCTTTGGGTGATGAAATGTCTCCTCATTTCTGTCTTAAATGGTCTACTATGAATCCTCAGACTGTGACCCCTGATTCTGTGCACACTCACTATCAGGAAAATCATCCCTGCATTTGCCCTGTCCAGTCCTGTTAGAATTTCGTAAGTCTCTGTGAGATTCCCCCCTCATTTGTCTGAACGTTAGCAAAAACAGTCCCAACCTCAATCTCTCATCAGACCCACCATCCCCGGAATCAGCCTGGTAAACCTTCGCTGCAAGAGCATCCTTCCTCAGAAAAGGAGACCAAAACTGCACAAATTATTCCACGTGTGGTCTCACCAAGGCCCTGGAAAACTGCAACACCAACACATCCCTGCTCCTGTACTGAAAACCTCTCACAATGGAGGCCAACATCCCATTTACCTTCTTTACCCACAGACCTGTAGGTTTCTTTCTCTGTTGATTCACATCCCACCATGTGGTCACTGCCTTTGTCTCCCTTCCTCCTTTTCAAAGTGCCATTGCTTTGCATTTTTTTTCCAAAGTTTCAAAATAATGCAACAGCTTATAAAATAATAATTAATGCTCTCTAGAATTCACGGAAATCAGCTCCAAAACTGAAAATACCACAAAAAAGGAGCAGCTCTTTCAGCCACAATTGTTTCTTATCCTCTATCCTGATTATCCAGCACAATCTAGTTAGTTTTAAATTTCTGGTTTCAAACCGAACAAAGGGGTGAGAGATCAAATGCTACATTCCTATCTATCCCCGATAATAGCAATATTGGACAGGAGTAGGCCGTTCAGTCCAGTGGCGCTGCCCCATCATTCACATGATCATGACTGACTGAACACTTTCACTCATCCATCCCCATAACATATCGTGTTTGACTCCCCTGTCAAATAAGAATCTATCTAGGACGACTTTGAAAATATTCACTGATCCCAACTCTACCAGCTTCTGAAGTAGGGAGTTCCAAAACTTCACATCCCTCCGAGAGAAACTTGGGGATAAAACGCCTCTCTGTATAAAAGAGATGTATCAACCTTTACAACTGGGGTCGCTAATTCTGGACTGACCCACAATAGGAAACGTCAATTTCACTTCTGTCATGTCAAGACTATTCAGAACATTTGTACACATTAATCATGTGACCCCTCACTGTTCTAAACTCCAGCAGATACGAGCCCTGCCTGACCAACGTGCCGACAGAAGGCGACCTACTTATTGTGGGTATTTCTGAATTGCAGATTTCCTTCCATGAAGGACGTAGGTGAATCAGATGGGCCGTACCAAATTCAGCAGTGGTTACATGGTCTCCATCAGGCCTGCTCTTTATTTCAATGCATTTTTAACATCTGCTATGCTTGGATTCAAACCCATGCCCCAGAATATTATCCTGGAGATCTGGATGATCAATAAACACTGGACTACCACCTCCTGTAGCATTTAGCCAGCAATCTGGCACTCACTGCTTGAGAGGGTGATAGAGGCAGAACCCATCTACTCATTGTCAAGTGTCTGGATACAAACCTCAAACACAGGAACCTGGAGGACTACGGATCCTTTTCTGGAAAATGGGATGAGGCTGGCTGGCTCATTTTTCAGCTGATACAGTCCTTATTCTGTGCCATAGATTTATGCTTCCATGATGCTAGCAGTCCATAGTGCAATGCAATGCTTTGCATTGTTCCAGATGTTTGAGTCTCCAACAATACACAACGTAATCCAGCCTGTTTAACTGGCATCCCATTCACAACCTTCAACATGGAATCCCTACATCACCAACATTGGCAAAAAGGCATGGTAGTAAGTCACCCAAGAACCCCCAACCTCCTAAACGCTCAACCACTTCCATCTGGAAGGACAAGGGTAGCCGATCCATAGAACACCATCCCCGCAAGTTCCTCTCCAAGCTAATCATCATCATGACTTGGAAATATATCACCGTTCCTTCAGTGTTACTGGGTCAAAATCATGGAACTCTCTCATTTCTTGCAAAACACTGACAGCAGCAGCTCAAGAAACAGCTCACCCACCACCTTCAGACCACAGAAAAGTGGAATAGCTGCACTGCTCTTACAGAGGCTGGAACAGATACGTGGCTCTGAATGGCTTCTGTGCTGACACCCTTCTAATTCAAATGAAGGAAGGGTAATACATGGTGATCTTGCCAGTGAAGTCTGCTATATATGAAGCCATTAAAAAACAAGTGCCCCTCTCCTTCATCACAGACCCACGGTTGGGACTTTGCTGAAACCATCTATGGGTTAAAATAACCAAAGGACAGTGTGTTGTCATAGGGAGACAATGTGTCTCTGACAGCTGGTGAAAGGGCTCTGGCTGAATAGTCTCTGTCTCTCTATGTGGTCAGTACCTGGAGAATACGTGCAAAGATGGAGACTCCCAGCCCTTTGGGGTAGAGAATTCCAACAGATTCACCACCCACTGACTGAAGAAATTGTTTTCATCTCAGTCCTAAATGACCCAACTCATATTCTGAGAGTGACCCCTGGTTTGAGATCCCCAGCTAGGGAAATATCCTTTCTCTATCCACCCTGCAAGAATTGTTTACTTCTGAATCAATCACCATTCGTTCTTTTAAATTTAAGAGAATACAGGAACCTTATTTTCAAATGTGGTTTTTGGTCAGTCCGTGAAGTTGTTAATATCAGAATGCCATTTGGGCAGTGACCTAATTGTAAGATTTCTAAGAAGGCATGGGGTTTCATTCATCTGCCTAGCAGACCTCTGTGATGCTTATTGTTGAAATGTTTACACACGTGAATTTATGACAGAGTAAACATATGAGGATAACAAAGTGCGAAGCTGGATGAAAACAGCAGGCCAAGCAGAATCTCAGGAACACAAAAGCCGACGTTTCGGGCCTAAACCCTTGCTCTGATGAAGGGTCTAGGCCCGAAATGCCAGCTTTTGTGCTCCTGAGATGCTGCTTGGCCTGCTGTGTTCATCCAGCTTCACACTTTGTTATCTTGGATTCTCCAGCATCTGCAGTTCCCATTATCTCTAAACATATGAGGACATTTTTTTGTGTTTTGGCTTTAGAAGATAACAATCAAGTCAGTTCTGAGAAATCGGTCACCTCAGCAGAAATGGCTTCTGATCAGTGGAGCTTCCAAGTCAGAAAAGCTTGCACTGAAGTGTTCAAGTTGTTAGATCTGAGAAAGCTCATGTCATCAGAATTATGAATTTGTCATGCCAATGAGCTTGGAATGTTATCATAAAACTGTCCCCTCTGTCCAAGGGAAGGAAACTGGGAGGAGTCATTTAGTAAACACTGATAGAGCTGAAATAGGAGTGAAATGTCTCTGTAATTGAGTATAAGAACAAAAGAGAATTACAGCACAAGAACAGGTTCTTCGGCCCTCAAAGCCTGTGCCGATCGTCATGCCCTGACTGAACCAAAAATCAAACCTTCTGCCCCTGCTTGGTCTGTATCCTTCTAATCCCTCCCGATTCATGTGACCATCCAGATGCCTCTTAAAAGTCACCAACGTGCTTGCTTCCACCACCTCCTCTGGCAATGCATTCCAGACTCCGACCACTGTGTGTGAAAAAACTTCCCTCGCACTTCTCCCTTAAACTTTCTCCTCTCAACTTGAACCTGTACCCCCCTGTAAATGAAACATCAACCCTAGGAAAAAGCCTCTGACCATCCACCCTATCTATGACTCTCATAATTTTTGTAGACCTCTATCAGGTCTCCTCTCAGCCGCCATCTTCCCAGTGAAAACAATCCCAGTCTTTTTAACCGTGCCTCATAGCCAGTACCCTCGATACCGGGCAACATCCTGGTGAGCCTTCTCCACACTCTCTCCAAAGCTTCCATCTCCTTCTGGTAATGTGGTGACCAAAACTGCACACAATACTCCAAATGTGGCCTAACAAGGGTTTTATAAATCGCTGCAGCATGGTTTACCAACTCCTGTACTCCATGCCCCAGCCAATGAAGGCAAGCGTGCCAAATGCCTCCTTAATCACCTTGGCCACCCGTGTTGTCACTTTTAAGGAACTGTGGACTCATACACCCAGATCTGTCTTAATGTTAGTGTTTCTAAGGGTTCTGCCATTAACAGTATAATTTACACCTAAATTTGATCCTTTAGAATGCATCACCAGGCATTTGTCTTGGTTAAACACTATCTGCTATTTCAGTACCCTAGTCACCAACCCATCTACATCCTGTTGTATACTTTCATAATCGTCGGCACTATCAGCAACTCCACCAATCTTCGTGTCGTCTGCCAACTTGCTAATCAGACCACCCACAGTTTCCTCCAGATCACTTATACATACTACAAACACCCTTCCACTGCTACCAGAGATAATGGGAACTGCAGATGCTACAGAATCCAAGATAACAAGGTGTGGAGCTGGATGAACACAGCAGGCCAAGCAACATCAGAGGAGCAGGAAAGCTGACGTTTCGGGCCTAGACCCGAAACGTCAGCTTTCCTGCTCCTAAGATGCTGCTTGGCCTGCTGTGTTCATCCAGCTCCACACCTTGTTATCTCTTCCACAGCCACCCTCTGTCTCTATGACCAATTCAGTTTTGTATCCAACTAGCCAGCACACCCCGAATCCCGTGTGATTTTAGTTTTTGTACCAATCTGCCATGTGGGACTTTATCAAATGTTTTACTGAAGTCCATGTAAACTACATCTTTCCCTCACCAATTATTTTGTAACCTCTTCAAAAAATTCAATCAAGCTGGTGAGACATGACCTTCCCTGTCCAAAACCATGCTGCCTGTCACTAACTCATCCACTTTCTTCCAAATGTGCATGTATCTTGTCCCTCAGTATCTTCTCCAAGGGCTTTCCCACTATAGATGTCAGGCTCACTGGCCTATAATTTCCTGGGTTATCCCTGCTCCATTTCTTAACATCAGGAAAAACATTACCTAATTTCCAGTCCTCCGAGTCTGTGATCAAAGAGGATGTGAAGGTATCTGCCAATGGCCTGGCTATTTCGTCCCTTGCCTCTCGCAGAAACCTGGGACGGACACCATCTGGTCCTGGGTACTTGTCTACCTTAATACAATTTAGGATATCCAAAACTTCCTCCGTCAATATATTGACATTCTCACACACTCATCCCTGACCTTAACATCAGTCAAACCCCTCTCCCTTGGTGAATATTGATACGAAGTACTCATTAAGGCTTTCTCCAATTCCTGTGGCTCCACAGGAGGTATCTGTAAAAGCATTGTGGTGAAATAGATTGAAACTTCATGCAGAAAAACAAAGAACTGCAGACACCAGAAATCAGAAACAAAATCAGAAATTTCTGCAAAAACTCAGCAGGTCTAACAGCTTCTGTGGAGAGAAAGAAGAGTTACTGTTTCAGGTCCAGTGATCCTATTTCAAAATACTTAAAGGTTCTGGATCTGAAACGTTAACTCTGCTTTCTCTCCACAAGTACTGTCAAACCTGCTGATATTTTCCTGTAATTTTGGTTTTTGAAACTTCACAAGCTTGGAGTTGGCCGACAGCACCAATCTCAGGAAAGCTTCATGTATGAATGAACGTTCAGTGTCCTTTGAGCATCTTTCAATACAGAGGCCACTGCTCTATCTCTGGCCTGTCCATTCCTAAACCACAGTACACTTCCAATCAGCACAATTACCGCACAGCTTCTTCTCCTTTCAGTTGCTCTGCTTGTTCTCCCAGTTGCTTGATGATGGGCTCCTCCTGGGGAGTTTCCATATCCAAGCTGTGACCTATCTGAAATCATAAAGCACTTTTATAATTTGACATGGGAGAAACTATTTAAATTTAAAATAAATCTGAACAGCGAGGCTTTATCCATGTATCTTTAACTATGCAAAGCTATTCCAAGGTTCATTCTCCCCAGTTGATTCAGTTCAGGGCTCTGTCCAGCAAAACAATAGGACGTTCTAGAACTAAACTCTGCATTCCAGACTCAAGCTAACAAGCAGAGAGGATAGGTGATCTGGGCTCATAACACTCCGTCATCAATTGAAGCCAATTGGAGATCATTTGTTCATTAATGAAGGCTGTGCCCTGGGTCGTCATATTTCACTTCCAAATGATGATTTGATGTATCTTAACCCATACTTCAGCTCCGGAGTACCTATGATTCCAGAAACCATCCCAAACCACACTCTTGGTTATCTCTTCTTCTATAAACCAGCTGAAACCTCTCAATGAGATTCTAGTCTGTAACTCACTCTGAAGTATGAGTTATTCTATATAAAAACCACCCCAAATCCCTCTATTAGATTCTAGTCTGTAACTCACTCCTGAGTATCCGTTATTCTGTATATAAACTATCTGAAGCCATCAATTATATTCTATCTGTAACTCACTCCCAGGTATCTGTTATTCTATTATATATTTCATCCTGGAGACCAGTTACTAGTGGTGGACCGCAAGGGTCGGTGTTGGGTCCACTGCTGTTTGTCATTTTTATAAATGACCTGGATGAGGGCGTAGAAGGATGGGTTAATAAATTTGCAGATGACACTAAGGTCGGTGGAGTTGTGGATAGTGACAAAGGATGCTGTAGGTTGCAGAGAGACATAGATAAGCTGCAGAGCTGGGCTAAGAGGTGGCAAATGGAGTTTAATGCAGACAAGTGTGAGGTGATGCACTTTGGTAGGCGTAACCGGAAGACAAAGTACAGGGCTAATGGTAAGATTCTTGGTAGTGTAGATGAGCAGAGAGATCTCGGTGTCCATGTACACAGATCCTTGAAAGTTGCCGCCCAGGTTGACAGGGCTGTTAAGAAGGCATACAGTGTTTTAGCTTTTATTAATAGAGGGATCGAGCTCCGGAATCAAGAGGTTATGGTCAAGCTGTACAAAACTCTGGTGCGGCCGCACTTGGAGTATTGCGTGCAGTTCTGGTCACCGCATTATAAGAAGGATGTGGAAGCTTTGGAAAGGGTGCAGAGATTTACTAGGATGTTGCCTGGTCTGGAGGGAAGGTCTTACGAGGAAAGGCTGAGTGGCTTGAGGCTGTTTTCATTAGAGAGAAGAAGGTTGAGAGGTGACTTAATAGAAACATATAAAATAATCAGAGGGTTAGATAGGGTGGGTAGGGAGAGCCTTTTCCCTAGGATGGTGACGGCGAGCACGAGGGGGCATAGCTTTAAATTGAGGGGTGAAAGATATAGGACAGATGTCAGAGGTAGTTTCTTTACTCAGAGAGTAGTCAGGGAATGGAACTCTTTGCCTGCAACGGTAGTAGATTCGCCAACTTTCGGTACATTTAAGTCGTCATTGGATAAGCATATGGACGTACATGGAATAGTGTAGGTTAGATGGGCTTGAGATTGGTATGACAGGTCGGCACAACATCGCGGGCCGAAGGGCCTATACTGTGCTGTAATGTTCTATGTTCTATGTTCTGTAAACAACCTTGAATCCCTTGTTTAGATTCCAATCTGTAAGTCAGACCCAGGCATTTATTGTTCTGTGTATAAACCATCCCCAACTCTCGATTTGATTCTAGTCTGTAATTCACTCCAAGCTATCTGTTATCCAATATATAACCATTCTGAATCCCTCTATTAGATTCTTGACTGCAACTCACTACCCAGTACTTGTTATTCTATATGTAAACCAATTCCCTCAGACTTCTCACTTGGATTCCAGTCTGTAACTCACTCCTGGGCATTTTTTATTCTGTATATAAACCACACTGAACCCCTTAACTACATTCCAGCCTGGAGCTGCGATTAAGGCAGCTGATACATGGGAATACTACCCCCTGCAAGTTCCTCTCCAAGCCACCCACCATCGTGTCTTGGAAATATATCACCTTCCTTCATTGTCACTACGTCAAAATCTTGGAATTCCCTCCCTAAGGGCATTGTAGGTTTCCCTACAACACCTGGACTGCAGCAGTTCAAGGAGGCAGCTCACCACCACCCTCTCAAGGTACAACTAGGGACGGGAAATAAATGATAGCCTAGCCAATAACACTCACATTCCACAAGAGAATAAAATAAGACTCACGCTTGAGTATACACTGTATTGTAAAAGAAATCAAAATCTCTCATCAGATTCCTTCTCACCTAATTTTCCCCTTCACCCACACCACCTCCACCACCAAATTTTGGAGGACTGCACACAGTTCTATTTTAACTATAAAAATGAGAGTGGAGTAAAGCATGTGTGCTCACTTTTACAATGTTGTATGCTACAGCTCTCTGAACATCGTTCCTATTTGATTACTAGGGGAATGAGGAAGTTTCCCTATAATAATAATGTGACCCAGCAATAACGATTACAATAACGTGTCAATATTTCAATGTCGTGGTGAGGCACATAACAAGGGCGAGTTAAGGCTCACGGTGTTTCAAGAACACACCATATTCCCATATTCTCAGGGCAATTAGGGGTGGGCAATCAATGCTGCTGTTTTTAATAGCGTCCTTTGCCCACAAAAGAATAAAAAGTGAACTCTCCGTAAGAAGGGGGATGGTAAGCCAGCTATGAACATGAACTCTCCACCCTCTTTGCTGCATCATTTAGTTTCTCGACCAAGGATGTAGTTTTCCTGAACTGCTGGGTTACCCAACCTTCCCCACTCGTGTCCTGAACCATTAACCACTCTGCATCACTGTGCCTTTGACTCAAAACACTTTATATCCACACTTACCTTGTCTCTGGTGCTAGTTTTAGGTTTGGGCTTGATGCTGATTGATATACAGGGGCTAAAGGGAGTGTAGGCTCTTTGATCAGTATTGCCATTGTCCTCATCCTCCTCCTCATTTATATTCACATGTGCCTGAGTGAGCCCTTCACCTTCATTACCTACAAAAACACAAAGATGGAGAGTCACTGGACTGGAAGGTTTCACTTATAAGGCGACATTACAGAAGCTGGGTCTTTCTCCCTGCAGCGTAAGAGACTGAGGGGTGACATTATAGAGATCTATGAAGTAATGAGAGATGTAGAGAAGGTAGATAGCCAACCGCTTTTCCCCAAGGTAGGGGAGTCTAAAACTAGACAGAATAGGTTTAAGGTGAGAGCGGACAAACACAAAAGGGTCCAAATGGGCAATATTTTCACACAGAGTGTATGGAACGGGCTGTCAGAGGTAATGGTGGAAGTGAATACAATTTTGTCATTTAAGAAACATTTAGATTGGTACATTGATGGGGCAGGTATGGAGTGATATGAACCTAAAACAGGCAAATGGGACTAGTTTAATGGTGAAAATGGAGTGGCAATGGGCATGTTGGGGTGAAGGGCCTGTTTCCATGCTGTAGACATTTGTGACTCTATGACTGTAATGCACACCAGCAGTAGCAACTAAAATTGTAACAACTAACTATTAGAGCCCAGTTCCAAATTATGACCTCATTCCTCAATCCCCCAACTAGCTCTGTAACGACCACACATATTTTCTTTGGAATAGAAACTAGAAAACAGAAGCTTCCAATATTAGTTTTTTTAATAAAACTGAGCAAAAAGTGTAACCGCATAGAGTTCATTTACTGGTTATACAGAAGCATGCAAATGTTGCTGAACCTGTACTTATGACAGGTATAAGGTGGAAATCACAGGTGAGAATCAAGAGGAATATTGAAGGTTTAGGTGTGATATAGAGGTGCTGGTGCTGGGCTGGGGTGGACAAGGTCAGAAATTTCACGAAATTTCACCAACCCTACAAACGGGTTAGTTTGATATCACAAACTTTCACAGCCTCATTCCTTTTTTCAGGTGTTAGAGAGAAAGGTGGTATCAAACACAGAGCTTATAAGGAAAAGATCAAAGGGTCACACATCTGATGAGAAGGTATCAAACTTAAATCTGGTGTTAAATCTTTAATCAGTTAGAAGGTTTTCATTGAGTAATATGTATGTGTAAACCACCAAAATTCTTTCTAGTCGCTGCCGAGGGGACTAAAGGTTTTAACCGGGGCTGGCGATGGCCTAGTGGTATCATCGCTGGGCTGTTAATCCAGAGACCCAGGAAAATGTTCTGGGGACCCTGGTTCGAATCCAGCCATGGCAGATGGTGGAATTTGAGTTCAATAAATATCTGGAATTAACAATCTAATGATGATGGCGAATCCATTGTTAATTGTCAGGACATCCTATCCGGTTCACTAATGCCCTTTCGGGAAGGAAACTGCCATCGTTACCTGGCCTGGCCTATGTGCCTCTGGACCCACAGCAATGTGGTTGACCCCTAATGGCCCTCTGGGCAATCAGGGATAGGCAATAAATGCTGCCTAGTCATCAAAGCCCTCATCCAATTAATGAATAAAAACAAAACATTGACTGGCTATCTATAAATTGTGCACTTTTTGAACAAAGTAGAGCGTATCTGCAAATACAAATTCACCCCATAGATTAATGTGCATATTGTATGCGTGTGGAGGAGAGGCAGTATGCGGTTTAGCGAGGGAGAGTGTGGTTTAAGCAAAGAGTAATTATGAGACCTGACTAGCAGCTAACAAAGGGAAATCCCAAAGTCTCCAAGAGGTATATAAACTGGCAAGGTCACCATGGGGCAACACGGTGGCTCAGTGGTTAGCACTGCTGCCTCAAAACACTAGGGACCCAGCTCCAATTCCGGCCTTGGGCAACCGTCTGTGTGGTGTTCGCACATTCTCGCCATGTCTGTGTGGGTTTCCTCTGGGTGGTCTGGTTCATCCCACAGTCCAAAGATGTGCAGGCTAGGTGGATAAGCCATGGGTTACAATGATAGAGTTGGAGTGAGTCTGAGGTATGATGACCCTGTAACTAAACCCCACCAGACCCATCTCTCTACTTAGACAGCAGTCCTATGGCTCTCTGGGACATACTACGACGGCAACAAGGGAAAAAAAATCAGAACGTGGTTACCAGAGATCAAAAATGAGATTTACATGTGAAGGCAGGGGCAGGACTGAGGTGTTAAATTAACACTTCACATGTGTCTTTACAAAAGAAGAGGCTGCTACTTAGGATATGGTGAAACAGGAGGAAAACCTAGTACGAAAAGGGATCACAATTAATAAGGCAGAAGACAAGGATAGATTGTTGGCACTTAAAGTTGACAAGAATCCCAAGGTCAGGTGAGATACAACTAAGGATTCTGAAGGAACTGAGGGTGAAATTGTTGGGACACTGGCCACAATCTTTCCGTTTTCACTGAAAATTGGGGATGTTCCAGAGTCTGGAGAATTGCAAACATTACCTCCTGGTTCAACAAAGGTTGTAAGAATAATTCCAGCAATTACAGAGCAGTTAGTTTTACTTCAATGGTGAGGAAACTTCTCAAAACAATTATTCAGGATAAAAACAGTAATCACATGGAAAAGTTGAGGATGTTTGGGAATTGTTAGCATGGATTTCGAGGGGAAATTGTGTTTAATGAGCTTGTTGGAGTTTTTTGAAGAGGTAACAGAAAGGCTCAATGAGAGTAATACTGTTGATGTAGTTTACATGGACTTCCTGAAGGTGTTTGATACAGTGCCACACAACAGCCTCATGAGGAATGTTCCAGGTTATGGGATAAAAGGGACTGCAGCAACGCAGATATAAAATTGGCCGAGAGAAAGGAAACAGAGAGTAATGGTCAATGGATATTGTTCAGACTGGAGGAGGGTTTGAAGTGGAGTTCCCCAGGGGTCAGTATTGGGGCCCTTCCTTTTCCTGATTATATTAATGACCTGGGTCTTGCTGTGGAGAGGTCAATTTCCATGTTTGCAGATGACATGAAACTTGGAAGAATTGTAAACTGTGAGGAGGACAGTGCGAAACTCCAAAAGGACATTAACAAGTTGGTGCAGTGGGTGGGGAGGTGGCAGATGAGGGTCAATGCAAGGAAGTGAGAGGTTGGAAGAACATTGAAAGACAATATAAAGAAAGGGTTACAATTCTAAAGGGGAGCAGCAGCAGAGGGAGCTGGAGGTATCTGTGCACAGTCACTGAAGGTGGAAGGACACATGGAGAGAGCAGTTCATAAAGCACACAATGTCCTCAGCTTTATTAATGGGGGCACAGAGTACAAGAGGAAGGAGGGGATGCTGAGCTTGTACAAGGCACTTGATTTGACATTCCCAAATGCAACACCTCACAGTTATCTGTATTAAACTCCATTTGCCATTTCTTGGCCCAGTTCCCCAGCTGATCAAGATCCTGCTGCAATTTCTGATACCTTCCTCACTATCCATGATACTGCCTATTTTAGTGTCATCTGCAAACTTACTAATCATGCCTTGTACTTTCTCACCAAAATCATTAACGTAGATAATAAACAGCAATCGGCCCAGCACCGCCCCTGAGGCACACCACTAGTCACAGGCCTCCCGGACCCCTGCAATATTTTCTCTAGCCTCTTGCAAGGTTCTTGGATATAATCTGGTCAGGGCCAGGAAATTCATCCACCTTCATACATGCTAATACTTCTAACTCCTCCTCTACTCTCTCCAAAGCAATCACATTTTCCCTACAACGTGACACCCACAGTGCTCCAGTTGGGAGTATAACAAGTGCCTTATACAAGTTCAGCGTCCCCTCCTTCCTCTTGTACTCTGTGCCCCCATTAATAAAGCTGATGATACTGTGTGCCTTAACTGTTGTCTCCATGTGTCCTACCACCTTCAGTGACTGTGCACAGATACCTCCAGCTCCCTCTGCTGCTGCTCCCCTCTCCCTTTAGAATTGCACCCCATTCTTTATATGGTGTTTAGTTTGGGTCACCTTGCTATAGGAAAGATGTTATTAAACTGGAAAGTGTGCAGAAGAAATTTACACAGATGTTGGCAGGATTCAACAAACTGGGTTATAGGGAGAGGTTGAACAAGCTAGGACATTTTTCTTTCGAGTGTAGAAGACTGAGGGGGAATCTTACTAAAGTGTACAAGATCATGACAGGCATGGACAGGGTGAATGCACTCAAGTCTTTTCCCCAGGGTTAGGGAATCGAGGACTACAGGGCATTAGTTTAGGGTAAGAAGGGAAAGAATACATAGGAACTTAGGGGGCAACTATTTTTTTATACAGAGGATGGCATGCATATGGAATGAAGTACCAGTGGAAGTGGTTGATGAGGCTACATTAACATTTAAAAGGCATTGGGATGAATATATGGATAGAAAAGGTTTACAACAGAGAGAACAGAGAACAATACAGCACAGTACAGGCTCTTTGGCCCACTATGTTGTGCCGACCTATTATCCTGCTAAGATCATACTACCTTGCATACTCTACATTACATAGAGCATAGAACAGTACAGCACAGTACAGGCCCTTCGGCCCACGATGTTGTGCCGAACTTTTAACCCTATCTATCTAACCTCCACACCTACATTATACTATTATCCACCAGCCTACCTAATAGCCGCTTAAACGCCCCTAACGAGGCTGACTCCACTACCCTCTCCGGCAATGCATTCCACGCCCCGACCACTCTCTGAGTGAAGAACCTACCTCTGACGTCTCCCCTATATCTACCTTCACTCACTTTAAAACTATGCCCCCTTGTAGTAGCTACCTCCACCCTAGGAAAAAGTCTCTGGCTGTCTATTCTATCTATACCTCGGATCATTTCTAAAAGGATATGGGCCAAGTGCAGGGAAATGGGGTGACTCTGGCTGGATGTTTTGGCCGACATGGACCATTTTGGGCCAAAGGGCCTGTCTCTGTGCTACAGGACTCATTGACTCTATGACAGTGTGGGGACAATTTACAAGAATGATTCCGGGATTGAGAAACTTCAGTGATAAGGGTAGATTGAAGAACTATCCTCCGTGAAGAGAGGTGGCTGAGAAGGGATCTGATACAGGTTTTCAACATCATGAGCAGGCAGGATAGTGTAGATAGGGAGAAGTTGTTTCCACTTGCAAAAGGAACAAGAGCGAAAGGGTAGAGATTTACAGTGTTCTGCAAATGATGCAAGATTGATGTGAGAAACCCTTTTCATGCAGTGAGGAGTCAGGGCCTGGAATACCTTACCAGTAATGTAGCAGGGTAGCTTCATCCAAGGCACTGGATGATTATTTGGATCGAAATGGTGTGCAGGAATGGGGTGTAAAGGCAGGAGATGGGCATGATGTAGTAGCATTGGTGCAGACCCGATGGGCTGAATGGCCTTCTAATGCACTGTAGCAATTCTGTGATTCCAGAGACTGGAGGGAGGCTCACTCAACCCTCAAGGGGGAAAGGAGGGCAGTTCTCACACCCTCAAGGGAGGAGAAGGAAAGGGATCACTCATTCTCAAAGAGCACAAGCAGGCTCACTCGCATACTCGCAGAGGAGAAGGGCTTACTCAGACCCTCAGGGGAACATAGAACAGCACAGCACAGTACAGGCCCTTTGGTTCACAATGTTGTGCCGACCTACTATCCTATTCTAAGATCAAACTACCCTGCTACCCTACATTTTACTGTCATCCATGTGCCTATCCAAGCGTTGCCTAAATGTCCCCAAAGTATCTGACTCCACTTCCACTGCACACGCCCTCCACTTTCTGTGTGAAGAACCTACCTTGGACATCTCCCCGATGCCTTCCTCCAATCACCTTAAAATTATGCCCCCTCATGATAGTTATTTCCAACCTGGGATAAAGTCTCTGACTATCCACTCTGTTTATGCCTCTCATTATCTTGTAAACCTCTATGAAGTCACCTCTCATCCTTAATAAAAACCAAAAGAACTGTAGATGCTGTAAATCAGAGGCAAAAAACAAAGTTGCTGGGAAAGTTCAGCAGATCTAGCAGCATCTGTGAAGGAAAAAACTACCTGCTGCATGAAAAGGTTTTCTCACATCCATCTTGTATCATTTGCAGATTACTGTAAATGGGTACCCTCTTGTTCTTGCTCCTTTCACAGGTGTAAACAACTTTTCCCTATCTATTCTATCCAGCCCGCTCACAATGTTGATTTTTTCTTCGCAGATGCTGCGAGGCCTGCTGAGCTTTTCAAACAACTTTGTCTTTGTCACATCTCATCCTTCTTCACTCCAATGAAAAAAGCCCTAGCTCCCTCAACTTTTCCTCATAAGACCTGCCCTCCAGTCCAGGCAGCATCCTGTTAAATCTCCTCTGCACCCTCTCTAAACCTTAACATCTTTCCTAAAATGAGGTGACCAGAACTGAACACAATATTCCAAGTGTGACATAACCAGGGTTTTATAGAGCTGCAGCATAACCTCAAGGCTCTTAAACTCAATTCCCTGCCAATGAAAGCCAACACACCTTACACTTCTTTACAAGCCTATCAACTTGGGGAGCAATTTTAAGGGAACTACGGACGTGGACCCCAAGATCCCTCTGTTCCTCCACACTGTCAAGAATCTTGCCATTAATCCTGCTGGAGAGGCAGATGGGAAGGTGATAGGGAGGAGAGGAGGTGGCCTCACATCCTCATACAAGAGAAGGGCTCACTAAGACCCTTGAGAGGGATGGGGGAGCTCTCACATGACCCTCAAGAGGGAGAGAAAGAGGGTTCATTCAGAACCCCGGAGATGAGGAGCGGTCATTCACAATCTCCAGGGGATAGGCCAGGGCTCAATTTCATTAAATGAAGAGTAGATGGAAGCCTCCTATCACAGTCCACTGATAGGCTCATATACGGACACTGAGACACACCCACCGTGTTTGAGTGTGCAGTTCTCCTGACCTCCTGCAGCATCGTGTTCCATTCCACTGTCAGAGTCTGAAGTCAGCTCCTGTTGGTGGTTGTGGTTGGAGTGATTGAGATCCTGTACCAGAAAGTCTTCTGCAAACTCCGACCTGTCGGTGACACTAAACGGGTTTAAGCAACACTGATCAGATTAAATCTTGCCCAATCTGGTGTTCATTCACACATTGAGGAAGATGACAACTTTGATACCTCGCCTGTGACTCATAACCAGCTGGAGCCCAAGGAATAAGCAAGGTCTTTCAGGTGACTCATCCATCCCTCAAGAAATACTCAAGCAGGAACTAAGGAATAGGATAAGCCTCTTGAAGAACTCCTCCACTACCAGTATTCTTCAACACAAGTGGCTCCAAGTTCCTCCATATTAGATTTCTCCCATTCATAATATCACATAACTTTCTGTGGGACAAATGTAAGGCATACCATAGCTGTTCAGAGACTTAATCACCATTGCATTCAAAGGTTCAAGGTCTTTGGCCCAACTTCCAGAGGATAGTGTTGATGTTTGTTTAGGTCAGCTGCTCTGTAATACACAGGATAAACATTTAGACTTACTGTACAAAAGATCCAACGTGTTCTTTCATATCAGCCTCCAAGCCTATGACAGGAGTCCCCAAAGATGCTGGGTAGCCGGTGTCCATACTGGTATCCCTGACTAGCTTCAGCCTGGGTTGCTCTATCGCCTGACTCTCCATATTCTGCAAATAAAACACAATAACAAGCCAAGAGAGGTAGTAAGAACTGCAGATGCTGGAGTCAGAAGTAACACAGTGTAGAGCTGGATGAACACAGCAAGCCAGGCAGCATCAGAAGAGCAAGGAAGTTGACGTTTCGGGTCAGGGCCCTTTTTCAGAAATGGGGGGTGGGGGAAGGGAGCTCTGGAATAAATAGAGGATGGATGGGGCTAGGGAATCTAGGTGGATGAGTTCATGTAGGTAGTATGGGGATTGGTCAGTGAGGTAGGAGGAGCGGATAGGCCTTAGAGAAGATTGACAGGGTTGTGTCATGTCAAGGAGGGGAGAGGGAGGCTCAGACATGGGATGAGGCCAGGGGTGGGGCGGTGGTGGTGGATTTTGAAACTGGTAAAATCCACATTTAGGCTCCCTGTAGACTCCCAAGGCAGAAACCCTAACCCTAACCACCTATCCGCTCCTCCCACCTCACTGACCAATTCTTACCACTGCCTACATGCACTCACCTATCACCATCCCATCTACCTTCCCTAGCCCCATCCCTCCTCTATTTTGTCTTGAGCTCCCTTCCTCCCTCCCATTTCTGAAGAAGGGTCCCGACTTGAAACGTCAACTTTCCTGCTCCTCTGATGCTGCCTGGCCTGCTGTGTTCCTCCTGCTCCACACTACAATAACAAGCCAATTCAGTCAACTTCTGAGTGTAAACTTAAAGCATATTGGACTGGAGGTGTAGTGTATTGATGTGGATTGAGAACTGCTTGGTAGACAGGACACAAAAAGTAGAAACAAACATTTTTCCAGTGGCAGGCAGTAACTAGTGGAGCACTGCAGGAATCAGTGCTCGGATCCCAGCTATTCATAGTAAATATGATGAATTAGCTGACGGAACTAAATGTAACATTTCCATTTTTCAGATGACACAAAGCTGGGTGGGCAGCTGAGCTGTGAGGAGGTTGCACAGATGCTTCAGTGTGATTTGGACAAGTTGAGTGAGAGGGGAGTGTATGGCAGAATAAGTACGAAGAACAGTACAACGCAGGAACAGGCCCTTCCACCCTCCAAGATTGTACCAACAGATGGCACTTTTCTAAATTCAAAACATTTTGATCCTCCATGGTCCATATCTATCTGTTTATTCCCTGTTTATTCATGTATCCGTCAAGATGCATCTTGAACATTGCTATTGTATCTGTCTCCACCACCATAATCTTATGACAGTCATGGACAGTGTAGATGAGGAGCAGCTGTTCCCCTTATTAAACAGTCACAATGGGACATGGATTTAAAATGAGGGGCAGGTGGTTTGGCGCAATGAGAGGAAAAGCGATTTTCCCCGAGAGGGTGGTGACAGTATGGAATGTTCTGCCTGGAAGAGTGTTTGAGGCAAGTTGCCTCACATCCTTTAAACAACTTTCAAGGCTATGGGCCAAGCGCTGGTAAATGGGCTTAGATTGAAGGTCAGGTGTTTCTCATATGCTGGTGCAGACTCAATGCACTCTATGAGTGTGTGATTCTACAATAGCACCTCTGGCAGTGCACTGCAGACACTTATACCTCTGTGTAAAATGCTTGCCTCTCACATTTCTTTTATCGTACTCCCCTTGTCTCCTAGTAAGTATGGATAAATGTGAGGCCATCCACTTTGGTAGCTAAAAATGGGAGGCAGATTAGTATCTGATTAGTTGTAGATTAGTAAAGGACTAGGTACAACGAGACTTTGCTGTCCTTGTAAATGGTATTCTGGCTTTTATATTGAAAGGATTGAATTCAGGAGCAGGGATGTCTTGCTGTAATTGCACAGGACCTTTGTAAAGGCCATACCTGGAATTGTGTGTGCGGTTTGGTCTCCTCCTCAGTGGAAGGATGTTCTGGCTATAGAAGAAGTGCAATAACATTTATCATATTGACCCCTTGGAGGGCAAGACTCTCAAATGAAGAACGATTGGATTGGTTTGGTATTCACTGGAGCTGAGAACATGTACCAATCTAAAAGGAGCAGACAGGGTAAATGCAGGCTGTCTAGGAATTTGACAACCATGGGTCACAGTCTAAGAATACGGGTTAGGCCATTTAGAACCGAGAGGCGGAGAAACGTCTTCACCCAGAGAGTGGTGAGCCTGCGAAATTCTCTGCCACAGGAAGTTATGGCATGTTATGGCTGACGTCATAACATTGAATGTTTCAAGAAATTAGATACAGTTCTTGGGACTAAAGGATCAAAGAATATAGGGAGAAAGCAGGAACAGGATACTGAGCTGATGATCGATGACCATACTGAATGGCAGAGCAGACTCAGAGGCTGAATGGATGGCTCGAACTCCTATATTCTAAGTAATCTACTAAAGTGGATGAGAATATAAATGTTGAACACAGAATCTGCTGCTTTTCTTCAAACACTTGTGGCATCTTTCTATTCATTTGAAAGGACAGTCAAGATAAACAGGGGATAATCCTCTCTGATGAAGGGCCTAGGCCCGAAATGTCAGCTTTTGTGCTCCGAGATGCTGCTTCGCCTGCTGTGTTCATCCAGCCTCACACTTTATTATCCATGATAAACAGGGTTTCAGTTTATTGACTCCTCCAAAACATAACATCTCTGACAACACAGCACCCCTCAGCACTATACCGAAGGGTCAGATAATGGAATTGGGTTTGAACACATGACAAAAATCAGAGGACAGAGAGACTCAACTGATATTGTTGAGCATATCAAGGCTCCCAGTCTGTCCCTATAGTTATAAAACAAACAGGCTCCCTGTCTATTCCTCCAGTTATAAAACTAACAGGTCCCAGTCTGCCCCTACAGTTATAAAACTAACTGACCTCCCAGTCTACCCCTACAGTTATAAAACTAACTGACCTCCCAGTCTGCCCCTACAGTTATAAAACTAACTGACCTCCCAGTCTACCCCTACAGTTATAAAACTAACTGACCTCCCAGTCTGCCCCTACAGTTATAAAACTAACTGACCTCCCAGTCTGCCCCTACAGTTATAAAACTAACAGGCCCCCTACCTACCTCTATAGTTGTGTACTGTGTCTGTGGGAAGGAGGTGGATGGTGTCAGTGAAAGGTGGGCAAAGTGACAGGAGATCAGGGAGATGAGAAGCAGAGGGAGAGGAGGCATTTGTTTGCGAGGTGTGGGTTGTGACTAAAGGACCATTGAGGATTCTAGTCAGTTTAACCTCAGTGGTGGACAAGCCTCAAGAAACAGAAATGAGTGGGGTGATGCAGGAAAACCATTGCAATTTCTTCAGAAAATAACATGTTTATCTAACTTGCTGGAGATTGTTTTGAAGAGATGACAGAAAGGGTTGATCAAGGTAATGCTATTGATGTAGTATACATGGACTTCCAGAAGGCATTCTCTGAAGTGCCACACAAGTTTTGAAAAAGGTTACAGCTCATGGACAAAAAATATACACTGTATGACTGCGTGGAGAAAAGAGGAATGACTAAAGATCATTTATCGAACAAGAAGAAGAGTCGCAATGGAATTCCTCATGACAGTCTGTTTGGATCCCCACTTGCCCTGATATAGATGGGTGACACGGACACTGGTGTACAGGATATAATTATAAGTGCTTATGACTTAATATGAAACATTCAAGTATTGTAAACGATGAGATGTGTGAGAGTGGAGACGGGTAGTATCATGGTAAAGTCATTGGGCTGGTAATCCAAAGACCAAAGCAATTCTGAGGTAATTTGGTTCATTTCCTACATCCAGAGCTGGAATCACCTTGAGGGAAGAAAATGTGCAGCTCTTACCTGGTCAGGCCCATGTGTTAGTCCAGACCCACAGCAATGTGATTGACTATAATTTATCCTATGAAGTGACTTGGCATGACACTCAAAGATAATGGGCACAATACATTCTGAACTATCCACTCACTAGAGCTTGTGTAAGACTTCAAAGTGACATGGAGTAGTTGGTGGGATGACCGATTAAGTACCAAATATAACCTAATGCAAGGGGCGAAGAGCTTTATTTTGGTAAGAACAAGAAACCATAAGAGGCACTATTTGAAAGTGTGTTCAAGAGTACAGACCTGTGTGCATCAGTCACTGGAAGTGGCAGAACAGATTGAGAGTGCAGTTAGTGTACTAAAGAATAAAGAAGTCCAGGTTTGAGCAAGATGAGCATCAAGCTCAACACCAAATTCCTTTAAACTTGTCTAAGTTCAGCTCCAACCTCAGCAAGAGTACTGCAATTACTTCCAGGCAGCTTACCTTAGGAAATATGTGAAGGCATTTGAAAGGATACAGCAAAAAAAAATCAAGAGAATGAGGTTCCTCATCCCTGGAATGTATTGCGTGCACAGTCTGGCAAAGTTGGGCCTGCTGCCCTTGGAGAAGAGAAAGCTGACACTTTTGATCGAGGCATTCAAAATCATGAGGGGACTTGACGGAGTTGACGGGGAGAAACTGCTTCCATTGCTGGAAGGATCTAGATATATGGATCATAGATATCATGTGATTGGCAAAACAACCTATGATGACATGAGGAAAGACATTCTCACAGCGAGTGGTTAGGGTCTGGAATGTACTGTCTGAAAGTGGGGAGAGGCAAGTTCACTTCAGGCTTTTAAAAGGGACTTAGACCATTGACTGAAAAGGAGACATTTGCAGGATTCCAAAGAGAAGGCAGACAGGAGCACCAAGTGGTTTGCTTCCTTGTGGGTTGTAGCCATTCTCCAGTTGAATGGAATCACCTGGAGAAAGCTGAGCAGTAACATACCTTGTGGTTACAGTTATCCTGTGCCTTGGCCCCCAGATCCCTGTCTAGCAGCCACAGTGAGCGGAGGATGACAGGAATTGATGTTTTGACTCGTATGTTAGTGTTGCTGTCCAGTAATTTCTCCACTTTGTGAGGGCCACCGAGCAGCCTCCTTTCAGACCACTGGATCATCCACTCCAGGAGCTTTGCTGTGGCCTGGAACTTGATCTCCAGGTCAGGGGTGAGGTCCTCTTCTAACAGAGCAGACAGTGATGAGCAGTGAGTGTGGTCTGCTGTCCCTGGCACCTCAGTGGAGCAGGTAGACCGAGGAACAGCTTCTCTGCGCTGGAACACATTTAACTGATTGGGCAAAGAGTGCAACTTTAATCCAAACAAGCCTCTGCCACTTGCCCTGCCTTGAGTGCTAGCAGCAGGAAAGTAGCTGTGGATAATGGACTCATTTGACACCACTTCAGGATAGCCAGTGGAGTGGAGTACCCCTTGAGTGGGTGAAGGGTGTGTGGGTTTTGATCCTCCCCCACAGCTCAGGTTTTTGTTCTGGTGCAACACAGACATTAGGGGAGAACAGTTCTTTGTTGTGGAGACCTGGCCAGCAGCTCTTGATTTGACCTGCCTCCTCTTTAAGGTGGTGTGGACCTGGAATGCCAGTGAGTTCAACTCCTGTTCCTTCAGAAAGGCCGAGCAGCTGCTTAGCAGTGGGACAGCTCGTCCCTCATTCACTATCCAGTCTCTCTCCAACAGGTAGCTCAGGAACAGCTCCAGAAACTTCACATACTCCTCATCATCACGCTCAAACTCCCATGATCCAACCAGAGGCAGACAGGCTGTGTGCATCTCATCCTTTCCAGACTGTGCAGGTTTTCTGTAGCCCGGCCCATAGCTCCTATTGACTGAGCTCTTATGGAGACCTGATGCTGGGTTCCTGCAAATACAGAACAAAACTTCTGCTACACACAGACACCGAGTGTTTGAGCACAGATTGACAGAGCCCAAAAGAAGGCCATTCAACCCACTGATCTCATGCTGCATCTTTGCTGGGCCTATCCAAAGAATCCCGTTCAATCTCTCCTTCCTCATAGCTCTACAAATTAGATTCATCAAATTCTCAACTGTAAGTTATTACTAAATCTGTTGCTATCAGCCATTCTATTAGTACTTTCCAGATCACAGCAACTTCACTTGAAATCAAATCCTCTCAGCCAGTGGAATCAGGGTCTCTTCATTATTTCTCTGAACCTGCTGATGAATTTGAACACCTCTGTGAAAGCCTCCTCTAACCCTCTCTTGAAGGAGAGAAACCTCAATTTCTCCCGTCTCTTTACAGAGCTAGTATAAATGCAGTTCATCTTCCCTGTACTGCTCTAATGTCTACACATCCTTCTTAACATGAGGTTTCCCAAAGCAAACTCAATTCTCTCCAATCATTCCTCCCCAAAAGGTTTAGCAAAACTCTCCTGCTTTTGTGCTATGTACATCTATTTTGAATGTTTAAATGTTTTTCATTCACATACTGTGACTCTTGGTTCTGGGCACAACCACCATCGGGAACATCATCCCTGTACCTACCCTGTCCAGTCCTGTTAGAATTTTACAAGTCTCTGTGAGATTCCCCTCATTTGTCTGAACATTGGCAACAACAGCCCCAACCTAGTCAATATCTCCTCATACATCAGGCCCACCATCCCCGGAATTGGCCTGGTAAACTTTTGCTATACTCCCTCTAGAATAACAGCATCTTTCCTTAGAAAAGGAGACTAAAACTGCACACGTTATTCCAGGTGTGGTCTCACCAAGGCCCTGTAAAACTACAACAACACATCCCTGCTCCTGTACTCAAAAACTCTCGCAATGAAGGCCAACATCCCATTTACCTTCTTCATCACCTGCATGCTTACCTTCAGCAACTGGTGCACAAGGACACCCAGGTCGCACTGCGCACTCCCCCCCCTCCCAATTTACAGCCATTCAGGTAGTAATCTGTCTTCTTGTTTTTAATTTTACAAGTGAATAACTTTGCACTTACCTAAATTATACTGCACCTGCCTATTGATTTGCCCACTCACCCAACATGTCCAGATCATATTGAAGGATCTCTGCATCCTCGTCACAGTTCACCCTCCCACCCAACTTGGTATCATCTGCAAACTTGGAGATGTTACATTTTGTTCCCTTATCCAAATCACTAATATATATTATCAATAGCTGGGGTCCCAGCTTCGATCCCTGTGGGACCCCACAAGTTCCTGCCAGCTAATTTGAAAAGGACGCATTAATTCCTAGTCTTTGTTTTCTCCCTGCCATCCATCTCAATACAATTCCCCCAATTCCATGTGCTTTAATCTTGCACATTAATCTCTTATATGGGACTTTGTCCATGCTTGTCAAATACTACATCAACTGGCTCCTCCTTGTTAACTGTACTAGTTACGTCTTCATAGAATTCCAACAGATTTGGCAAGCATGATTTCCCGTTCATAAATCCATGCTGACTCTGATCCTGCCACTGCTTTCTAAATGCTCCACTATAAAGACCTTGACAATGGTTTGGAGAATTTTCCTCACTACAAGTGTTAGGCTCACTGCTCTATAATTCCCTGTTTTCTCTCTAGAATGTCATTAGCCACCCTCCAATCTACAGGGACCGCGCCAGAGACTCTAGGAATCCTTGAAGATGACCACCAATGCATCCACTATTTCTGGAGTTACTTCCTTAAACACTATGGGAAGTAGATTATCAGGCCCTGGGGATTTATCTGCCTTCAATCCCAACAATTTTCCCAGCACTATTTCCGTACTAATATTGATCTCCCTCAGTTCTTCCCTCTCAATAAATCTTGCATCCTCCAACATTTCTGGTATCTGATTTATCTTCTCTTTTGTGGAGACAGAACCAAAGTATGTACTTAATTGTTCAGCCATTCCTTTGTCCCCTATTATACATTCCCCTGTTTCTGTCTGCAGAGGACCTACATCTGTCTTTACCAATCACTTTCTCTTCATGTACCTACTGAAACTTTCAGTGTCAGTCTTTATATTCCCTGCAAGCTTACTGTACTTTCCCCTTCTTAATCAATTCCTTGGTCCTTCTTTGCTGAATTCTAAACTGCTCCCAATCCTCAGATTTTATTTTTTTTGGCCAATCTATATGTTTCTTCCTTGGATCGGATACTGTCTCTAATTTCTTTTGTAAGCCATGGATTGGCCCTCTGGCCCATTTTGCTTTTGCCACAGACAGGAATAAACTGTTGTTGCAGATCCGCATGAATGTTTGCCATTGCCCATCCACTGCCATCATTTTAAGTAACTCTCCCAAATCTACAAAGTCTGACTCATGCCTCATATCTTCATAGCTTCCTTTAGTAAGAGTCAGCACCCTAGTCTCCGAATCAACTATCTCATTCTCCATCTTAATAAAAAAAATTCTATCGTGACATGCTTGCTCTTCCCCAAGAGGTCTTGCACAGCTGGATTGGCGATGATTACCTTCTCATTACACAGCACCCAGTCTCAGATGGCCTGCTCTCTAATTGTTCCTCTATATATTGGTCAAGAAACCCATCCTGTATATACTCCAGGAATTCCTCCTCTACAGCATTGTGGCTGATTTGATTTGCCCAATCTCTGTGCAGATTAAAGCTGTTGCTTTTTACCTTCTATATGCCTCTCATGATTTTATAGACTTCTATAAGGTTGCACCTCAGATTCCTGGTTTTGCAGGTGTGGGTTTGAACCCCACCACTGTTAACATTTCGCTGTAGCTGTGGCTGAGTGGTTAAGATGATGGATTAGAAATTCACTGGGGCTTATTCTTGTGACACAGTTAGTGTCCCTACCGCTGAACCAGAAGGTGAACAGACCAACCTCTGTATCATTGGTTTGATAATCTACTTGAGACTCCACTCTCCCTGTGCAAACACCTATTCATCGTTTGTCCAATCCCCTCATCCCCACCCCGCTCCTGCTTTTCTCAATCTCACCTTCTCCACAGCTAACTGTAATCCATATTCTGTTGGTAATTTATTCTATAACTACAATTGGCCTTCAAATACACAAGTTTCTCTGATTTCCCTTCTTATTCCATTTGTACCTGAAATCCACACAGATATCTCCCCACACAGAGACACTCCCCAACAAAACGGAGACATCCTCTCCACACGCACAGACACCCCCGCACACAGAGATACACCCCTACACACAAACACACCCCAACACATGGACACAGTCCCACTTAGATACCCCTTCACACAGACACACCCGCAAACAGAGACACCCTTCACACAGACACACCCGCAAACAGACACCCTTCACACAGACACACACCTCCAGAAAGACGCACACCCACTGAAAGACACCCCATACAGACACCCCCAAACATACCCCCAGAGGGACACAAACAATTCCACACAAAAATAGTCTCCCACACAGAGACACACACAATCCCTCAGAGAGACACAGAGAGACACCCACACATGTCCACTACCCAGAGGCACCCATACACAAACAGTGAGAGAGACAGAGACAGAGAGAGAGATACACATACAAACACACAATTCATCTGCTCCATGGGTTGTACCTGTCACCAGTTCCCAGTAACTGCTGGATTCTATCCTGGTGTTCACCTAGATCCTGGAGATCCTCTGAGATATTGTCTGTTGTGTTCCCATCTCCCCCATTTTGGCTTCTTCTGGTGTCTGTCAAAGAACTTCTGCTCAGACTTGTTCCCAATGAGAACCGATCATATGTCTGGTCCTCTTGGTCCCCCAAGCCCTCATCAGTTCGTTCCCAAATGTGCTGTTCAGTAGGACCAATAGTCTGGACTGCCCGCTTCATCACTTTCATCCTCTGTCCATGAAGCTCGTGCAGCAGGACCGACATCATCTCATCTCCATCAAGGCCTGAGAAACAAGGGGTTTTAAAATTCACCGAGACTGACTACTTCAACCTCTCTAACATCACCCAATTCCAGCCTTGCCTCAGCTCATCTGCTGCTGAAACCCTAACCCTGTCTTTACGACTTCTACATGATTATTCCAAAACTCCCTGGTTGGCCTTCCATCTTTCATGCTGTGTAAACAGAATGGCTGTTCAATTCCTAACTCCATTCCTCCTACACTCAGTGACCGACATTGAGAGATTGGCTCCCAAACAAGCAATGTACAGCCATGTAGAATAACTACACCCATGTTCAGCCCATCATGTCTGTGCTGGCTCTTTACAAGAACTCAGCTTATCCCACTCCCACACCCTTCCCTTTAAGACAGTACATTGTTTTTGATTGATCAGCTGGTAAATTGGGCACAACAATGGCAGATGAATTTAATCCCATATGAGGTGATATATTTTGGGAGGTCTAACATGGGAAGGATAAATAGCAAGTCCCTCGTGAGTACTGAGGAACAAAGGGAACTTATTGTACAAAGTCTATGGATCCCTGAAGGAGTCAGCACAGGTAAGTAAAGAAGGTATGCAAGATGCTTGTCTTTATTATGTGGGGAGCAGAATCTGGGAGCAGGGAAGTCTTATTACAACTTTATAAAACATTGGTTAGGCCACAGATGGAATATTGTGTGCAGGTATGGTCACCACATGCAATTACACTGGAGAGGGTGCAGAGCAGATTCATCAAAATGTTGCCTGGGATGAAAAGTCTCAGTATGAAGGGTGACTGGATAGGGTTTGTTTTCCTTGGAGCTGTGGATGTTGAGCAGGGGTTTTATTGAGGTATACAAAATTATGACAGGCATAGACAGAGTAGGTTGTGAGACTATCTTGCCCATGACACATATGTCAAAGACCAGAGGGGCAAGCATAAGGTGAGGAGTTAGTGGCTTAGAGGAAATTTAAAACTAAAAATTACACCCAGAGTGTGGTAGAAATATCGAATGCACTGCCCGAGAGGGTGGTGGAAGCAAGTACTTACAATGCTGGGGCACAGTCGGTCATGGACCAAATAAAGGTAAATGGGATTAGTGTAGTTTGGTGTTTTCTGGTTGGTACAGACATGCTGGGCCGAAGGATCTGTCTTCATGCTGTATGATTCTCTATGATTATTTCAGGGAAGGTTCACGTGATTGATTCCAGCATTGGGATGGGGGTAGGGTGTTATCCTGTGAGGAAAACTTGGACAGATTGGCCTATATCCATTAAGATGTAGAAGAAACATAAAACATGCTGTGGGGACTTAGCAGGCTGGATGCTGAAGGAATGATTCCCTTTCCCCTCTGAATCCTGAGGGGTGGGGAGGGCAAGGTTAAAAATGAGGGCCCTTCCATTTCTGATGCAGATAAAGATGAAGTTTCCCTTTGGAATAAGTCTTTAGAGCACTCTTCCTCAGAGTGATGGAGGAAGAGTTGCTGATTATTTTGAAGACAAAGCTAGATAGATTCTTAGACAACAAAGTGTGAAGCTGGATGAACACAGCAGGCCAAGCAGCATCTCAGGAGCAGAAAAGCTGACGTTTCGGACGTAGACCCTTCATCAGAGAGGGGGATGGGGAGTGGGAACTGAAATAAATAGGGAGAGAGGGGGAAGCGGACCGAAGATGGATAGAGGAGAAGATAGGTGGAGAGGAAAATATAGGTGGAGAGGAAAATATAGGTGGGGAGGGCACAGGTCAGTCCGGGGAGGACGGATAGGTCAAGGAGGCAGGATGAGGTTAGTTGGTGGGAAATGGAGGTGTGGCTTGAGGTGGGAGGAGGGGATAGGTAACAGGGAGAACAGGTTAGGGAGCCGGGGGCAAGCTGGGCTGGTTTTGGGATGCAGTGGGAGAGGGGGAGATTTTAAAGCTTGTGAAGTCCACATTGATACCATTGGGCTGCAGGGCTCCCAAACGGAATATGAGTTGCTGTTCCTGTGATAGATAGATTCTTGACTGGCAAGTTAGCGAGAGGTTATCCAAGGGACTCAAGTATGTGAACTTCACAATCAGACCAGCAATGAGGGATGAATATAATGGCACAGCAAGTTTGAGAAGCTGACTGACCTAATCATAGATTCATAGAATCCCTACAGTACAGAAGGAAGCCATTCGGCCCATCAAGTATGAACTGACCCTCTGAAGAGCATCCCACCCAGACTGAGTTTACTCCTCATCTCTGTTTTAAATCTGCTACCCATTATCTTAAAACAATGGCCTCTTGATCAAGATTACCCCACATGAGGCCACATCCTCTCTGTACCTACCTTTTCAACCCTCCTCAGCATCTTAAGTACCTCAATTAGATCTCCACTCACTCTTCTAAAAACCAAACAACATACACTTATACTGCTCCACCTCTCTTCAAAGGACAAGCGCTCGTCTCTGGATAATACCAGGCTTTTCCCTGAAGTGGTGCCATGGAAACTGCATTCACCTGAACTTGCAAACAGGCCTCAGTTTAAATGTCTCATTCTCCAAGGTGGCATTTCCAACTTGCTCTGCATTTCAACATCAACACAACAAGGAGAAAGGAAGTGGTTCGAGGGGACATTGAGGCCTAGGATCAGAGTCAGCATCAGCAGGGGGAAGGAGGAGGCAGATAGAGGGCCAGGGCTAGGAACTCATCATTCCATGGTAAAGGATCTTGGGAAAGATGTTAAAGAGATGGTGTCACATTATTCATTAAAGGAATAAGTGCAGTGAGGAGGAATAGTTTTCTTTATTCATTCGCAGGGTGAAGCCATCACTGGCCAGGCCAGCATTTATTGCCCAGAGGCCAAGTAACAGTCAACCACACTACCTGGTCTGGAGTTACATGTAGGCCAAACTAAGTAAGGATGGCAGTTTCCAATCCTAAAAGATATAGTGAACTAGATGGGCTTATCCCGACAATCGACAATAATTTTATAGTCATCATTACATTTTTCATTTCAGATTTTTATTGAATTTAATTTCCACTAACTACCATGGTGGGATTCAAACCCGCGTTCATTGGAGACCCATTACCTGGGTCTCTGGATTAATAGTACAGCAACAATACCAGAAGGTCTTCAAATGTCGTTTTTCTGGGGACAGTTTAAGAATAAAAACGGAGTGGTCACATTCCTGGGAGTGTATTATAGACTGCCAAACAGTCAGGGAGAAATAGTAGTGTGGGGGTATCTGAAGATAATAATGTCCCATGAGTTCAATCCCATTTCTCCCACACCCAATCTCTGAACCACACATTTATCTCTTTACTCACATTCAGCCGTGCCAATTAGCTCATGGCTCAGGTGGTTATCCAGAAGTTATTACCCTTTGGTTGTGCTACTTAATTTAGCTCCTGGCTGCTCATAGTCCCTCATCAAAATCTATTTCCTCTCCCTACCATTGGTACCTGTGTGGACCACAACATCTAGATCTTTCCCATCCTATTCCAAGGTCCTCTGCAGCCCATGTGACATAGAACATAGAACATTACAGCACAATACAGGCCCTTCGGCCCTCGACGTTGTGCCGACCTGTCATACCGACCTCAAGCCCATCTAACCTACAATATTCTATGTATGTCCATATGCTTGTCCAATGACGACTTAAATGTACCTAAAGTTGGCGAGTCTACCACCGTTGCAGGCAAAGCGTTCCATTCCCTTACTACGCTCTGAGTAAAAAAACTACCTCTGACATCTGTCCTATATCTTTCACCCCTCAATTTAAAGCTATGCCCCCTCGTGCTCGCCATCACCATCCTAGGAAAAAGGCTCTCCCTATCCACCCTATCTAACCCTCTGATTATTTTATATGTTTCAATTAAGTCACCTCTCAACCTTCTTCTCTCTAATGAAAACAGCCTCAAGTCCCTCAGCCTTTCCTCGTAAGACCTTCTCTCCATACCAGGCAACATCCTAGTAAATCTCCTCTGCACCCTTTCCAAAGCTTCCACATCCTTCCTTTAATGCGGTGACCAGAACTGTACACGATACTCCAAGTGCGGCCGCACCAGAGTTTTATACAGCTTCACCATAACCTCTTATCCTGACCCCAGGCACCAGGCAGGCAACACAGCCTTTGGGGCTCTCACTCCTGGCCACAGGGAACAGTGTCTATTCCCCTGGCTATACTATCCCTGATTGAAGTTACATTTCTATTTTCAGCCGCTCTTGAATTACTCCCTGCACTGCAGTGCTGTGGTCAGTTTGTTCATCCTTCCTACAGACATCACACCCATCCACATGGGGAGCAAGAATCTCAAACCTGTTAGGCAAGCTCCAGGGCTGAGGCTCCTTCAGCACAACGTCTTGGGCACTTTACCTGTATCACTTGTAGCCACACTCACCTGTTCTAGACCACTGACCTAATTCAAGGTTGTTAATCAAAGGCATATGACTGCCTCCTGAAACCCAGCATTAAGTAACTCTCCTTCTTGCTACAGATGTGGTCACTCTAAACCACAATGGGCTCAACCAGCTTCCAAATCATGCAGGTAAAACACATCATCTGGCCCTGCATCTCTACTTTATTTACTTAATTCTTAATTTGATTTTTTTTAAAATTGTACTAGTCTTTTAGTTTGTAGCCTGTAAATATTTCCCCTATATATCCACAGTCTGAAAGTAACCTATAATTGAAGCAAATTAGTAACTGTGGTGATTGTAACAAGGTCAGCCAGGTGGACGTCATAGAATAAAAGTCAAAAGAACTGTGAATGCTGCACATCAGGAACAAAAACAGAAGTTGCTGGAAAAGCTCAGCAGATCTGGCAGCATCTGTGAAGGAAAAAACAGAGTTAACGTTTGAGTCCAATGACCCTTCCTCAGAACGCAAGGCCCACCCAGTGCCTTACAGGCAAAAGTAGAGGCAGCAAAGCAAAGGAATCATCAAACCAACACAGTTTGCAAAATAGGCAGCACCAGTCACAGCAAATGTGAAGGCTGACAGATCAGTGTGTCTTTGTGGGGTTTTAAACAAAGGATAAGCTGCTTCTTGCAGCTGCATAGATGTTTAATGTCTCACGTAGAGGATTTATATGCAAAGCTGGCTGGGGGAGGCATGGTGGCTCAGTGCTTTATTGGATTGGATGCCAACACAGCCACATTGGTGGGGCAGTGCCCAGAGGGCAATTGGTTAGAGACAAAAACACTGCAGATGCTGGAATCCAGGTAAACAAACTGGAGGGTGGGAACACAGCAAGCCAGGAAACATCTGGAGGAAAGGAGCAATCAATGTTTCGGGTGTTACCATTCTTCAGTCAACAAAAGTAATACCCAAAACGGTGAGTGCTCCTTTCCTCCAGACGCTGCCTGGCTTGTCTGTGTTCTTCTAGCCTCCTGTTTCTCTATGAAAAGGGCACTACCTGCCAACAAGGACAAAATTTACTACCAGCAGCTTCCGCCACACTCATGGCAATGGCCAGGTAAACCCTGGACTCAGTTACACATCCATTATGCAGCTCTTTCATGGCATCAACATTCTTAGTCATTGTGGTTGGACATGCTCACTCAAAGTGGTTGCATGTGAATAGAGTTCAATCGTCAAACACAGCGATGACTATAGAGAAACTATGCGCATCTTTTGCAATACAGCGACTCCTGGAAGTGTTGGTGACAGATAACAGACCATTGTTCACCAGGAGAATGGGGTTGAGATACATATGAGCCATGATCAAACGATAAGGCAGACTTGGGGGGCCAAATGGCCTAATTCTACTCCTGTCTTATGGCTTCATTGTCTTGGATGTTTTGTTAGATTTAAAGGTGGATAGGTCCTCAGGTCTGGATGAGTTGTATTCCAGATTGCTGTGGGAGATGAGGGAGGAAATCATAGGGGCTCACACTCAAATTTTTAATTTCTGTCTTGCCATAAGGGAGGTGCCAGAAGATTGGAGGACAGCTAATGTGATTCCAGTTTAAAAGAAGTGTGATTAAGATAAACCACGGAATTACACAAGTTAGTCTAGCATCAGTGGAGAAAATTCTAAAAGGAGAGGGTTAATTTCCACTTGAAGAGGCAAGGTTTGATCAGGGATAGTTCCAGCATGCCTGACAAATCTGCTGAATTTTTCGAGGAGTTGACGAAGTGTGTAGGTGAGGGTAGGGCAGTTGATGTACATGGGAAACTGATACAGAAGATAGTAGCTCATGCAATCCAAGGTAATTTGGGAAATTGGGTCCAAAGCTGGCTTAGTTACAGAGGACAGAGGACAGTGGTCAGAGGCTGCTTGTGTTATTGGAGCCCAGTGTGCAGTGGTATATCACAGGGATCAATGCTGGGTCCCTTACTGATTGTGATATTCATAAACGACGGAGATGGGAATGAGGGAGAGATGGTAAGTAAGTTTATGGATGACACAAAGATTGGTGAGGTGTTGGCAGTGAGGAGGAAGGTGTTAGATTAAAGGAGGATATAAATGAATTGGTCAGATGGGCAGAATCAAACACTGATAAATGTGAGGTGATACACTTTGGAAGAAGGAACAGTCAATGAATGGCAGGATACTCAGAAGCTCAAAGGAACAGAAGGATCTTGGGGTGTTTGTCCACTGATTCCTGAAGGTGGCATGTTAAGAGCGTAGTTAAGGTGGCATGGGGGGCACCAGCCTTCAGTCAGTTGTGGCATAGATTATAAGAGCACGGAGGTTATGTGGAACTGTACAGGACTTTGGTTAGGCCCCAGCTGGAGCACAGTGTGCAGTTCTGGTCACCGCACTGTAGGAAGGATGTGAATACACTGGAGGGGATGCAGAGGAGATTCACCAGCTGTTGTATGGGCTGGAGAGTCTTACTGATGAAGAGGGACTGGACTGACTGGGGTTGTTTTCTTTGAAACAGAGAAACCCGAGGGTGTACGTGGCTGAAATGTATAAAATTATGAGGGTCAATGTAGGATTGACAATAAGGAACATTTCCACTTAGCGGAGGGATCAATGACTTGGGGTCATGTATTTAAGGCAAAATGTAGGGAGTTGAGATCAATGTGTAGAAAAATGATTTCACCAGAGGTTGGTGGGAATCTGGAACTCACAGCCTGTAAGGGTGGTAGAGGCGGAAATCCTCATCACATTGAAGAAGTCAAAGCTATGTGTAGGCAAGGTGCTGGACAATGCAATTTGAATGGTTAGGTGCTTGGGCCAAAGGGTCTTTGTATGCATTGTCAACCTCAATGACTCTATGAAATGTCACCTCAGATTTCTGATCGCAAGCTCTGGTGTGAAACTCAAACCTGGAACTGTGTCTTTCCGTGGCAACTGAGTCACAACTGCCATTTGTTAAGTTAATCTTGATTTGCTATAACAGGTCTCTGCTGGCTTTCTTAATTAATCTGTACTTGCCCAAATGATTGTTAATTTTGTCCTAAATGATCATTTCTTAATGCTTTCCCAACCACCTTCGTTCAATTAACTAGTCTGTAGAAGCTGTGCTAATCGTTACGTAAATTTGCAAAAAGAACTGTAACATTTGGAATTCTCTCTGTTGTCAAACTCTTCCATGGCTTCCTGTCACGATCTCAAAAATCTTCTCATCAACAAAATTCTCTGCCTACTTTGTTGCTTTGTTTCTAGCCTTCTGCCTATTTTGGATTTTCATTGGTCCGCTATCTAGGACACTTGCAGTGTCTTGGTAGTGTCCATACCTTTGGGTCAGAAGATCTACGTTCAAGTCCTACCCAGCCTGGATCTCTACCACTGTCAGGATACTCATTAAACCCCAACCATTCCAAAGGAGGATTTGCGCCACCTGTATGTTCATCAGGGAATGACAGCAGTGGAGGCTGGGTTACCCAGGCTGCACTTTCTCACCTTGCACTGTGCTGTGACGTAGGTGATGCTGCAATGAGTGATATTTATCCCTGAGAGGCACGCGAATGTCTTCCACATCAGGAAAGGCCCTGACCAGAATCTCAGCAACCTACAAAAAAAAACAGGGCACACCGCTGTGCAAGTCAGCCAGGACAGAGCATGCTGCGAAACATCCATAATAATACAGCTCACAATCATCCCTGTACACTCCATCACCACCATGTTTATTCCATTATTTCTTGGGATGTGGGTGTCACTGGATGGGCCCAGTATTTATTGCCCCATCCGTAGTTGCCCCTTGAGAAGGTGGTGGTGAGCTCCTTCCTGAACTGCTACAGTCCATATGCTATACGTCAACTCGCAATGTCCTTAGGGAGAGAATTTCAGGCTTTTAACCCAGCCTGACAGTGAAGGAATACATTTCCAAGCCAGAGTGGTGAGTGGCTTGGAGGAAATATACAGGGAGTGGTGTTTGCAGCTCTTGTCCTTCTAGAGGGAGGTGGTTATCAGCTTAGTAGATACTATCAGAAGAGCCTTGTTGAATTTCTGTTGTGCATCTTGCAGATGGTACACACGGTTATTACTAAACGTTGGTGGCAGAATGAATGATATTTAAGGTAATGGAAGGGATACCAATCAATTTTTATTGTGTGTTCTGGGACTGCACCTTCCAGGCAAGTGGTGGGTATTGCATCACACTCCTGACTTGTGCCTTGCAGATGGTAGACAGGCTTTGGGGACGCGGTGGCATTATGATAATGTCACTGAATCAGTAATCCAGAACCACCAAGCTAATGCTCTGGGGATATAGGTTCAAATCCTATCATGACAGGTGGTGAAATCTGAATTCAATAAAATCTGGGATAAAACAGTGGTCTAATGGTCACAATGTAATCACTGTTGATTGTCGTTAAAACTCATCTGATTACCAATGTCCTGTAGGGAGGAAAACTGTTATCCTTACCTGGTCTGGCCTACATATGACTCCAGACCACAGCAATGTGCTTGACTCTTAATTGGCCTCTGGGTAGTAAATACTGGTCTAGCCAGTGTTGCCCACATCACATAAATGAACAGTGGTGAATGACTTTAAGAACTCTCAGCTTCTGCCCTGTATTTATTTGGATGGTCCAGTTCAATTTCTGATCACTGATAAAGACCCCGACTGTAGATTCAGCAATGGTAATGTGTCAATCAATATGCACCAACGGTCATGTTCTGCAATAGTCTCCTGGTCTCTGCTCTCACCCCCAACATCTTCCCTTCCTTTTCTTGTTGTCTACTGTAACGTTAGCACATGCTTTTCAGATGTGTGTTCCTACCTTTCTGATTGGAGGCAGCTCACTAACCAAGCTGAGGATGATGTCCTGTACCAGCTCCTCCACATTCATGAACCTAGCAAAGGGCAGCATTCGACAGGCCCAGTCCAGGGAATTCAGACAATGGTCAAGCACAGCAGCATCATAATCTGTTGTTACCTCATAGCTCTGCAAACACATGAAACCCAGGCATTGTGAATAACATCAGTAACCAGTCCACTCTTAATTTGACATACCATCTTATATAAAGATAAGGCTGTAGACTTGCTAGGTGAGCTGGTGTGTTTGATTGTAGACATTTTATCAATTGCTAGGTAACATTGTCAGTTCACCTCTGGTGAAGCATTGGTGTTCTGTCCTGCTTGTTATTTATGTCTGTTTGCTGGGGTGATTGGCATTACTTCCAGTTCTGTTCTTCAGTGATATGCCTGACATATCAGAGATGGCCATAAGACAACTCAGGCCCCTAGGTATCGGGTAGCCCACAAACCAGCAACAGCTACTAACAAACGCATACCCACAGCCAAAAAAACTAATGTAATACACAAAATACCATGCAAGGACAGTGAGAAACATTACACAGGCCAAACTGGAAGAAAACTGACAGCAGGGAATACCAACTAGCCACCAAGTGACACGACCAATTCTCACCGCTCTAATACGCATGGACAAAGAAAGACACAAATTTGACTAGGACAACACATCCATAATAGCACAAGCCAAACAGACACATGCCAGGGAATTCCTGGAGGCCTGGCATTCCAACCGGGACTCCATCAACCAACACATTAGACTGGACCTGATGTACAAACCACTGGAAAACAGAACCGGAAGTGATACCAACCAGCCCGGCAAAACAGAGCCATATAAATAAAAGTGGGAGAGAACACCGACACTCCACCAGGGGCGCAATGACGACGTTACCTAGCAGGGTTACGAAACGCTTACAACCAAACCCACCAGCTCGGGGAGCATGTCTACAACTTGAAAACTTTATATAAAGGCAACTTTTTAGTGCTCCTCATTTTAACCAATTATATTAGAAACCCCTCTTTATTCCTTCATTCGATTACGGGATGTGACTATTACCAATTCCTATAAGACGGTGATCTATGAAGAACTCAGTGATAATGAACTGATGGAAACATTCTATCCAAGAATAAACACAGCTATTAGGAGACAGGTGTATGAACATACACTTAACCAGATTTCTGAACAGCAGATCCCAGCAATAGAAATTCAGCCGTGGTCACTGCTCATCAAAAGATCAACAAGCAGTTTCCATCAGACAGCAGATTGTGATCCAGTGAGGTTGAGGGAAGGGAGAGGTGAGTGATCCAGTGGAACTGAGGGAAGGGGAGGGCAGGAGAAAGAGATTGATCCAGTGGGACTGAAGGCAGGGGAAGGAGGAGGAGGAGGAGATTGACTGAATAGGGCTTAGGGAAAGATAACAGGGTGATCCACTGGACTTAGCACATTGATCTGTTGTGACTGGAGGAATGAAAGATCAAATGGGGCTAGGAAATCTTGTAATTAATTATGACTGGAAGATATATAGAGATTTGTTGTGTCCAGAATGGGAGTCCATATTCTTCTATGGTGAGGCCATTTGTTGACCAGGTTGGACCGCTAGGTGAATCTGTCAGGGTGGGATCACGGTGCTCTTCTGCTGTCAGGCCCAGTGGAACACTACCCTCAGCTGATCAATGTCCTCCCTTTTTCATGTGCCTCAGCAGTTTCAGAGGGAGGCAGTGGTGTAACAGTGATGTCACTGTACTAGTGATCCAGAACCACAGGCTAATGGTCTGTGCAGATAGGTTCAAAACCCATCATGGCTGATGGTGAAATGTTAATTCGATAATATCAGGAATAAAAAGCTGGTCTAACGATGACCATGTAACCATTCTCAATTATTATCAAAAAGCATCTGATTTCATAATAATACAGCACCTCACAAAGTTAACAGTTCCTCTATTAAACATTGAACAGGATGAATGGAGCAAGACCAAGGTAACCCCTATGATCAGGAGACTATGATCTCTCTCTTTCCCTTCAGCCAATCAGGGTGAAGCACTGTTATCAGATCAGCAATTATGGACTGGCAATAAATGTTGCAGCAGCCAGGGGAATCTGTATCTCATGAAAGAACTAAAGAAATCACAATTCTTCGAGGTGGTAACAAGCAGGATAAAGGGGAAAAAGTGGGTGTGATGTTAGAAGGAACATGATCAGGCAGCTTCAGAGAAGCAGGAAAGTCGATGTTTTGGGTTTACACCTTTCATCAGGACTGACACATCGACTCTCCTGCTCCTCTGATGCTGCCTGGCCTGCTGTGCTCCTCCAGCCTCCATACTGTGTTGACTCTGACTCAAAAAATCTGCAGTTCTTACTATCCCAAGATGTAATGTTAGCAAGTATAGAGGATTAGCTAACAAATAAAAGATGGAGTTGAGAGAAGGGAGGCATTTTCAGGATGACATCTGAAACAACTGGAGTACCAACAAGAATAGTGTCAAGGCCTCACTTATTTATAACATATATTGATGACTTGGGTAAGGAAAGTGCATGCATTATAGCCAGATTTGCAGATGACACAAAAGTAGGTGCGAAGGCCAGAGGCAAGGATGACACAAAGAGTCTTCAGTGGAACACAGACAGGTTAAGTGAGTGGGTAAAATCCTGGAAGATGGAATATAATATGGGAAATCTGGACTATTTAAACAGATAAAGAGTGTAGAAAGCTACAGAAGAGAGGGATTTGGGAATCCTTGTCCACAAATCATTAAAAGCTGCAGTGGATAAAAGAGAAAACAAAAAGAATGCTGGCCTTTGTTCGAAGGGAATGGAGAATAAACATAGGGAGAATTTGCTAAAACTATGCAAGGCACTAGTCAGACTGCAGCTGGAATACTGTGAACAGTTTTGGGCCCTATTAATCACATTGGAGATTGCCCACAGGATTTTCAGTCAGCTGCCTGGGTATGGAGGAAAGATTGAGTAGGATCAGCCTGTATACACTGGTGTTTAGAAGAATGAAAGGCAAACTCATTGAAACATGCAAGGCTCTGCTGGGATTTGACAGGGGAGATACAGAAACGTTTTTATTCTTGTGGGAGAGTCTAAGACCAGAGGGCATAATCTCAGAATAAGGAATTGCACAATTAAGACTGAGATGATGAAGACTTTCTTCTCTAAAAGGGTAGTGAATCTGTGGAATTTGTTAGTGAAATCACTCTTCAGTGGCCAACATTCCATCACCAATCACCCTTTATTTACAAATGCATAGCCTTTGACAATAACATAGCCTCTCACTGAGTCAGACATTCAGGGTACCAATATCCTTATATATCAGCCAGTTCACCCTGACTGGACCAGGTTAACAGGGAACTCATATTCTATAATGTCCACCTGGGTGACCTCAGTACAATCACTATATCCCTCTCCCCTGAGTCCACAGACACAGGGCAGTCTAATTCTTCTGGAGTCCACTGGGGCATTTTAACACCAGGTCAGGTTCCTCCAACTTGGAATCCAACACAGGAGGTGCGTAACAAATGTGAGCTTGCCTCTTGCACCTGGAGTGCCCTGCTACACTTTCACTCCCTTCTTCCAGAAGTAGAAGCTTCGAGGCAGCTACTTCCATTACTTCTATCTCTGACTTAGAGGACTCAACAAAGTTTGATGGAGAGATGAATCGAAAAGGTCCCTGAAGCATTTCTGAAGGCAGGTTGTGCTCCCACACAGTCTGTAAATTTGCAGTTTTCAAATAGCCCGCATGCTTATTCAGGACAGTCACACCCACCCAAACTTTATAAGTCACTAGTCCTGAGCTCATATTGATCAATCTTCTGACTTGCAAGGTCATTTCCATGATGCACTGAACTTTGTCCCTTGTACCAAACAGTTTCTCACTTGGTGGAATCCTGGATTCAGCACTGGAGTTCCTGATGCTGTTTCACCCTTCCCCGTGCCTGGGAAGATCCGACTTAGCCTGGTGTGGAGTCTTCTTCCCATTAGCAACTCTGCTGGTGCTGTTCCTGTAGTTGCATATGGGTCATCCTATAATCAAACAAGAACCATGATAACTTGATAGCCAGTGACACAAAAGGCTGTTTCCTCAATGCAGCCTTCAAAGTTTGGACCGTTCTTTCTGCCAGGCCATTGGATGATAGGTGGGATGGAACTGTCCTAGAATGTTGAATTAACTTTCAACTTTAATCACAGAATCATAGATTAAGAATTAGCTAAAGTTCTTGTGATGAATGACAGCCTGTTATCTGTGACCAATACCTCCGTGTCTCCATGTGTCACAAAAGGTTGGCACAATTTTTCCATAGTCGCTCCACTTGTGACAAATGTACTCTAGTGCATCTAGCCACTTTGAGTGGGTGCCCATAATCACTAAAATCATTAAACCCATGAAAGGACCTGCAACTGAGTCCAAGTTTAATCTGGTCATTTCCATGGATGTGGGGAAGCTGCTGGAGGTAAATTTTGTCTTTGTTGACACTCTGGGCCACTATCCCACCAACACGGCTATGTCTACTTCCAAGCTTGGCCACCAGACATAACTCCTCATTAATATCTTCATTTTGATGGTCCCTGGGAGGTCATGATGGAATTCAGCCAGGACTTGACAGCAAACTTTGCTCAGGACAACCACACACTCCCCATTACAATATACCATCCTTCACCGTGAGCAGGTCTCTCTGTGTCCAAAAAAGTTCTCAATTCTAGTTGCAGTGACACATTGGTTTTCCCCATTAATACTCAATTGTTTCAGTTTGGAAAAGAACAGATCTTTCAGTGAGCAAAGTTTGATATTATTAGCTATGGCTGGTTCCATGTCCAGAAAACTCAATGTCACAACCAAATCTTCCACTAGGGGTACCATGGGTGGTATATTTGCTAATGGAAGGCAGTGCAATGCATCCGTATGAACAACTCAGCCATCCAGTGTTTCTAACTTGTAATCATAAGCACTTAATATTACAGCCCAACACCGAAAACTGCCTGAAGCTATGGGCGGTACCGCTTTGTCCTCATTAAACAGACTAAGCAGAGGTTTGTCGTCCATGATAATCACAAATTTTCACCCAGAAAGAAATTAGTGGAACTTCTGACTCAAAATACAACCGCCAATTCATCTTTCTCTATCTGGGCACATTTATGCTCTGCATTAGCCAAAGTCCTGGATGCATAAGCTATTGGGCAGCCCACTCCATTGGGCTACTTATGAGGTAATTCCACCCTGATGCTGTATGGGGAGGCATCACACATCAATGCCAGATCATTCTTGGGATCACGGTATGCCAACACAGAGGATGATAGCTGTTTCTTCACTTCATAGAAAGCTAAGGCCTGTCTAAGCAGCCATTTCCAAGGCTGGCGCTTTTTTTAAATTAGTTGAAGCAAATGTGCCAGGATGGATGCCAGGTTGTGTACGAACATTCTGTAATAATTTACCAGATCCAGAAAAGACCCAAGCTCCGAGACAGACATGGGAGCCAGAGCATCTCTGATTGCCCTCACTTTATCTTCCAAATTTGTTGACTCTGTAGCCCAAAGTAGGTCATTGGGGGAACCTGGAACACGCATTTTTCCCCTTCTCATGTGTATGCCTGCCTTGGAGAAAGCTTTAGGGCTATATCCAAATTCTCGCAGTGTTCCTTGTTAGTTTTTTCCTGTTACTGGGATGTCATCTAAGTAAGTGGCAACCTAAGATAAACCTTACTAAGCAAAATGTTCTCCAATATCCAGTGAAAAATTGAATAGGTTAATGAAATGTACATTGGTACAAATAGAACATAGAACATAGAACATTACAGCACAGTGCAGACCCTTCGACCCTCGATGTTGCACCAATCTGTGAAACCAATCTGAAGCCCATCTAACCTACACTATTCCATTATCTTCCATATGTTTATCCAATGACCATTTAAATGCCCTTAAACTTAGCGAGTCTACTACTATTGCAGGCAGGGCATTCCACAATCTTACTACTCTCTGAGTAAAGAACCTATCTCTGACATCTGTCCTATATCTATCACCCCTCAATTTAAAGCTATGTCCCCTCGTGCTAACCATCACTGTCTGAGGAAAAAGGCCCTCACTGTCCACCCTATCTAATCCTCTGATCATCTTGTATGTCTCTATTAAGTCACCTCTTAACCTTCTTCTCTCCAACGAAAACAGTATCAAATCCCTCAGCCTTTCCTCATAAGACCTTCCCTCCATACCAGGTAACATCCTGGTAAATCTCCTCTGCACCTTTTCCAATGCTGCCACATCCTTCCTATAATGCGGCGAGCAGAACTGTATGCAATACTCCAAATGAGGCCGCACCAGAGTTTTGTACAGCTGCAACATGACCTCATGACTCCGAAACTCAATCCCTCTACCAATAAAACCTAACACACCGTACACCTTCTTAACAACCCCATCAACCTGGGTGGAAACTTATAACTTATAACAAGCCCTTATAGATGCTAAGTATTGCATAGTTTTGAGAATTCTAGTCAAAATGCAACTGCAAGTAAGCACGGCGCATGTCAAGCTTCATGAAGGACAACCCTCCTGCCAGCTTTGTACACAAATACTCTAACCGAGGGATTGGGTATTCACCCAGCTCATGAAATGGTTTACTGTTTGTTTAAAATCCCCATAGTCAGAGACCCACTGGGCTTCATATTCTGCAAATTGGACTGGTTTCATTAATTCGTTAACTTTCCAGACTTCTGATTTCTGCCTCTATTTTTGCACGTTAGACAAATGGCACCGAGCAGGCCTTGGAGAATTGTGGAATTGTGCCCTGGTCAAGTTGTAAGGTGGCCTTGGCTCCTTGGATAGTCCCTAGACCTTCCTGAAAAACGTCCAGGTATTTAATTAGGACTCCACTCAGGCAGCCATTTTCTAATTGAAAAATGTTGAGCCAATCAAGGTGACTCTCTAGCAACCAGTTTTTCTCCATCAAGCTTGGGAACCGAGCCTTTTACTACAATTAATGGCAACCAAACCAGCTGCTTTTCATCAGAGACTGGAACAGAGGTTGTGCCTTAAAGCTGTAAAACTGAAGTCTTGTGCAAATTTGAGGGGTGGAGTCCACAGTGAATATGAGTTCGCTGATTGCGGCTGTTAATCTGGTTCAGTCAGAGAGACCTGGCTGACATGAAAGGGTGAATGTCAGGGAGATGGACTTGCTGAATGCCTGATTCAGTGAGAGGTTGTAACAACCTAGGGCCGAGATAAACAGATTTTTAATCATAAATGAATCAATGGTTAAAAGGAAATGCAGGAAAGGGGAGTTGAAGATTATTAGATCAGTCGTGATTTCATTGAAAGGTACAGCAGACCCATTGGGCTAAATGGTCTACTTCTGATCCTACTTCTGACTTTTGACCCAGTAATAATGATAAAACTTTGAGTCAGAACGTTGTACACCTTAGAGGGGAACTTGCAGGGGGTGGTGTTCCCATGCATCTGCTGTCCTTGTCCTCCTAGATAGAAGTGGTCATTGATTTGAAAGGTGCTGTCTAGACTCTTTGGTGAATTTCTGCAGTGTGTCTTGTAGATAGTACACTATTGCTACAGAGTGTCAGTGATGGAGGAAGTGGATGTTTGTGGATATTGTAAAGTTCACATATTTTTATTTCCCTTATTTTTGGACTGTGGACTGAAAAAGAAAGATGGTGCTTTAAACCAAGGAGACTAGGCAAAGTGATGATGCTGTTACATTTTAAAAGTCACATTTTCTTGAGCACACTGTGAGGTGTATACAATGTTGTGTTTCTTTCAGAACTGAGAGAGTAAAAGGACATAAATACATAGACCTGATAGAGCTGTGTAAGATTATGAGAGGCATGGACAGGGTGAATAGAAAGCAGCAGCTCCCTTAATTCAAGGGTCAATAGCTAGCTGGCACAATCTTTAAGTGAAAGACGAGAGGTTTAAGGGGGTTTGGAAGAAAAGCCCTTTCAACAACACAGTGAAGGGGTGCAGGATGCACTGCCTCTGAAGAAGGTTGAGATGGGAAACTTTATAACTTTAAAAAAATACTTGGATGAGCACTTTAAATGTCATAACATTCAAGGCTATGAGTCAAAAGCAGGAAAGTGGGGTTTATGCAGGTAGTAGTGAATATTTCAAAGTACAGACTTGGGAGGTCAAAGGGCATCTTCTGTGCTGTACGATTCTATGAGACAGAATGAAAATGATGGGTCTGAACTCAGGTGAGCAATGTTTGGCTTGGCTCCTGTCCAAGTGACCATGGCTTGTGTAGTGCCATTGCAACAGGGAAACACAGCTTTGTAAGTAAAAGGAGCACAAAACCTGTCTCTCTCTCTCTCTCTCTTCTGTGTGATAACACCAGAAAAATATCTAGTAACAGCTAGCTGGCTTCTACACACCTTTTACCACAAATCCCCTGTTCAAGGAGAAATAAATTCCCTTAGAAACAGTGAAAGGACCAATTCTCAATCAGTGAATAAGAGTATTGGTATGCAAACAACTTTGTGTCAATGGCAAGGAAACAAACCTAAGATACAGTCGTCAAATTTCCAGATGACCACAGGGCTGATCTTATGTTCGAGAGAGACGACCATGGTGGTTTAACCTTACAGTGACCAACCCATAGGTGAGGAGTGAGGTTGCAAAGAACAGTCCTTTAATATAACCTCTGAACAAGGATCACGGAGCTTGAAACTTTGATTCTGTTTTCTCTCCACAGATACTGTCAGATCTACTCACCTTCTCCAGCATCTTCTGTTTTGGTACTATTGAACTGTGTTTCCCTGATTTATTTTTATTTGTTATTAATATCTTTGTTATGTCTGTCTTTGTGCGTCTGTTTGCAAAAGGGGAATTTAAAAGGGGTTCAGTTTATGTTATATAGTGTAATAAATCAGCCATCCATATTGCCTAAGTGCTAAAGATAAAAGACCAATTGTTTATTGTAAACAATTATCTCCTGTTAAGTACAAAAACCTGGTGAGTGTTTTAACCTGAGTTTGTCAGTCAGAAAGATGTGGTGATACTGAGCAGGTCTGGCAGTGCTTGTGAACAGAGAAATACTCTTCTTTGGGAATCTCACTGAATGAAATTCTGACAAGGCAGGACAATGTTTCCCTGGGTGGACTACAGTCTCAGGATATGTGATGAACTATCTCAGACTGGGGATGAGGAGAATTTTGCTGACCTGCAGTCTTCATTGCACAGAGGGCAATTAAGAGTCACCAATATTACTGTGGTTCTGAAGTATTATATAGGCCAGGCCAGATGAGGACGCCAAATAGGTTTTTCCATTAATCAACAATGCCTTGATGGTCATCAACAGACTCTTAATTGCAGAATTTTTGTAATGAATTCAAATTCGAGACCTAGAACACTACCTGGCTCTCTGGATTTACTGTTAAGTGATAATACCATTAGGTTATCACCTCTGGTGTAAAATGTCCTCACACAGGTGGTGGTAAACTTGTGAAATGCTCTATCAACCATGACCATGGATTCGAAGTCATTGAATATATTTAAGAAAAAGAAAGCTAAATATCTAGACACCAAAATCGTGAAGTAGTATGAGGAGGTGGGGGTGGAATTGTGGCTTTCAGATACAAAATCAGTTATGATTATATTGAGGGAACAAACAGCACAAAGGACTGAATGGCCTCTTCATGCTCTAATTTCTACGTTTCTAAGAAATAATGGGCAGCTCTAACGAAAACTCAGCATCATATCAAACCAACATTTAAAAAGTAAACATCACTACATTGTCCTGAGTTCATTATTTCTATTCTCAGAGTTTTGTGAAGTGGGATGGAGGAAGTACCTGGCATGATCTGGTACTGTCTCTGGCTTTTTGATACTTGCGACAGCTCTCACTCAACCTCTCACGGACATGGAACATCCAGCACAATCCACAAAGATCTCGAAAAGAGCCTGTCAGGTAAGGACACAATGCATGTTATACTGGCAGCCTTCAGGCAGCGCTGGAAGAGCTCAGTCTGCTCACCAAACAATGTGAGAGCTGCTGTTAATAATCCTCGGCAGCAATAATGAGAGTGGGCAGCAGTTTATATCCACATCACGTTCTCCCTCCTTGTTACCACCCTCCAGTCTGTCCTCTCCCTGTCCCGATATCTCACTCTCTCCTGTCCTCTGTCACTCTCTTCATCAACCTGTGTGATTCTTGAATACTCTTCTCTTACCCAACACAACTACTCTTCTCACAAATCTTGTTCTATGATCTTCAAGCTTGTCCATCACCTCGTGTCCATAACTAGTGAAGGTCGGAGAATGTGGGGGGAGGCAGGTTCACTCTGAATGACACACAATTCCAGTACTGCCTTCTGAAGTGCGCCCTCAAGGCCTGTTAATGCATAATAGAGCAGATGCCAGAAATCCAAAGTAAAAACAGATACACAGCTGACTGGGCAGTAACATTGAAGAGAGAAGCTGGGATAACAGATTGAATTTCAACAGACCTAATACCTGAAGGAATGGTGGCCTGGTAACATAACGACAAGCATCCTGGACATGATACAAGGATGATATGGATCATCTCCTTACCACTTTAAGGCAGCTAAAAATCAAAATCATCAATTAAGTCCCATATGAGAGGAAATTGTCTGGTTGTGCCAGCATTTTATCAGCTGGTTGGGTTTGGGAAGGTTCTATCCTTTCATCAGGCCAGGGATTATGAAAAAGTTACAAAAACAGAAATTGCTGGAAAAGCTCAGCAGGTCTGGCAGCATCTTGAAAAAAAATCACAGTTCACATTTCAGTTCTGGTGACCCTTCCTGAGGGTAGGGCAGTTGATAAAGTTCATATAGGTTTCAGCAAGGCCTTTGACAAAGGTCCCATGTGGGAAACTGATACAGAAGCTAAAAGCTCATGGGATCCAGGGTAACTTGACAAGGTGAATCCAAACAAAAAAAAGTTGCTGGAAAAGCTTAGCAGTTCTGAAGAAGGGTCACCGGATCTGAAACGTTAATTCTGACTTTTTCTTCACAAATGCTGCCAGACCTGCTGAGCTTTTCCAGCAGTTTCTATTTTTGTTCCTGATCTGCAGCATCCACAGTTCTTTTGGTTCTTCTGAGGAAGTTCCGCTTAAACCTTTGATAAAGTTCCCCATGGCAGGCTGATGGAGAAAGTGAAGTCATATGGTGTCCAGGGTGTGCTAGCCAGATGGATAGAGAACTGGCTGGGCAACACGTGACAGAGAGTTGAAGTGGAAGGGAGTGTCTCAAATTGGAGACCTGTGGCTAGTGGTGTTCCGCAGGGATCTGTGCTGGGACCACTGTTGTTTGTGATATATGTAAATGATCTGGAGGAAGGTGTCGGTGGTCTGATCAGCAAGTTTGCTGATGACACTAAGATTGGTGGAGCAGCAGATAGTGAAGGGGGCTGTTAGAGATTACAGCAGAATATAGATAGACTGGAGAGTTGGGCAGATAAATGGCAGATAGAGTTCAATCCGGGCAAATGCGAGGTGACGCATTTTGGAAGATCTAACTCTAGAGCGAACTGTACAGTAAATGGAAATTTCCTGGGGAAAATTGATGTACAGAGAGATCTGGGTGTTCAGGTCCTTTGTTCCCTGAAGGTGGCAACGCAGGTCAATAGGGTGGTCAAGAAGGCATATGGCATGCTTTCCTTCATCGGATGGGGTACTGAGTACATGAGTTGGCAGGTCACATTCCAGTTGTATGAGACTTTAGTTCGGCCACATTTAGAGCACTGTGTACAGTTCTGGTCGCCACATTACCAAAAGGATGTGGATGCTTTGGAGAGGTTGCAGAGGAGGTTCACCAGGATGTTTCCTGGTATGGAGGTTGCTAGCTATGAAGAGAGGTTGAGTAGCTTAGGATTATTTTCATTAGAAAGATGGATTGAGGGGGGACCTGATTGAGGTCTACAAAATCATGAGGGGTATAGACAGGGTGGATAGCAAGAAGCTTTTTCCCCAGAGTGGGGGACTCAATTACTAGGGGTCATGAGTTCAAAGTGAGAGGAGGAAAGTTTAAGGGAGATATGTGTGGAAAGTTCTTTAGGCAGAGGGCGGTGGATGCCTGGAACGCGTTGCCAGTGGAGGTGGTAGAGGCAGGCACGTTAGTGTCTTTTAAGATGTATCTGGACAGGTACATGAATGGGCAGGGAGCAAAGGGAAACAGACCCTTAGAAAGTAGATGATCGGCTTAGACAGAGGATCTCTATCGGCGCAGGCTTAGAGGGCCGAAGGGCCTGTTCCTGTGCAATTTTCTTTGTTCTTTGAAGCTCCTCAGAGAAGGTTTTAGGGTGTAGAAGTCGTCACAACTGCAGCAAGGACGTGCTGGATGGGTTGTTCCTTCAATTGGAGCTGCTGTTTACTTACCACCCTCAACTGGCTCAATATTATATGACCATAAGACACAGGAGCAGAAATGAGGCCATTCAGCCCATCACATACGCTCCGTCATTCAGTCATTGCTCCTCAGTTTCTCAACCCTATTCTCCAGCTTTCACCCCATAACCCTCGATTCCCCTTGACAATCAAGAACCTAACTATAGTGGTATCAGAGATAATGGGAACTGCAGATGCTGGAGAATCCAAGATAATAAAATGTGAGGCTGGATGAACACAGCAGGCCAAGCAGCATCTCAGGAGTACAAAAGCTGATGTTTCGGGCCTAGACCCTTCATCAGAGCTGATGAAGGGTCTAGGCCCGAAACATCAGCTTTTGTGCTCCTGAGATGCTGCTTGGCCTGCTGTGTTCATCCAGCCTCACATTTTATTATCTAAGAACCTAACTATATCCTTCTTAAATATACTCAATGATGACCTCCACAGCCTTCTGTGGCAGTGAATTCCATAGATTCACCACTGTCTGGCTGAAGAGGTTTCTCCTTATCTCTGTTCTAAAGGGTCTTCCCTTTAATCTAAGGCTGTGCCCTCAGGTCCTAGTCTCTCCTACCAATGGAAACATTTTCCATATAACCACTCTGTCCAGGCCATTCAGTATTCTGTAAGTTTCAATTTGATCCCCCTTCATCCTTCAAAACTCCATCAAGATTAGACCAAGAGTCCTCAAATGTTCCTCCTATGTTAAGCTTTTCATTCCTGGGACCATTCCCATGAACCTCCTCTGAGCCCACTCCAGGGCCAGTACACCCTTCCAGAGATATGGGGCCCAAAACTATACACAAAACTCCAAATGAGCCTGGCCAGAGCCTTATCAGAGCCTTATCAAGCCTCAGAAGTATATCCCTGCTTTTATATGCAAGTCCTCCCAGAATAAATGCCAAAGTTGTATTTGCCTTCTGAACTACTGACTCAACCTGCAAGTTTACCTTGAGAGAATTCTGGGCTAGAACTCCCAAGTCTCTTGGCACTTCAGACTTCTGAATTTTCTCCCCACTTCGAAAATAGTCCATGCTTTTACTCTTCTGACCAAAGTGCATGACTTCATATTTTGCAACGTTATACTCCATCTGTCACTTGTTTGCCCACTCTCCTAACCTGTCCAAGCCCTTCTGCAGCCTCTCCCTATCCTCAATGCTACCTGTCCCTCTACCTAGCTTTGTATCATCTGCAAACTTAGCCAGAATGCCCTCAATGCCTTCATTAGGTCATTAATGTATAAAGTGAAAACTTGTGGTTCCATAAGGGGTAGTGTTGGGACATCACTCATCACCAACTGCCATCCTGAGATAGACCATTTTACTCCCCCACTCTCTGCTTTCTGCCAGTCAGTCAATCTTCTCTCCATGCTAGCACCTTGCCTCTAACATTATGGGCCCTTATCTTACTCAGCAGCCTCCTGTGCGGCATCTTGTCAAAGGCCTTCTTGAAGTCCAGGTAGATAACATCCATTGGCTCTCCTTGGTCTACACTGCTCATTACTTCCTCAAAGAATTCCAGCAGATTTGTCAGGCATGCCCTCCCCTTGATGAAACTATGCTGGTTTTGCCCTATTGTACCATGTACTTTCAAGTATTCAGAAATCCGATCCTTTACAATGGACTCCAAAATCTTATCCACGACCAAGGTCAGGTTAATCGACCTGTAATTTTCAGTTTTTTGCCTTAGTCCCTTTTTAAACAGGGGTGTCATGTTAGCAATTTTCCAGACCTCTGGAACCCTGCCTCGCTCTAGTGATTCCGGAAAGATCACCACTAACACCTCCACTGTCTCTTCAGCTGTCTCCTTAAGAGATCTGAGGTGCAGTCCATCTGGTCCAGGTAATTTATCCATATTCAGGTCAATCAGTTCTTCTAGCACCCACTCCTTCGTGACGGCCACTATACTCAGCTCTGTCCCCGACTTTCTTGAATTTTTGGAATATTACTCGTGTCTTCCACTGTGAAGATTGATACTTGTTTCTTGTTCCCCACTATTTCTCCAGTGTCATTTTACAGCATTCCAATTTCCACTTCTGCTTCTCTTTTGCCCTTTGTATATCTAAAGAAACTCTTACAGTCCTCTTTTACATTACTGGCTAGCTTACCCTCATATTTAATCTTCTCCTTCCTCATTTCTTCTTTCGTTGCCCTCTGTTAGTCTTTGTAACCTTCCTAATTCTCTGGCTTCTAACTGCCCTTCGCCACATTATATGCTTTTTCTTTTTGCTTTTATGCTATCCCTGACTTCCCTAGTCAGCCATGATTGCCTCATCCTCCCCATATTATGCTTCTTCTTCCTAGGGATGAATATTTGCTGCATCTCCTGAATTACTCCTAGAAACCCCTGCCATTGCTGTCTTTCCTGCCAGGCTCCTCTCCTAGTCAATTCTGCCCAGTTCCTCCCTCATGCCTCTATAGTTGACTTTATTCAGTGTAATAAGATTGCCTCTGATTCTATCTTCTCCCTCTCAAATTGGAGAGTAAATTTAATCGTATTATGATCACTGCCTCCTCAGGGTTCCTTCACCTTAAGCTCCCTTATCAAGTCTGCCTCATTGCACAACATGAAATCCAGTACTGCCTGTTCCCTAGTGGGATCCCCCACAAGCTGCTCCAAAAAGCCATGTAGTAGACATTCCACAAATTGCTTGACTTATAATTCACTACCAACATGATTTTCCCAGTCCACCTGCATATTGAAAGCCCCCATGATTACTGCAACTTTGCCTTTCTTACACACATTTTCTCTCTCCTGGTGTCTTCTGGATCCTGACTACTATTGGGAGGCCTGTACATAATTTCAACTATGGTTTTTTAACCTCTGCAGTTCCTCAACACTGCCCACAGATTCTACACTCTAACCCTACTTCATTTCTTACTAATGATTTAATGTCATTTCTTATCAATAAGGCAACACCACCTCCTCTACCCATCTGCCTATCTTTCCCCTTGTAGCCACGTCTCTATGATGCCCACCACATCATACCTGCCAATTTTAATCTGCGCCACAAGCTCACTTACCTTTCTCTTGTACTGCATTGATTCAAACACAACACCTTCAGTCCTGCATTAACCATCCCACTTCTCATTGTTATTCGTTCATTGAACATAGAACATTACAGCACAGTACAGGCCCTTCGGCCTTCGATGTTGTGCCAACCTGTCATACCGATCTCAAGCCCATCTAACCTACACTATTCCATGTACATCCATATGCTTGTCCAATGACGACTTAAATGTACTTAAAGTTGGCGAATCTACTACCGTTGCAGGCAAAGCGTTCCATTCCCTTACTACTCTGAGTAAAGAAACTACCTCTGACATCTGTGCTATATCTTTCACCCCTCAGTTTAAAGCTATGTCCCCTCGTGCTCGCTGTCACCATCCTAGGAAAAAGGCTCTCCCTATCCACCCTATCTAACCCTCTGATTATTTTATATGTTTCTATTAAGTCACCTCTCAACCTTCTTCTCTCTAATGAAAACAGCCTCAAGTCCCTCAGCCTTTCCTCGTAAGACCTTCCCTCCATACCAGGCAACATCCTAGTAAATCTCCTCTGCACCCTTTCCAAAGCTTCCACATCCTTCTTATAATGCAGTGACCAGAACTGTACACAATACTCCAAGCGCGGCCGCACCAGAGTTTTGTACAGCTTCACCATAACCTCTTGGTTCCAGAACTCGATCCCTCTATTAATAAAAGCCTTCTTAACGGCCCTGTCAACCTGGGTGGCAACTTTCAAGGTGTTTGATTCATAACTCTTTCCTATTTGTGTCTGTGCTGGAGATTTTAATAACCTCTCCTGAGCTCTCCTTTCCTGTCATTTTTTCATATTTTTCCACACAGTGGCATCTATCCCTAAAGATGTTAGTCTGTTGCTTTCTCCCCCACTGGGGGAAGTTTTTACCCTTTCCTTCCCACCCCACCCCCAGTTTTAGGGATTATCAGGAACTAGGAACGAAATTAAATAACAGGTTCTCAAGGGTTATAATCTCCAGATTACAGCCCGAGCCACCTGCAAATTGGTACAGGGACATGAGAAAAGGGGAAGTAGAAACAAGGCTTAAAGGGGTGGTACATGAAAGAGGTGTTCCTTTTCACAGTGCCTTTCCCTGTAGCCCTTTTTCTCATCACACAGGGACCATGTACCTCATTACATTTGGATAAGGTCAAGAGTTGAGGCTCCTGTGTTCCTGAATGGAGGATCCCTCTACTGTCTGAGGAAGAGTCATCAGGCCCGAAACGTTAACTTTGTTTTCTCCTCCACAAATGCTGCCAAACCTGCTGAGCTTTTCCAACAACTTTGTTTTTGTTCCCTCTACTGTCCTCAGCCACTGACCAAATTTGAAGTACTTAACCTACCAAGTGTGACTGTCTCCTGAAACACAGCATCCAGATACATCTCCCCTTCCCAGATTTGCCACAGTGTTTTAAGCTGTCAAGGGACAACACTTTCTCCTCAAAGATAATAAAATGTGAGGCTGGATGAACACAGCAGGCCAAGCAGCATCTCAGGAGCACAAAAGCTGACGTTTCGGGCCTAGACCCTTCATCAGAGAGGGGGATGGGGTGAGGGTTCTGGAATAAATAGGGAGAGAGGGGGAGGTGGACCCAAGATGGTGAGAAAAGAAGATAGGTGGAGAGGAGAGTATAGGTGGGGAGGTAGGGAGAGGATAGGTCAAGGAGGTGGGATGAGGTTAGTAGGTAGGAAATGGAGGTGCAGCTTGGGGTGGGAGGAAGGGATGGGTGAGAGGAAGAACAGGTTAGGGAGGCAGAGACAGGTTGGACTGGTTTTGGGATGCAGTGGGTGTAGGGGAAGAGCTGGGCTGGTTGTGTGGTGCAGTGGGGGGAGGGGACGAACTGGGCTGGTTTTGGGATGCAGTGGGGGAGGGGGAGATTTTGAAGCTGGTGAAGTCCACATTGATACCATTGCGCTGCAGGGTTCCCAAGCGGAATATGAGTTGCTGTTCCTGCAACCTTCGGGTGGCAGCATTGTGGTACTGCAGGAGGCCCATGATGGACATGTCATCTAAAGAATGGGAGGGGGAGTGGAAATGGTTTGCGACTGGGAGGTGCAGTTGTTTATTGCGAACCGAGCGGAGGTGTTCTGTAAAGCGGTCCCCAAGCTTCCGCTTGGTTTCCCAAATGTAGAGGAAGCCACACCGGGTACAATGGATACAGTATACCACATTGGCAGATGTGCAGGTGAACCTCTGCTTAATATGGAAAGTCATCTTGGGGGATCCCCCTCATTCTCACACACCACCCCACCAACCGCCGGATACAACGCATCATCCTCCGACACTTCCACCATCTACAATCTGACCCCACCACCCAAGACATATTTCCATCCCCACCCTTGTCTGCTTTCCGGAGAGACCCTTGTTCTCGGTGACTCCCTTGTTCGCTCCACACTCCCCTCCAACCCCACCACACCACACCCGGCACCTTCCCCTGCAACCGCAGGAAATGCTACACTTGTTCCCACACTTCCTCCCTCACCCCCATCCCAGGCCCCAAGATGACGTCAGCTTTTGTACTCCTGAAATGCTGCTTGGCCTGCTGTGTTCATCCAGCCTCACATTTTATTATCTTGGATTCTCCAGCATCTTCAATTGCCATTATCACTTTCTCCTCAAACCCCTGTTTGGTCATGGTGACTGTACCAATGCAAATCTTCACACCAATTGGCAATCGTTGTCTTCATTGCCCTCTGCTGAATGCTTGTCTTCACTTGAACTGAGAGGATGTATTGCTGACATCCTCCTTCTGCTGCTAGTGACTGCACCGATGCAAATCTTCACCCCAACCACCAATCAGCATTGTTGCTGCCCTCTGCTGAACATTCCATTTCTACAAAACACGCAATCCTCAGCCCCTGCTAGCGGTTACGAACAGAGGAGGCAGTGGCCTAGTAGTCTAGAACATGAGCTAATGTTCTGGGAATGTGGGTTCAAATCCCACCATGGAGATGGTAGTATTTGAATTCAGTATAAATCAGGAAATAAAAGTCTAGTCAAATGTTAAGTGTTATCTATTGTTGTGAAATCCCACCTGGTTACTAGTCTCCCTGTCCTCACTCTCTGCCAGAGATAGTAGCCTCTTTAACTTAGCAATTGAGTTGACTCTCAACTTGCCTCTGGGATGGACAATAAATACTGGTCCAGCCAAAAACACCCTCATCCCATGAATAAATAAGAAAAAAAATTAACTGAAAATTACCTCAAGTTAGGGTTTATTTCTAGTGTGTGGAAGCTCTCCGAGAACAATGCTAATAGTTGAATAGTTGACTGGTTTGCACTGGATTCCAGGGGCTTGAATTCAGTTGGTTTTTAATGTTGCATACAAGAGACCTTTGTTAGTGCTGCCTTGTATTGTCCATATAGTGGAGCTAGCGTGTGAAGTGGGAGCTCGGTAGTAAAGCAGCTCAGTGAAGAGGAAAAGGAAGCTCCTGTCTTTTACTTCCTTTTCCAATCTTCATCAGCCTCAGGCTGCAAAGCAGAGGAAGCTAATTGGTGAGCAATGGGTAATTATTGTACTTCTTCGAATTGTAATAAACAAGCCAGTTTAACCGAGTGGAGAGTACATGTTGCAGTATGTAGGAAACCCCAGGCATCAGTTCTGGACAAAAACCTCAGCAGGATGTGTCACTGTCTTCAGCTTCAGGTTATGGAACTCAACCAACGGCCGGAGTCTCTACTGCACACTGACTGGCTGAGGACTGCATAGACAACATGTGCAGGCAGTTGGTATCTGTGCAGTGAGGGAACGGGTGACTGTCAGACAGTTGGGGAGAACGTGTGTAGTGCAGGAGACCCTGTCTGTCCTGAATCTAATCGGTTTGCTAATCTGTTTTCAATTTTCAATACTGATGAGGGCGATAGGTTCTCAGGGAGAACGCAGCCTGAGCCAGATTGTCCGGTCTTTATTCTGTATTCTTCTTTGGATGGGTAGTCTACAAACAGGGGACAGAATTTGCAAATAAAGTGGGTCTACTTAGGATCAAAATGAGGATAAATCTTTTCGTGAGAAGGTTATGAACCTTTAGAATTTTCTACGTCAGAGTGTGTTAGACATTTAGCAGTGGTATAAGGTAAAGTGAGGAGATTGGTTTAGCCCAGTGGTGTAAAGAATAATGGGGACAACGTTGGAAAGTATTGACCCTGATGGTCAGGAGAGCAGGCTTTATGGATTAAATGGCCTCCTGCTGTCGCTAGGTTTTACATCATCAGTTGTATAAGTCAACCAGGTCTACATGCCCAAGTACATCTCGGGAGGCTGATGCTCAGTGAGATTCTGCAGCTTTGAAAATAGAACATAGAACATTACAGCACAGTACAGGCCCTTCGGCCCTCTATGTTGTGCCGACCTGTCATAGCTTTGGTTTAGGAATTGGAGCAAAAGCCAGTGTGAGGTCCTGCTCCATACTAAGGCTTTGTAATATCTGCTGGAGCTGCTGTGGAAGACACGTCAGACAAGGCTGCAATTCACTCAAGGTTAAATATCTTGTTGACATTCAGCAGGCAAGCAGCAGAGTGTTGTTGCTGCCTGTGGATGTCGCATCATACCTAGGGTGTCAGGAGAGGAGAATATAAGGGAAAACAGGAGACAGTTGGTAGTAATGTACTCACTGATTACTCTGCTGGAGACTGCACTGGAAGTAGCATCGCCCCCGGCTCCCGGTCTGAAGAAGCTGCTCCGAGCTTTCCCATAACGTAGCAATGAGTCAGGGAAGGGAGAGAGTGGCGGGATACCAGCCTTCCCTCTGATCTAACAGCAAACAAATAGATCAGCCAAGGAATCACTAACAATGTTAAAAACCAACCTCCAAACTCCCACAGCTCAGGACAGCAACACAAACACAGAGGCATTCAATCTCTGCTCCAGTCCCACAAAGATGAGACAGCAACTCCGCGAACCCAAACCGCCACGGCCCACAAGACCACAAACTATTGGAGCAGAATTAGGCCATTCAGCCCATTGAGCCTGCTCCACCATTTGATCATGGCTGATATCTTTCTTAACCTCATTCTCCTACCTATTCCCCATAATCCTTGATCCCCTTATTTATCAAGAACCCAATTAATATAGGGCACTAGCCCCTCATAGAAGAAAAACACTTGCAAGGAAGCTGGCTCAGTGACCCAACAAAGCGGCAGCATGGTAAGAAGTGCCATCAAACGGACAGTAATTGAGTGGTAGAATGGGTTGTCAGGAACAGATTCAGGAGTTGGGTTGGACAGGATAGGGATAAAATGGAGGCAGTGAGAAGGGGAGTTGGGTAGGTGAGGGTGGAGAGTTGAGAGATACGAACGGAAGGGAGGGTGTGCTGCTCACTGCATTGAGTGCTCCTTAACCAAATGACAGTGCTTTGGAGTCGGGTGCAAACATGGGGTTTTGAGGGGTCAATTGCAAGGGGCAAGTGGTAACTAAGTAAATTTCAAGGCTAACCTTCAAGCTAAACTGTTTCTTCAGTCGAGTAACTAAAAGCTGGCTTGAGTGATTGGGTGTAGTTTCAGTCACATTTCTGGAACAGTCACCTGAGTCAGTCTCTGGTGATTACAAAGTGTGGATGAACACAGCAGGCCAAGCAGCATCTCAGGAGCCCAAAAGCTGACGTTTCGGGCCTAGACCCTTCATCAGAGAGGGGGATGGGGAGAGGGAACTGGAATAAATAGGGAGAGAGGGGGAGGCGGACCGAAGATGGATAGAGGAGAAGATAGGTGGAGGGGAGAGTATAGGTGGGGTGGAAGGGACAGGATAGGTCAGTCCGGGGAGGACTGACCGGTAAAGGGGGCGGGATGAGATTAGTAGGTAGGAAATGGAGGTGCGGCTTGAGGAGGGGACAGGTGAGAGGAAGAACAGGTTAGGGAGGCAGGGACGAGCTGGGCTGGTTTTGGGATGCGGTGGGGGGAGGGGACGAGCTGGGCTGGTTTTGGGATGCGGTGGGGGGAGGGGACGAGCTGGGCTGGTTTTGGGATGCGGTGGGGGGAGGGGATGAGCTGGGCTGGTTTTGGGATGCGGTGGGGGAAGGGGAGATTTTGAAGCTGGTGAAATCCACATTGATACCATTGGGCTGCAGGGTTCCCAACCGGGTGCTTTAGATGGACTCATTTTGCAGCATCCACGACATGGAAATGCCATGGATAGCACACTTAGCAAGCTGGGCACACCACAGGAGGAAAGGAATGGATGACCATCATAGTAAAAGGCTCAGAAAGGAAGTCAGGGCCCCCTGTGGTCATCCCCCTCTCAAACAGATATGCTGTTTTGGATACTGTTGGGGGGGAATGGTTTCTCAGGGGAAAGCATCAATAAGCCAGGTTCATGGCCCATTGGGTAGCTCTGCTGCCCAGAACGGGAGAAAAACGAGTGGCAGGGCTATAGTGATAAAGGATTCAACAGTAAATGGTACAGACAGGCGCTTGCGTGGCTGCAGATGCAAATCCAGGATGGCATGTTGTCTCCTTTGTGCCAGGGCCAATGAGTGACGGAGTGGCTGCAGAACATTCTGGAGCAGGAGGGTGAACAGCTAGTGGTCACAGTGCACACAAGTAAATAAGGGATGAGGACCCCAAAACTGAATATAGGAAGTTAGGGTGTAAATTGAAACACAGGATGACAAATGTCATAATCTCAGGCCTACTCCCGGTACCACATGCTAGTCTTGGAGAGCAGGAATAAGAGAATCGATCAGGTGAATGTGTGGCTGCAGGAATGGTGTACCAGGGAGGGGCTTAGATTCTTGACGCATTGTGACCATTTGTGGGAAAGATGGGGCCTGTACAAGCCTGACAGGTTGTACCTGGACAGAGCTGGGACTAATCTCCTCGCGGGGGTCTTTTGCTAGTTCCATTGGTGAGATTTTATACTAATCAGGCAGGAGATGGGAGCTGAAGTGTAGGTTTAGAGGAGTCAGATTCAGATCAGGAAATGGGAGGGAAAATGTTATTTAATGATGTAGATAGTGCCTCTGACAAAATAAAAGAGGATTTAAAAACGTCTAGCAAAAAAAGATGATCGGTTTGAGCTGTTTATACTTCAATTTAAGAAATATTACGAACAAGGCAGATGCACCAGTGGCACCGGCAGACACATGGCAGCATAATGTCATTGCTACAATGGAAACCTGGCTTAAGGAGGAGCTGAATTGGCATATTGGATACAAAGTTTATGGGCAGGATGGAGTGGGTGACAAAAAAGGATTGGGCGTAGCAATGGTAGTTATAGGAACAATTACAGTTGTGAAAGGGAATGGTACACTACATGGGTTAACAAATGAGGCTTTATGTGTTGACCTTAAGAATGAAAGGGGGTAGTTGCACTACTAAATCGTGAGAGGGAGATAGAAGAACACATGAGGACAAATTTCTGCCTGTAGGAATAAGACGGCAATAATTGTAGGAGACTTTAACTATCCCAATACCAACTAGGTTCCAAACAACAGAGGGGCAGTGAGGGTGAAAAATTCAAATACTGTGTCCAAGATTTTTTTTTAAAATAGTATGTGACAAGCCCAATGAGAGGAGACACATTTCTGGATTTAGTTTTGGGAAATGAAGAGCAAGTCGGAGAAGTGACAGTGGGTGCCCATATCTGGGACAATAACCACAATTCTGGGAGCCGCACAGTGGCTCAGTGGTAAGCACTGCTGCCTCACAGCACTAGTGACCCATGTTTAATTCCAGCCTCGAGTGACTGTGTAGAGTTGCACATTTTCCTCGTGTCCGCGTGGGTTTTCTCCGGGTGCTCTAGATTTCAATAAGGTTCTCCACAATAGGCTATTGTACAAAATGCGGAGGAACGGGATTGTGGGAGATATAACAGTTTGGATCAGAAATTGGCTTGCTGAAAGAAGACAGAGGGTGGTAATTGATGGGAAATGTTCATCCTGGAGACCAGTTACTAGTGGTGTACCGCAAGGGTCGGTGTTGGGTCCACTGCTGTATGTCATTTTTATAAATGACCTGGATGAGGGCGTAGAAGGATGGGTTAGTAAATTTGCAGATCACACTAAGGTCGGTGGAGTTGTGGAAAGTGACAAAGGATGCTGTAGGTTGCAGAGAGACATTGATAAGCTGCAGAACTGGGCTGAGAGGTGGCAAATGGAGTTTAATGCGGACAAGTGTGAGGTGATGCACTTTGGTAGGAGTAACCAGAAGGCAAAGTACTGGGCTAATGGTAAGATTCTTGGTAGTGTAGATGAGCAGAGAGATCTCGGTGTCCATGTACACAGATCCTTGAAAGTTGCCACCCAGGTTGACAGGGCTGTTAAGAAGGCATACAGTGTTTTAGCTTTCATTAATAGAAGGATCGAGTTCCGGAACCAAGAGGTTATGGTGAAGCTGTACAAAACTCTGGTGCGGCCGCACTTGGAGTATTGTGTACAGTTCTGGTCACCGCATTATAAGAGGATGTGGGAGCTTTAGAAAGGGTGCAGAGGAGATTTACGAGGATGTTGCCTGGTATGGAGGGAAGGTCTTATGAGGAAAGGCTGAGGGACTTGAGTCTGTTTTCATTAGAGAGAAGAAGGTTGAGAGGTGACTTAATTGAAACATATAAAATAATCAGAGGGTCAGATAGAAGGATAGGGAGAGCCTTTTTCCTAGGATGGTGACGGCGAGCATGAGGGGGCATAGCTTTAAATTGAGGGGTGAAAGATATAGGACAGATGTCAGAGGTAGTTTCTTTACTCAGAGAGTAGTAAGGGAATGGAACGCTTTGCCTGCAACGGTAGTAGATTCGCCAACTTTAGGTACATTTATGTCGTCATTGGATAAGCATATGGATGTACATGGAATAGTGTAGGTTAGATGGGCTTCAGATCGGTATGACAGGTCGGCACAACATCGAGGGCCAAAGGGCCTGTACTGTGCTGTAATGTTCTATGTTCTATTTCTCCCACAGTCCAAAGATGTGCAGGTTAGGTGGAGTGGCCATGCTAAATTGCCTGTAGAGTCCAAGGATGTGCAAGTTAGGTGGGCTAAACATGGGGAATGCAATGTTACAGGGACAGGGCAGGGGGTGGGTCTGGATGGGATGCTCTACGGAGGGTCGTTGTGGACTCAATGGGCTAAGTGGGCTGCTTCCACACTGTAAGGAGTCTATGATTCTATTTGGTTAGATTTGGTATTATTATAGAAAAGGACAGCATTAAATCAGGAGTAAAAGTTTTTTTTTAACTAGGGTATGGGGAATTTTACAAAGCTGCAGTGATAATAAAATGTGAGGCTGGATGAACACAGCAGGTCCAGCAGCATCTCAGGAGCACAAAAGCTGACGTTTCGGGCCTAGACCCTTCATCAGAGAGTGGGATGGGGTGAGGGTTCTGGAATAAATAGGGAGAGAGGGGGAGGCGGACCGAAGATGGAGAAAAAAGAAGATAGGTGGAGAGGAAAGTATAGGTGGGGAGGTAGGGAGGGTATAGGTCAGTCCAGGGAAGACAGTTGTTTATTGCGAACCGAGCGGAGGTGCTCTGCAAAGTGGTCCCCAAGCCTCCGCTTGGTTTCCCCAATGTAGAGGAAGCCACACTGGGTACAATGGATACAGTATACCACATTGGCAGATGTGCAGGTGAACCTCTGCTTAATATGGAAAGTCATCTTGAGGCCTGGGATAGGGGTGAGGGAGGAGGTGTGGGGGCAAGTGTAGCATTTCCTGTGGTTGCAGGGGAAGCTGCCGGGTGTGGTGGGGTTGGAGGGCAGTGTGGAGCGAACAAGGGTGTGTGAAAACGACAGGGGTCCTCTTTTGGCGGTTGTGGCGGGGGCGGGTTGTGAGGGATGTGTTGCGGGAAATGCGGGCGACGTGGTCAAGGGCGTTCTCGACCACTGTGGGGGGAAAGTTGCGGTCCTTGAAGAACTTGGACATCTGGGATGTGCGGGAGTGAAATGTCTTATCGTGGGAGCAGATGCAGCAAGCAGGACTGAACAGGACTGCTAAAGGATAAATCAGTGTTTGACCTGTGGGAGGCACCAAAAAGTGAGATCCTTAGGGCAAGAGGAAGACATGTCCCCTTGGAAGACATGTCCCCTCCAAAAATAAGAACGATACTGCCAAACCTAGACACCCCCGGTTCTCTAGAAAAATACAACAGAAGAAGAACTCCTGTGATAGTCACAAAATACTCAACACAGCAGGAAGTCTAGAGGAGTATAGGGAGTACAAGGATCAAGTTTAAAAAAAAGAAATAAGGAAATTAAAGAGAGGGCATAAAAATATATTAGCAAACACGATAAAGGAAAACTCAAAGATGTTTTACGAGCATAGAAAGAACAAAAGGATAATTAAGGAATCAGAGATGAAGAAGGGAATTGGAGTGAAGACGCGGAAAACATAGGAAGAATTTGAAAGGAAATTTTTGTCTCCATATTCACGAAGGAAAGAGATGATGTAGATATCGTCATCCAAGAGGAGCGTGTAAAATATTAGACAAAATAATCGTAACAAGAGAGTATGTGTTAGAATGGTTGGAATCCTTGCAAGTGAATAACTCGCCAGGGCCAATTGGATTGTTCCCTAGAGTGTTGAAGGATGTCAGGGAGGGAACAGCAGATACTCTGAGGATTATTATAGATTATTTCCAACCTTCACGAGACACAGATGGAGTGAGTCTCAGTCTGGGCAGTTCAGAAAGTGACACAGTTTCAACAGAAACAGCTAATTGGTAAATGATAGTTCTAGAGCATTTTCTTACAGTTTCTAAAGCATAATATATTAGCTGAAATGAAGACAGGGCTTTTTGATTACAATAGAAGTGTTTGAAGTGAAGAAAGGTCCCTAGCTGTATTAAAGGACTGAAGGAATACAAATGTGGTTCCCGTTGTTTAAAAAACATACAAAGGAAATAACAAATAATTACAAGCCAATTAGTCTTACTTTAGTGGTGGACGAATTGTTAGGATCAATCCTGAGATCAGATAAACTGTCACATAGATAGGCATGGACTACTCTGGGACAGTCAGCATGGCTTTATTAAGGAAAGGCCATGCTTTTCAAATTTGTTTGAATTATTTCAGGAAATGACAAGGAGGATCAATGAGGGCAGTGCAGTGAATTTTGTCTACATGGGTTTTAGTAAGGCATTTGACAAGGTTCCACATGACACATTTGAGAAAAAAAATAAAAGCCCATTGGATACAGAGAAACGTGTGAAATTGGATCCAAAGTTGACTTAGTAACAGGAAACAAAGGGTAATGGTCAATCGCTACCCTTGCGAATAGAAAGCAGTTTGAGGTGGTGTTCCGCAGTGCTCAGTGTTGAGACATCCTCACACCCACTGTCTGTTTTATACATTAATTATTTGGAGTGAAATATTGGGGGCACAACTAAGAAATCTGAAGATGGCACAAAAATTGGCCATGTAGTGAAGAATGTAGAGGATAGCTATAAGCTCCAATGATTTAGATGGGTTGGTGGAGTGAGCAAGAAAGTGGCATAGACCTATGAGCAGGAAGATGGGATTAAACTCGACAGCTGGGTGTCTTTGAGTCAGTAAGGGCAAGACGGCCAAATGGCTCCCTTCTGTGATGTATCATTTCTATGGTTCTACGGCTTGGTAGGGGTAAGAGAGGTGGTGGAGGAGACAGTGGTTTCAAAGAAGAGAGGATGGTCAAGGGGAAGGGGATGTCAAGGGGAACACAGTGTTGATGGGAATGGGGAGGGGTGTCTGGAAGGTACAGTTTTGTAGTCATAGAACATAGAACATAACAGCACAGTACAGGCCCTTCGACCCTCAATGTTGTGCCGATCTGTCACACCGATCTCAAGCCCATCTAACCTACACTATTCCATGTACGTCCATATGCTTGTCCAATGACGACTTAAATGTACCTAAAGTTGGCGAATCTACTACCGTTGCAGGCAAAGCGTTCCATTCCCTTACTACTCTCTGAGTAAAGAAACTACCTCTGACATCTCTCCTATATCTTTCACCCCTCAATTTAAAGCTATGCCCCTCGTGCTCGCCGTCACCATCCTAGGAAAAAGGCTCTCCCTATCCATCCTATCTAACCCTCTGATTATCTTATATGTTTCTATTAAGTCACCTCTCAACCTTCTTCTCCCTAATGAAAACAGCCTCAAGTCCCTCAGCCTTTCTCGTAAGACCTTCCCTCCATACCAGGCAACATCCTCGTAAATCTCCTCTGCACCCTTTCCAAAGCTTCCACATCCTTCTTATAATGTGGTGACCAGAACTGTACACAATACTCCAAGTGCGGCTGCACCAGAGTTTTGTACAGCTTCGACATAACCTCTTGGTTCCGGAACTCAATCCCTCTGTTAATAAAAGCTAAAACACTGTATGCCTTCTTAACAGCCCTGTCAACCTGGGTGGCAACTTTCAAGGATCTGTGTACATGGACATACAGTCATAGAATCACATAGCACGGAAACAGACCTTTCGGTCCGATCACTCCATGCCAACCATAATCCCAAACTAAACCCGTCTTTCTTGCCTGGATTTGGCCTATTTCCCTCCAAACATTTCCTATTCATATACGATTCTAAAATGTCCTTTAAATGTTGTAACTGTGCCTACATCCACCATTTCCTCTGGCAGTTCTTTCCACACACTAACCAATCTCTGTGTAAAAAAAGTTTCCCCTCATGACCTTTTTAAATCTTTCTCCTCTGACCTTAAAAATATGTGCCCGAGTTTTGAACACCCTCACTACTGGGAAAAGGCCTTTGGTATTCACCTTATCTATGCCCCTCATGATTTTACAAACCTCTATAAGGTCACCCCTCAACCTCCTAAGCTCCAGTGAAACAAGTCCAAGTCCTTCCAGAGAGTAAGAACTGCAGATGCTGGAGTCAGAGAGTGCACAGCGTGGAGCTAGAGGAACACAGTAGAAAAATGTGTCATGTGGAACCTTGTCAAATGCCTTACTAAAATCCACGTAGACAAAACACACTGCACTGCCCTTTTGTTCAGTAGAAAGAGGCTACCTTCTCCCTGATCATTCTCTTATTCCTCACATATGAGTAAAATGCCTTCGGGTTCTCCCTAATCCTTCCTGCCAAGCCTTTTTCATGTCCCCTCCTGGCCCTCCTCAGTCCACATTTGAGCTCCTTCCAAGCAAGCCTATAATCCTCTAAGATGTAGAGTCAATATGGATAGAGCTGAGAAATTCTAAGGGTAGAAAGACCCTAATGGGAGTTACCTACAGGCCCCCAAACAGTAGTCAGGATGTCGGGTGCAAGTTGAATCAGGAGTTGAAATTGGCCTGTCACAAAGGTATTACTACAGCTGTTATGGGAGATTTCAACATGCGGGTAGCCTGGGAGAATCAGGATGGTACTGGACGCCAAGAAAGGGAGTTTCTGGAGTGCCTCCAAGATGGATTCTTAGAACAGCTTGTACTGGACCCTACCAAGGAGGAGGCAATTCCGGATCTGGCGTTGTGCAACAAACCGGATTTGATCAGGGACCTCAAAGTAAAGGAGCCATTAGGAGGTCGTGGCCATAATATGATAAGTCCCTGGGACCTGATGGTCTGCATCCCAGGGTACTTAAGGAGGTGGCTCTACAAATCGTGGACGCATTGGTAATCATTTTCCAAGGTTCTATAGATTCAGGATCAGTTCCTGCGGATTGGAGGGTGGCTAATGTTGTCCCACTTTTCAAGAAAGGAGGGAGAGAGAAAACAGGAAATTATAGACCGGTTAGCCTGACGTCAGTGGTGGGAAAGATGCTGGAGTCAATTATAAAAGATGAAATTACGAATCATTTGGATAGCAGTAACAGGATAGGTCAGAGTCAGCATGGATTTACGAAGGGGAAATCGTGCTTGACTAATCTTCTGGAATTTTTTGAGGATGTATCTATGAAGATGGATAAGGGAGAACCAGTGGATGTAGTGTACCTGGACTTTCAGAAAGCCTTTGATAAAGTCCCAGATAGGAGATTAGTGAGCAAAATTAGGGCACATGGTATTGGAGGCAAAATACTGAGTTGGATTGAAAATTGGCTGGCTGACAGGAAGCAAAGAGTCGTGATGAACGGGTCCCTTTCGGAATGGCAGGCAGTGACCAGTGGGGTACCACAAGGTTTGGTGCTGGGACCGCAGCTGTTTACAATATACATGGATGATATAGACGAAGGCGTTAAAAGTAATATTAGCAAATTTGCTGATGACACAAAGTTGGGTGGCAGGGTGAAATGTGAGGAGGATGTTATGAGAATACAGGGTGACTTGGACAGGCTAGGTAAGTAGATAGATGCATGGCAGATGCAGTTTAATGTGGATAAATGTGCGGTTATCCACTTTGGTGGCAAGAACAGGAAGGCAGATGACTATCTCAATGGAGTCAAGTTAGGTAAAGGGGAAGCACAATGAGATCTAGGTGTTCTTGTATGTCAGTCAATGAAAGCATGCATGCAGGTACAGCAGGCAGTGAAGAAAGCTAATGGCATGCTGGCCTTCATAACAAGGGGAATTGAGTATAGGAGCAAAGAGGTCCTTCTGCAGCTGTACAGGGCCCTGATGAGACCGCACCTGGAGTATTGTGTGCAGTTTTGGTCTCCAAATTTAAGGAAGGACATTCTTGCTATTAAGGGAGTGCAGCGTAGGTTCACAAGGTCAATTCCCGGAATGGCGGGACTATCATATGCTGAAAGATTGGAGCGACTGGGCTTGTATACATTTGAGTTTAGAAGGATGAGGGGGGATCTGATTGAGATGTATAAGATTATTAAGGGATTGGACATTCTGGAGGCAGGAAGCATGTTTCCGCTGATGGGTGAGTCCAGAACTAGAGGACACAGTTTAAAAATGAGGGATAGGCCATTTAGAACAGAGTTGAGGAAAAACTTCTTCACCCAGAGAGTGGTGGATATATGGAATGGTCTGCCCCAGAAGGCAGTGGAGGCCTCGTCTCTGGCTACTTTCAAGAAAGAGATGGATAGAGCTCTTAAAGATAGTGAAATCAAGGATTATGGGGATAAGGCAGGAACAGGATACTGACTGTGGATGATCAGCCATGATCATAATGAATGGTGGTGCTGGCTCAAAGGGCCGAATGGCCTACTCCAGCACCTATTGTCTATTGTCACAGCAGACCAGGCAGCATAGGAGGAGCTGGAAAGTTGACATTTGAGGTTAGAATTGAAAATTTTCTGAAGAAGGGTCCTGAACTGAAACGTCAACTTACCTGCTCCTCTGATGCTGCCTGGGGCCTACGGTGTTCTTCCAGCTCCACACTGTGTTATCCCAGTCGTTCCAGTCTGTTTTTGTATCTCAAACCTTCCATTCCTGGCAACATCCTGATAAATTGTTTTTGAACCCTCTCCAGTTTAATAATATCCTTCCTATAATAAGGTGTCCAGAACGGCACACAGTAGTCTGGAAATAGCCACAGCTGTGTCCTGCAAAACATCAGCATGGCATCCCGGCTCCTATACTCAAAGGTGTCAGCAATGAAGGCAAGCATGCTACGTGCCTTCTTAACTATCTTGTCAATATGTGGCACAAATTTCAAACAACTTAGTATCCGAACCCTTGCATTCTCTGTTCTATAACACTACCCGTGGCCCTACCATTAATTGTATAAGTCTATCCTTGTTTGCTTTACCAAAATGCAATACCTCAAATTTATCCAAATTAAACTCCATTCACTATTCCTCAGCCCATTGATCTAACTGATCAAGATCACTTTGTAATCTTAGATAACCTTCTTCACTGTCCACTATACTACCAATTTTAGTGTTATCTGCAAACTCACTAACCATGCTTCCATTATTCTCATCCAAATCATTCATATAAATGACAACGTGGACGCAGCACTGATCCCTGTGAACACTGCTGGTCACAGGCTTCCAGTCTGAAAAATAACATTGCACCACTAACCTCTGTCTCCTACCTCAAGCCAATTTTGTATCCAATTAGCCCGCTAATTGGATCATTTCCTCCTATAAAAGGTCTGAGGGAGACACAGATGAGGCAGGAACTGCTCATTTCTTGTTGAAAGTGTCTCTGTCCGATTAGATTTACCTTATTCATGACCTTTTGAGCACGCCGGAGCTTGTTGATGTACCAGTGTGCTGCTGGGAGTGAGCAGCGAGCAGCCCTGAATAACAGAAGCTGCCGCTGGATGATGTCTGACAATTTGTGCCGAGCAGCTTTCTCTGCATATAATCCAGAATCCTGTGCAATGCTCTGAACATGGAAGAGATTGACAATTAATTCCTAACTGCATAAACATTAATCTACACAAGAAACTGAGTATGAGCAAGGCCGCAGAGCATACATAGTAGATTCTTGTACATGACATACAGTCTGACTGCTCATTGTCCTCGCTGCAATCTGCCACTATTAGACTCCAAACCCTTGGTCTTTGTAATTCATTTGTTCCCATAGCTCCTAACTTCCAGAAACTCCCTGTTACTGTGCCCACTCTGATGGCCTCAACTTGGTGGAATCCAAGTGATTTTTAAGGAGCACTGTCATACCTACACTACAATTATGCAAATCATTAATAGTTACACAAGCCCCCATCGGGACGCATTCCCTGGAATCTCATGTTCATGTTGACTGTAATGGTCCTCACCGACACTCAACACAGGGGAGGGGGTTACAGTTGGTTATATCACTGCACTGGATATTCTAAGACCAAAGCTAATGTCTAGGGAACGTGGTTCAAATTTAAATTAATTCAAAACTGGAAATGAAAACTGAAAGGACTGCGGATGCTGTGAATCAGAGACAAAAACAGAAGTTGCTGGAGTAGCTCAGCAGGTCTGGTAGCATCTATGAAGGAAAAAACAAAGGAAGGATCACCAGACCTGAAATGTTAACTCTGATTTTTTCTTCACAGATGCTTCTAAACCTGATGAGCTTCTCCAGCCACTTTGTTTTTGTTCCTGGAAATGAGAAAGCTAGTTAATAAGGCCATAACATATAACAGCAGGATTAGGCCATTCGGCCCAGTGAGTCTGCTTCACATCCGCTCATGCCTGACCAGCTTCTCAACCCCATTCTCCTGCTTTTTCCCCATAACATTTGATTTCTTTCCAATCAACAGCCTATCTCTGTCTTAAATGCACTCAGTGATTTGGACGCCACAGCCCTCTGCGGCAATAAGTTCCACAGGTCCACCATCCTCCGGCTGAAGAAATTCCTCTACATTTCCATTCTAAAGACTCATTGCTTCACTCTGAGACTGTGCCAATGCAGGCGATCACGTAACACTGTCTTAAAAACCCATCAGGTTCATTTATGTCCATTAGGGAAGAAATCTGCTATCCTTCCCCATCTTGCCTACGCATGAATTCAGAACCACAACAATGTGGTTCACTGTTTTAGCCGAGTGAGACACTCAACTCAATGGCACGAAATTATGGGCATCAAATACTGGCTATGCCAGTGACGCACACATCCAATCCAAGAACACTACAGACTGAGGTGCCACTGTCAACAGTGCAGGAACAAGTAGCATTGGCAGCAACCACGCAGTGTGGAGCATAAACAGAAACTCAGTAAGTCGGAGCTTGCAGCCCTCAGTGTCACTGTGTTCACTGCTCACCATGCTCACCTCTGTGTCAATAGCAGGCTGAGGGCAATATAATGGAGGTGCAGGGAGGTACAGGCCATCAGGAACCAACCCAGGCAGGCTGCTCCCATGCTCCTTTGCTGTCTGCATCAAAAGTTGAAAGGTCTCCGACAGCACATCTGCATTCACCATCACCGCTGCTTTCAGGATCTCCTGTACTGAGAGAAACAACGCATCTGTACCCACTTCCTCAAAGGAATCTGCAAAACAGAGGGACAGAAATTGGAAAACAGCAAACTTCATGGCCTGTTGCACTGGCAATCCATCATGGATGGGATCATACACCATACTGGCCATATTCTCCCAAGATCAGAGACAGGGTCTCAGTCACTGTTCAGAGTGACACAAGAAAAACAGCACCTGTCAGACTCTGCAGAGAACACACATGCACTCTGAGGGATAGATTATGCCCTTCACTACAGCTTAAGGAGCCTTGTATTCTCCCCTCATCACTGACTCAACCCACCCATTTAATTCCCCTCCCAAAGCCCCGTGTATACTCTTCCCCCCATCACTTACTCTACCCACCCGTTTAATCCACCTCCCAAAGCCCCACGTATACTCTTCCCCCCATCACTTATTCTACCCACTCATTTAATCCACCTCCCAAAGCCTCATGTACACTCCTCTCTCCATCACGGTCTCTACCCACTCATTTAAATCCCCTCCCAAGGCCCCATGTACACTCTCTCCACATCACTAACCCTATCCACCCATTTAATCCCCCACCCAAAGCCCCATGTACACTCTTCCCCCGCAGCACTGTCTTTACTCACCCATTTAAATCCCCCTCCCACAGCTCTGTGTATGCTCAGCTCCCACCATTGACTCTACCCACCCATTTAATCTGCTAAAGAGAACATATTCTTAACCAAAGTCCAAGTAGTTCCTGCTCTCTGTACTACTGAACCTGTCCCTCAGTTTCAGGTAGCCGATTCTGTTGTCAATTCACCTGTTGATGGTTTAGAGTCTCTTCCAGGTGCCATCATGCAGCTATCCAAAGACACCATCCTGTTGCCTGGGCAGCCTAATAGTGTCTGCAATTTATCCCGGAAGATCTGTGAAGGCTGCAGGTCTGCTGGTAAATGCAGTATTGTCCAATTCCTTCTGAAACACCATAAAATCCAAACTCAAACAAAACAGATTCCACATATACTGTCCACACACACACACACACACACACACACACACACACACAAAGCCTCATACTTTATGTACATTGCTGAATTTGCTTTCATTTGCTGTACACGGGTTGCCTTTAACCAGCAGCTCAAAGATGATCGCAGCTGATTATAATTAGTGCACTAATCACCCTGTCTCCTGTGGAGAACTGAACGAATCCTCAAAGAAGATCAGAGAACAGAAGGTCTTGGGAAGCAAAACAGACATCTCATCGAACCCTTTGGACTGTATTATTGAACTGTTTTTCCCTAATAACCTTCCTTCACCCATAACCTGCAAATGGTCTTTGTGTGCCTGTGTGTGTGTCAGGGCTTTCAAATAAGACAGGTGGGTGGGGGTAGAGTTTGAACTAGTAGAGTTATTATAGTGATTGTTCACAGCTTTGTTAACCTGTGACTAGAAATTATTTGTTTATAATAAACTGCAGTTCTTATTAAATAGTCATAGAGATTTTACAGGACAGAAAGAAGAAACATTTGGCCCAACATGTCCATGCTAGTCATCAAGTCTTTTCCCAGTGGCCCATAGCCTTGTATGCTATTGCATTTCAAGTGTTCATCTAAATACTTCCTAAATGTCTTGGATTCCTGCCTCAAACACCTGTTAAGCAGTTAGTTCCAGATACTCACCACCACCCAATGGGTGTAAAAACATTTCCTACAACTCCGCCTAATCTCTTTACCATAAAACCATGCCCCCGGTTATTAACCACTCCACGAAGGGGAACGATTTCTCCCCCATCGACCGTGTGCTCCTCATAACTTTGTACCCCTCAGTCTGGGCCCCCTCAGCCTTCTGTGCTCTATGGAAATCAACTCCAGTCTATCGATTCTCTATTTATCGCTGAAATCTCAAGCTCAGTCAACATCCCGGTGAATCTCCTCAGCACCCTCTCCAGTGTAATCACACTTTCCTTTACTGCAGTGACCACAACTGCACACAGTACCCCAGCTGTGGCCGAAAAACATTATATACAGTTCAATCATTATCTCTTGCGCTCTAATATTTAGTGCCTCACCTAACCAAGACAAGTAGCTCTTATACCTCCATAAACAACTTATCCATCTGTCCGACTGCACAAGCCCTTCAGGTTGTCAGTACTTCCTGCAGTCCTACCATTCAACATGTACTCGCTTGCCTAGTCAGTCCTTCTAAAATGCATCACCTCATGCTTTTCAGGATTAAATTCTTTTTGCCACTGTATTGTCCTGCAGTCAAAGGCTTTCCTTCTGGCCATGTATACCACCGGAACATCACCCGCAGAACTTCATGCCTAGATAATTAATATGCACTACAAACAGCAAGAAACCCAGTACTGAACCCTGCAGTACGCTATTGGAAATAGGCTTTCAGTCACAAGGACAACTTTCAACCATCACTTTCTGTTCTCTCCTACACAGCCAATTTTGAATCCAATTTGCCAAACTGCCCTGTTCCCAAAATGCTCCTCCATTGAAACTTCAATCGCTTGGCTCGGCTCATTCCCCAACACCAGGTACAGTCTGGCCCCTTCCCTCGGTGAACACCACACCTATTTTTTCAAAGAAACAGTCCTGCACAGGGCTAACAAAGTACCTGCCACCCCCAGGCACTAAGTGAGTCCCAGTCAATACAAGGGAAGTTAAAATCACCCACCACAAAAACCCTTTTCCATACCCGGTCACATATCTGTTCCTGTATCTTCCACTGGCTGTTGGGAGACCTATAGACTAACCCCAAAGTGACTGCACCCTTTCTATTCCTAAGCTCTACCAATAAACTTTGGTGGATGACCCCTCCAGAGGCGTCCTCTCTCAGTGTAGCTGTGATTTTCTCCCTGATCAGTAATGCAGCTCCCTGACTCCTTTGACATCCCTCTCTATCTCGCTGAAACCTCTAAATCATGGAATGTTAAGCTGCCTCTTGACCTTCTTGTCTTTCTCTCAACTAAGTCTCTGTAATAACTACCTCATAGTTACATGTATTAATCCAAGTATTATATTCACCTGCCATACTTGTCACGCTCCTCACATTAAAACAAATATGCCTCGGGCCACAGTCCAGCTGTATTCAGTGATTCCTCCCTGTCTGTTCTTCTTCTTAGCCTTACTGGCCTTAGTCTCTGACTCCCGGGTCATTTTACTGCTGATCTACTCCTCTGGTTCTTACCTCCCCTACCACACTCGTTTAAACCCTCCTGAGGGGCAATAGCCAGGATATTGAAGCCCCTCCAGTTTACGTGCAACCCATCCTTCTTGTCCAGGTCGCTCGTGCCCCAGAAGACATCCCAATGATCTATATATCTGAAGCCCTCCCTCCTACACAGGTGCTTTAGCCACGTATTTAACTGTACTATCTTCCTATTCCTAGCCTCACTGGCATGTGGCACAGGAAGTAATCCGAGATTATAACTTTAGAGGTCATGCTTTTCAACTTCCTACCTAACTCCATTTGCAGGACCTCATCTCTATTTTCTGCACAAGCGATACATCGAACATAGAACAGTACAGCACAGAACAGGCCCTTTGGCCCTTGACGTTGTGCCGACCTGTGATCCTAGTAAGATTACCTTCCAGGTGAAGCAGCGCTTTACCTGCACTTCACACAATCCAGTCTCCTGCGTTCGCTGGTCACAATATGGTCTCCTGTACATTGACAAATCAAAGTATAGACTGGGTGACCACTTTGTCGAACACCTATGTTCTGTCCACAAAAAACATATGCGGCTTCTCGTTGCCTGCAACTTCCACACACCACTGTGTCACTTGGTCAAAATCTACGTCTCAGGCTCGCTGCAGTTCTCCAGTGAAGCAAGCTGGAGAAACAACACCTCACAAGAGCAGCTCGGTGGCTCAGCGGTCAGCACTGCAGCCTCACAGCACCAGGGACCCGGGTTTGATTCCACCCTCCGGCAACTGTCTGTGTGGAGTCTGCACATTCTCCCTGTGTCTGCGTGGGTTTCTTCCAGGTGCTCCAGTTTCCTCCCACAGTCCAAAGATGTGCAGGCTAGGTGGTTTGGCCATGCTACATTGCCTGTAGTATTCAGGGATGAGTAGCTTAGGTGGGTTATAGGGGTCTGGGTGCGATGCTCCAAGGATCAGTGTGGCCTTGTTGGGCCAAAGGCCCTGTTTCCACACTGTAGGGACTCTATGTTCTATGAACATTTCATTTGGCCTAGAAAGCCTCCAGATTCAATATCAAGTTCAACGACTTGAGGGCTTGAGATCTCCAATGTCCTGACTCAACCCACAGACACATCAGACCTTGTTATCTCACAGTCTGCTATCACACATAATCCATTGTTAGCTACCAACAGTCCCCATTAGTAGCTTTTCACTCTCCTAGCCAGATCATTATGTAGCTGAACTTGTCCTCACTCTTAATAACTTCTCTTTCAATTCCTCCCACTTCTTACAGACAAAGGGGGTGGCCATGGGTACCCACATGGGCCCAAGCTATGCCTGCCTCTTTGTAGGTTACGTGGAATAATCCGTCTTCTGTAACTACACTGGCTCTAAACCCCACCTCTTCCAACGTTACATTGATGACTGTATCTGCGCTGTCTCATGCTCCCAAGAGGAGCTCAAACAGTTCATTCACTTCACCGACACCTTTCATCCCAACCTTAAGTTCACCTGGACCATCTCTGATACCTCTCTCTCCTTCCTGGACCTCTCTGTTTCCATCTCTGGCAACCACCTGGAAACCAATATCCATTTCAATCCCACCAACTCCCACAGCTACCTAGAATACACCTCCTCCCACCCACCTTCCTGCAAAAACGGCATCCCCCATTCCCAATTCCTTCATCCCTGTCGCACGTGTTCCCAGGATGAAGCATTGCACTCCGGAACATCTCAGATGTTATTGTTTGTCAGGGACCACAAAATCTCCCCCCCCCTCAGTGGTCAAGAACTGTGTCTCCCACATTTCCCACAACTCATACCTCACATCCCCTCCCCACAATAATAACCAAAACAGGATCCCCCTCGTGCTCACGTACCACCCCACTAACATCCGGATCCAATGCATCATCCTCCGACACTTTTACCATCTGCAATCCGAGCCCACCAAAGACATTTTTCCTTCCCCATCCTTATCTACTTTCCAGAGGGACCACTCTCTCCGTGCCTCCCTTGTCCGTTCCACACTCCCCTCCAACCCCACCACTTTTCCCTGCAACCGCAGAAAGTGCTACACCTGCCCCCACGCCTCCTCCCTCACCCCCATCCCAGGCCCCAAGAAGACCTTCCACATCAAACAGATGTTCACCTGCACATCTGCCAATGTGGTATACTGTATCCACTGTTCCAGATGTGGCCTCCTCTACACTGGGGAAACCAAGCGGAGGCTTGGGGACCACTTTGCAGAATACCTATGCTCGGTCCGCAACAAACAACTACACCTTCTGGTTGCAAACCATTTCAATACCCCCTGCCATTCCTTACACAACATGTCCATCCTGGACCTCCTGCAGTGCCACAACAATGCCACCCGAAGGTTGCAAGAACAGCAACGCATATTCCGCTTGGGAACCCTGCAGCCCAAAACCAGCCCAGCTTGTCCCTGCCTCCCTAGCCTGCCCTTCCTCCCACCCATGCCCTCCTTCTACCTAGCCCCACCCCCATCTCCTACCTACAAACTTCATCCCGCCCCCTTGACCTGTCTGTCCTCCCTGGACTGATCTATCCCCTCCCTAACTCCCGAACTACACTCACCTATACCGGCTCCACCCTCACCTCTTTGAACTGTCTGTCTTCTCTCCTCTCTACTTATCTTTTTCTTTATCCATCTTCTATCTGCCTCCCCCTCTCTCCCTATTTGTTTTAGAATCCCCTTCCCTTCCTCCGCTTCTGAAGAAGGGTCTAGGCCTGAAACAACAAAGTGTGGGGCTGGATGAACTCAGCAGGCCAAGCAGCATCTTAGGAACACAAAAGCTGATGTTTCAGGCCTGGACCCTCTAGGCCTGAAATGTGAGCTTTCCTGCTCCTCTGATGCTGCTTGGCCTGCTGTGTTCATCCAGCTCTACACCTTGTTATCTCAGATCGTTATGTACTCTTTTGTCTGTCCAACTGTTCCTCTTTCTCTCTGGGATGGATCCCCACCTATCATTTACTCCTCACCCACTAGCCCCCACCCTATCTTCTGTGTGAAAACCAACATTTTCCTAGCCACATCAGTTCAGAAGAAGGGTCACTTGACCCAAAACAGCAACCTTGATTTCTCTGCACAAATGCTGCCAGACCTGCTGAGCTTTACTAGCAATTTCTCTTTTTGCTTCTGATTTAAAGCATCTGCAGTTCTTTCAGTTTTTATCTAATAAAATACTCTATTATTTCAAAACACTGTCGCAAGTAATGCAGTGGGTAAGTGCTCAGTCCCTGCCTTTGTCTTCAATTCGCTGACCACTTCTCAAATAATGTAAGAGAAGCTAGATCAGCTTTTTAGAGCTGTTGAGAGATTGCGCAGGGTGGGTTTTTACATGTATGAGGCCCAGACGTCAGAGGGAACATTAGACTGGTCTTGTACCTGCTCGGGTCAGGGAGGTTTTGGCAGTGCAGACTGAAAGCTTGACCCAGAACCACAGAACTCTTCCAGTCCCCAAGGCTCAAGGCAAACCAGACAGCTTCTGGAAAGAGCCTGCTGAGTAGCATCAGTTCAACTGTGTACTTCACGCTCCAGGTGGAGGACAGGTACTGTTCTCGTACAGCCAGTGAGACACGGCACCGCTGAAGAAAGACCACCCGGGGAAGGCAACCTGGTGAAAAACACAATCGGAAAGAGTTACAGAACAGACCCAGGTTGAGTGTACCACCACACAGGCAGCACTGTAACAGACCCCTGTCCAGACACTACTTTCCTCAGGTGCCACTTATCACTCTTGGCACAAGCTTATGAGGAGCACAAATACTGAAAGTAGAGCCTGCCCTTGCAAATACACTGACTGCCAGTTGAGCACAATTTGGCCATCTTGCTGAGGAATGTCAGAAAACACTCGCACCTGTTTTGTAGTGAAGAGGTGGCAGGGTGTCAACATGGTGAGGTGGCAGCACAAACACAGGCTGGTTACTGAAGTACAGAGCCATGAATCGGGCAAGGGATTGAATCACAGCCAGAGCAGCATCCAGCCCAACATCAAGCACCATTAAGCCATTCGGTGCCAGCCCAAACGTCCCTGTACAGAAAGACACCAAATTCAGCAACAGAGAGAAAGGGAGAACAAAACCCCACACATGAAATTAACGTACACCCTCACTGCAACACTGTGACATCCACAGCATGCACTGTAACGGTTGACAGTGCACAAACTGATCCGCTCTGTAACATGCTGATATCACACACTTTTGTCCACACTGTAACACAGTGACATTGCACACACTGACCCAAACTGCAAAACACCGACATCACACACCCTGGTCCACACTGACATCATGCACACTGACCATCACTGTAACACACTGATATCACACATACTTACCAGCGCTGTCACAGACTGATATCACGCACACCGACTTGCACTGTAACACACTGACATCACGCACAGTGACCATCACTGTAACACTGATACCGCACACTGACCCGCACTGTAACACACTGACCCGCACTGTAACACACTGATACCGCACACTGACCCACACTGTAACACACTGACAATGCACATAATGACGCGCACTGTAACACACTGACAATGCACATAATGACGCGCACTGTAACACACTGTAATGCAATATCATACACATTGACCCGCACTCTAATGCACTGATATTACACACACTATGACACGCGCTGTCACACGCTGATATCACACACTCTGGCCCACAGTGTAACACTCGAACAGCACGCACACTGACCCGCACTGTAACACAGTGACAGCACGCACACTGAACTGCACTGTAACACACTGAACCGTGCTGTAACACACTGACAGCACGCACACTGACCCGCACTGTAACACACTGATATCACACATACTGACCAGCACTGTACCACACTGATACCACACACTGACCCACACTGTAACACACTGATACCGCACACTGACCCACACTGTAACAGACTGACAGCACGCACTCTGACCCACACTGTAACACACTGATACCGCACACTGACCATCACTGTAACACACTGACCAGCACTGTAGCACACTGACAGCATGCACACTGACCCGCACTGTAGCACACTGACAGCATGCACACTGACCCGCACTGTAACACACTGACAGCATGCACACTGACCCGCACTGTAACACACTGACAGCATGCACACTGACCCACACTGTAACACACTGATACCACACATTGACCCGCACTGTAACACACTGATACCGCACACTGACCAGCACTGTAACACACTGATACCGCACACTGACCCACGCTGTAACACACTGATACCGCACACTGACCCGCACTGTAACACACCGATATTACACATTCTGAACAGCACTGTAACACACCGATATCACATACACTGAACCGCACTGTAACACACTGCTATCACGTACAATGACCCACACTGTAACACACTGACAGCACGCACACTGACCCGCACTGTAACACACCGATATTACACATTCTGAACAGCACTGTAACACACCGATATCACATACACTGAACCGCACTGTAACACACTGCTATCACGTACAATGACCCACACTGTAACACACTGACAGCATGCACACTGATTCACACTGTAACACACTGATACCACACATTGACCCGCACTGTAACACACTGATACCACACACTGACCAGCACTGTAACACACTGATACCGCACACTGACCCACGCTGTAACACACTGATACCGCACACTGACCCGCACTGTAACACACCGATATTACACATTCTGAACAGCACTGTAACACACCGATATCACATACACTGAACCGCACTGTAACACACTGCTATCACGTACAATGACCCACACTGTAACACACTGACAGCACGCACACTGACCCGCACTGTAACACACTGACAGAGCACACACTGACCCGCACTGTAACACACTGATACTGCACACTGACACCACACTGTAACACACTGATACCGCACACTGACCCACACTGTAACACACTGATACCGCACACACTGACCGGCACTGTAACACACTGACCCACACTGATATCACACATACTGACCGGTACTGTACCACACTGATACCACACACTGACCCACACTGTAACACACTGACCCACACTGTAACACACTGATACCGCACACTGACCAGCACTGTAACACACTGATACCGCACACTGACCCGCACTGTAACACACTGACAGCATGCACACTGACCCGCACTGTAACACACTGATATTACACATTCTGAACAGCACTGTAACACACCGATATCACATACACTGAACCGCACTGTAACACACTGCTATCACGTACAATGACCCACACTGTAACACACTGACAGCACGCACACTGACCCGCACTGTAACACACTGACCCGCACTGTACACACTGATACTGCACACTGACACCACACTGTAACACACTGATACTGCACACTGACCCACATTGTAACACACTGATACCGCACACACTGACCGGCACTGTAACACACTGACTGGCACTGTAACACACTGACTGGCACTGTAACACACTGATATCACACATACTGACCAGCACTGTACCACACTGATACCGCACACTGACCCGCACTGTAACACACTGACAGCACGCACACTGACCCGCACTGTAACACACTGATATCACACATACTGACCAGTACTGTACCACACTGATACCACACACTGACCCACACTGTAACACACTGATACCGCACACTGACCAGCACTGTAACACACTGACAGCATGCACACTGACCAGCACTGTAACACACTGACAGCATGCACACTGACCCGCACTGTAACACACTGATACCACACATTGACCCGCGCTGTAACACACTGATAACGCACACTGACCCGCACTGTAACACACCGATATTACACATTCTGAACAGCACTGTAACACACCGATATCACATACACTGAACCGCACTGTAACACACTGCTATCACGTACAATGACCCGCACTGTACCACACTGACAGCACGCACACTGACCCGCACTGTAACAGACTGATACTGCACACTGACACCGCACACTGACCCACACTGTAACACACTGACACCGCACATTGACCCACACTGTAACACACTGATACCGCACACTGACCCGCACTGTAACACACTGACCCACACTGTAACACACCGATACCGCACACTGACCCGCACTGTAACACACCGATATTACACATTCTGACCAGCACTGTAACACACTGCTATGACGTACAATGACCCACACTGTAACACACTGACAGCATGCACACTGACCCGCACTGTAACACACCGATATCACATACACTGAACCGCACTGTAACACACTGCTATGACGTACAATGACCCACACTGTAACACACTGACAGCACGCACACTGACCCGCACTGTAACACACTGACAGAGCACACACTGACCCGCACTGATACTGCACACTGACACCACACTGTAACACACTGACACCGCACACTGACCAACACTGTAACACACTGATACCGCACACTGACCAACACTGTAACACACTGATACCGCACACTGGCCCACACTGTAACACACTGATACCGCACACTGGCCCACACTGTAACACACTGATACCGCACACTGACCCACACTGTAACACACCAATACCGCACACTGACTCACACTGTAACACACCAATACCGCACACTGACCCACACTGTAACACACTGACAGAGAACACACTGACCAGCACTGTAACACACTGATATCACGTACACTGACCCACACTGTAACACACTGACAGCACACACACTGACCCGCACTGTAACACACTGACAGAGCACACACTGACCCGCACTGTAACACACTGATACTGCACACTGACACCACACTGTAACACACTGACCAGCACTGTAACACACTGATACCGCACACTGGCCCACACTGTAACACACTGATACCGCACACTGACTCACACTGTAACACACCGATACCGCACACTGACTCACGCTGTAACACACCGATACCGCACACTGACCCACACTGTAACACACTGACAGAGAACACACTGACCAGCACTGTAACACACTGATATCACGTACACTGACAGCACACACACTGACCCGCACTGTAACACACTGACAGAGCATACAGTGACCCGCACTGTAACACACTGACAGCACACACACTGACCCGCACTGTAACACACTGACAGAGCATACAGTGACCCGCACTGTAACACACTGACAGCATGCACATTGACCTGCACTGTAACACAGTGACAGCACACACACTGACAGCACGCACACTGACCCGCACTGTAACACACTGACAGCATGCACACTGACCCGCACTGTAGCACACTGACAGCATGCACACTGACCCGCACTGTAACACACTGACAGCATGCACACTGACCCGCACTGTAACACACTGACAACACGCACACTGGCCAGCACTGTAACACACTGACCCGCACTGTAACACACTGATATTACGCACAGGGCGATACAGCACACTGTAACACACTGACCCGCACTGTAACACACTGATATTACACACAGGGCCATACAGCACACTGTAACACACTGACCCACACTGTAACACACTGATATTACGCACAGGGCCATACATCACACTGTAACACACTGACCCGCACTGTAGCACACTGATATTACGCACAGGGCCATACAGCACACTGTAACACACTGACCCGCACTGTAACACACTGATATTACGCACAGGGCCATACAGCACACTGTAACACACTGACCCGCACTGTAACACACTGACCCGCACTGTAACACACTGATATTACGCACTGGGCCATACATCACACTGTAACATTATGACATACCTTCAGAGATCTCTGACTGATCTTGGTTTACCACCCGTCTCACAAGGTGTTCGCAAAAGTGTTGAGCAGCTCTGAGATTGTAAAGATAGAGGTGGGTGTAAAGAATGGCCAGGCTGTAACGAGTCTGCAAGTAGCTCACTCTCCTCCCATCTGTATTCAATGAAACAGGATGAGTGCACAGTGTTAAGCCAAATGCACCTGGCAGCAACACAATACCAAGGGATGTGACACAAAGTCAAAGACCAGAGCTGAGGACGACACAGCAATAGAGAGAAAGGTAGAGTATGTTGGGGTTCTGGGGTCTTGAAAGGAAAGTGAGTTTCATCCAGAGAAACAATGAATGAATGAAATGTCTGTAGCTCCAGAACAGGAGAGCTGCTGCTGTAACTACAGTTTCAGGTGGGTCCACTTACCTCTGCCCATTTCCTCTTGAAGTGCAGTCCTCCAGATTTGTATTGCCTCCTGGTACGAACCCAGAAGAAAGTTGCGCTCACCTCCAAACAAAGCACAATAGAGCAGTGAAATAACCACCTTTATCCCCAATGATCACCTTCAGCTGAATGGTGTGTGCTGAAGTTTGAAAGGGTAGTTAAGGTACACCATCTAGAGTTACATTCTTCCCAACATCTGCCCATCTTCTCGCTGTAGCCTTGTACACTCTTCCTTTTCAGGTCATAATCTCATCCCCAGATCATGCCCAATTAATGTAGTTGAATTCTTTGAGGAGGTAATAAGCAGGGTAGATAATAGAGCCAGCAGATGTAATATATTCAGAGTTTTCAGAAAACATTTTAAAGTGCTACACGTTAAGGTACGCAATAAGATAGGAGCCCATGGCACTGAAGGTAGTCTATTAGCATGTACAGAGAATTGATTAACAGTAAAACAAAGTGTTGGGAGAAGGGAGGCATTTTCAGGATAACAACTTGTGAACTAGTGGTGTGCCACAGGGATTAGTACAGGGGCCACAACTATTTATAATATATATTAATGACTCTCAGATAGCACATTTCAGACCTTAACCATACTATAGTCAAGTCTGTGGGTGAGACAAAATAATTGGTAAGGTACTGGTGAAGATGGTGCGGTCTGCAAAGTGTGTGGGCAAAAACATGTCAGATGGAATATAATATGAGGAAATGTGAAGTTATGGGCTTTGACAAGAAGAATAGAAAGACTGTACAAAACTACAGCACAGAGTGATTTAGGGTCCTCCTGCAGAGTGTACAAGTTCAGTATGTAATAGGAAAGGCAAATGCAATGTTGGCCTTTACTTCAAAGGGTAATGAAGGCAGGTTCACTCAAGTGGTTAGGGTCTGGAATGTATTGTCTGAGAGTATGGGGGAGGCAGGTTCACTCAAATGATTAGGGTCTGGAATATACTGTCTGAGGTAGGTTCACTCGAGCGGTCAGGGTCTAGAATGCACTGTCTGAAAGTGTGGAGGAGGCAAAAAGACAGAATTATAAAGTACCTGAAGGAAAAGCTGAAGTCTCACAGGGAAAAAGCAGGAGCAGGTACTGACATAGCATGAACTCCACCACTAGCCTCATCCCATGTCCAATCCTCCTTCTCATCCCCACCTCCTTGATCTGACACAACCCGTCCATCTTCACTCCCACCTATCCATCCCTACCATCCCACTGACCAATCCCTACCACCCCATACCTGCACTCACCTATCACTATTCCACTTACCTTCCCCAGCCCCATCCCTTCTCTCCCTATTTATTTCCCAGCTCCCTGCTACCCCACACCCCCACACCCACCCCACCATTTCTGAAGAAGGATCCTGATCCAAAACATGAATTTTCCAGCACCTCTGATGCTGCCAGGCCTGCTGCGTACTTCCAGGTCCATACTGTGTTATCACTGACATTAGGTAATTTGCTTTCGCAGAGCCAGCAAAAACAGGGCTCTTGTGCTGTAACCAAAGTATGAATCTGCTGTGTCCTATTAAGCAATCCCAGCATTGTATTAGATAGCAAGTAATGTTCCTTCTGCTCTTTTAATCTGGAAGCTAAGCTCTCTAGACTCTTTTAAACTGAATGTAAGATCCCTTGGCACCGTCTCTATGTGACACTGCCAGGGGAGGTGCAGCATAAGATTACATACAAGTAAAGCTCACTCTACTCTTTCAAACAAAAAGTAAGTGGAAAATAAAGCTTCCTTGACACTATCCCTGTCCAATACTCCCAGAACAGAGCATAGGGTTACACAGAGAGTAAAGCCTTCTCTACATTGCCCCCATTGAAATAACTCCATTAAGGTTGGTATGTTGTCAGCAAGTCACCCGTTTATTTACACGTGAACAGTCCTTGACTAGAGTCATCTATCAGGCTGACAACATATCTGACACTCCTGTTTATATCTGTCAGCCAGGGTTCCCTGATTGGACCAGATTAACAGCACCAATCAGGGAACTCATATTCTATGAGGTTTACCTGGCTGATCTTATTACAATCACAACCCTCATCTTATGCTTGGAGAACATGGAAAGCAACAGATACAGAGTAATGCTACCACTACGCTTTTAATTATAAAGTAAACCTACATCTACTCTTTTAAATCGTAAGTAAAGCTACTTAACACTGCTCCTATCAAATAAGAACAAAGTTCAAAGAAAATTACAGCACAGGAACAGGCCCTTCGGCCTTCCAAGCCTGCGCTGATCCAGATCCTTACTTAAACCTGTCACTTATTTTCCAGAGATAGTAGGACCTGCAGATGCTGGAGAATCCGACAGTGTCGGAGGATGATGCATTGGATCCGGAGGTTGGTGGGGTGGTACATGAGGTTGAGGGGTATTCTGTTGTGGTTTTTATTGGGGGACGGGGTGAGGGGGATGAGTTGCGGGAAATGCGGGAGACATAGTCAAGGGCGTTCTTTTCCAAGGATCTGTATCCCTCTGCTCCCTGGCCATTCATGTCTTTGTCTAGATACATCTTAAGTGATGCTATCATGCCCACCTCTACCACCCCCGCTGGTATCATGTTCCAGGCACCCACCACCCTCTGCATAAAGAACTTTCCATGAATATCTCTCTTAAACTTTTGCCCTGTCACTTTGAAATCGTGACTCCTAGTAATCGAGTCCCCCACTCTGGGGAAAAAGCTTCTTGCTATCCACGAGATAATAGGAACTGCAGACGCTGCAGAATCCAAGATAATAAAGTATGAAGCTGGATGAACACAGCAGGCCAAGCAGCGTCTCAGGAGCACAACAGCTGACGTTTCGGGCCTGGACCCTTCATCAGAGAGGTGACGAAGGGTGGCCCGCTGTGTTCATCCAGCTTCACACTTTATTTTCTTGCTATCCACCCTGTCTTTACCTCTCATGATTTTGTACAGGTCAGTCAGGTCCTCCTTCAAACTCTGTCTTTCTAATGTAAATAATCCTAATCTACTCAACCTCTCCTCATAGCTAGCACCCTCCATACCAGGCAACATCCTGGTGGACCTCCTCTGCACCCTCTCCAAAGCATCCAAATCCTTTTGGTACTGTGGCGACCAGAACTGTACTCAGTATTCCAAATACTCCCAGGATGAGGACAGCACAGAGTTAGATAAAGAGTAGAGCTTCCTCTGCACTGATCCCATCAAATACTAACAGGATATCGGCAATGCAGCATTAGATACACAGCAAAGCTTCCTCTACACCCATCAAATACTTCCAGGATATGGACAGCGCAGTGTTGGATACAGAGTAAAGCATTCTCTACTCTTTCAAACTGAAAATAAATCTCCCTCTACTCCTTTAAAATGAAAGTAAATGTCTCTCAATACTGTCCCTGTCAAACAATCCCAGGACAATAGCTGCATGGCATTACATACAGAGGGAATCTGCTTTGACACTTTTAAACTAAAAGCAAATTGAAAGTAAAGGCTCCTCAACGCTTTACCCATCACACACTCCCAGAATAGATACAGCACACTGTAAGTCTAAAAGTAAAACCAACTCTGCACTATCCCCATTTAATAATGGGGTCAGATACAGAGTAAAGCCTCCTTTACACTCTCCCCATCAAACACCTCCCGAACGGGGACCACGCAGGGTTAGAAACAGAGTAAAGCTCCTATTACTTTTCTAAACAGAAAGTAAAGCATCTCGACTCTTTTAATCTGAAATTAAAGTTCCCTCGACATTCTCCCCAACAAACACTCCCCCAGGACAGACAGACACAGCGCAGGGTTAGATGCAGAGTAAAGTTACTGCTACTCTTTAAGCTGAAAGTAAAGCTCCTTCGGTACTGACCCCATCAAACACACCCAGGACAGGTACAGCACAGGGTTAAGCTCCTTCTATGCAATCGTATTATTTTGTCAATGCTGCCTGTTTAATATCCCTACCTGCAAGAGACATAAGCTGCCGATTTTGTCCTAGTCTCTCTCCCATGGTCTGAAATGTTGCCTGAATCTGGGACAGGAGTGCAGTTATGACAGCCTCCTCCATTTGAAGGCGCTTTCTGTTTTCCCTTTTCAGTTGTTGCTGGGGTTTCTGTATTTGGAAGTGGTGCTGCAATGCGTGCTGGTACAACAGGCGCCATGCGATGGCCAGTCTGCATTAATCAGATAAACGTCAAGTTATAAGAAGGCAACATCAACCAGTTCATAGAACATACATAGAACATTACAGCACAGTACAGGCCCTTCGGCCCTCGATATTGTGCCAACCTGTCATACCGATCTCACGTCCATCCTAATCTACATGTTCATATGCCTATCCAATGACGACATAAATGTACCTAAAGTTGGCGAATCTACTACCGTTGCAGGCAAAGCATTCCATTCCCTTACTACTCTCTGAGTAAAGAAACTACCTCTGACATCTGTCCTATATCTTACACCCCTCAACTTAAAGCTATGCCCCCTCGTACTCGCAGTCACCATCCTAGGAAAAAGGCTCTCCCTATCTACCCTATCTAACCCTCTGATTATTTTATATGTTTCAATTAAGTCACCTCTCAACCTTCTTCTCTCTAATGAAAACAGCCTCAAGTCCCTCAGCCTTTCCTCGTAAGACCTTCCCTCCATGCCAGGCAATATCCTAGTAAATCTCCTCTGCACCCTTTCCAAAGCATCCACATCCTTCTTATAATGCAGTGACCAGAACTGTACACAATACTCCAAGTGCGGCCGCACCAGAGTTTTGTACAGCTTCACCATAACCTCTTGGTTCCGGAACTCGATCCTTCTATTAATAAAAGCTAAACCACTGTATGCCTTCTTAACAGCCCTGTCAACCTGGGTGGCAACTTTCAAGGATCTGTGTACATGGACACCGAGATCTCTCTGCTCATCTACACTACTAAGAATCTTACCATTAGCCCAGTACTTTGCCTTCCGGTCACTACCTGAAAAATTCTACTGCTTTTCCCATCAACCCTGCCCAGATCTTACCCTGACCATCTTTAAATCAATTTCACAGGCCCACCAAACAGTCTCAAAAAAACTATTCACCCTTTTAATTTGTCATTGCATGAATTCCTCTTGTAAAAACTGTTCCTCATCGAAATATTCAACCAGTTTCATCCCAAGACTGGAGAACAAACGCTAGCTAGCTAGTGATACCCATATCCCACAAATGAACATTTTTTTTAAACTTCTGATCTCTCATGGAACATAGAACAGTACAGCACAGTACAGGCCCTTCGGCCCACCATGTTGTACTGAACTTTTACCCTAATCCTAAGGTCTTTCTAACTTCCACCCCTACCTTAAAATATCATTCATATGCCTATCTAATAGTAGCTTAAATGCCCCTAATGAGGCCAAGTCCACTACCTTCTCCAGCAATGCATTCCACAGTTCCACTCTCTAACAGATAAATTACAAATTGTACCCGATAATATGCAATGCACTGATCAATGAATACTGCTCGTGTGACAGGCCATTTGGTAACTGAACACTGTCCCTGTGTGATATCCGTTGGCATTAATGATGAATACAGATCCTGTTGATGATTGTCCATATTGATGAATAAATCCTGTTCCTGTGTGATGATGGTTTTTATTGATAAGTGAACACCATTCTTCTCTGATGATCAGCTTTCCTAAATATTGATCATGGCTCGTGTGTGAGGATGGACTATAGTGATTAATGTGCACTGTTCCTGTGTGTGAGGGTGGTCTATAGTGACTAATGAGCACTGTTCCTGTGTGAGGGCGGTCTATAGTGACTAATGTGCACTGTTCCTGTGTGTGAGGATGGACTATAGTGATTAATGTGCATTGTTCCTGTGTGTGAGGATGGACTATAGTGATTAATGTGCACTGTTCCTGTGTGTGAGGGTGGTCTATAGTGATTAATGTGCACTGTTCCTGTGTGTGAGGATGGACTATAGTGATTAATGTGCATTGTTCCTGTGTGTGAGGATGGACTATAGTGATTAATGTGCACTGTTCCTGTGTGTGAGGATGGTCTATAGTGATTAATGTGCACTGTTCCTGTGTGTGAGGATGGACTATAGTGATTAATGTGCATTGTTCCTGTGTGTGAGGGTGGACTATAGTGATTAATGTGCACTGTTCCTGTGTGTGAGGATGGACTATAGTGATTAATGTGCACTGTTCCTGTGTGTGAGGATGGTCTATAGTGATTAATGTGCACTGTTCCTGTGTGTGAGGATGGACTATAGTGATTAATGTGCACTGTTCCTGTGTGTGAGGATGGTCTATAGTGATTAATGTGCACTGTTCCTGTGTGAGAGGATGGACTACAGTGATTAATGTGCACTGTTCCTGTGTGTGAGGATGGACTATAGTGATTAATGTGCACTGTTCCTGTGTGTGAGGGTGGTCTATAGTGATTAATGTGCATTGTTCCTGTGTGTCAGGGTGGACTATAGTGATTAATGTGCATTGTTCCTGTGTGTGAGGGTGGTCTATAGTGATTAATGTGCACTGTTCCTGTGTGTGAGGATGGACTATAGTGATTAATGTGCATTGTTCCTGTGTGTGAGGATGGACTATAGTGATTAATGTGCATTGTTCCTGTGTGTGAGGATGGACTATAGTGATTAATGAGCATTGTTCCTGTGTGTGAGGGTGGACTATAGTGATTAATGTGCACTGTTCCTGTGTGTGAGGGCAGTCTATAGTGATTAATGTGCACTGTTCCTGTGTGTGAGGATGGACTATAGTGATTAATGTGCACTGTTCCTGTGTGTGAGGATGGTCTATAGTGATTAATGTGCACTGTTCCTGTGTGTGAGGATGGACTATAGTGATTAATGTGCACTGTTCCTGTGTGTGAGGATGGTCTATAGTGATTAATGTGCACTGTTCCTGCGTGAGGGTGGACTATAGTGATTAATGAGCACTGTTCCTGTGTGTGAGGGTGGTCTATAGTGATTAATGAGCACTGTTCCTGTGTGAGGATGGACTATAGTGATTAATGTGCACTGTTCCTGTGTGTGAGGATGGACTATAGTGATTAATGAGCACTGTTCCTGTGTGTGAGGGTGGTCTATAGTGATTAATGAGCACTGTTCCTGTGTGAGGGTGGTCTATAGTGATTAATGTGCACTGTTCCTGTGTGTGAGGGTGGACTATAGTGATTAATGTGCACTGTTCCTGTGTGTGAGGGTAGTCTATAGTGATTAATGTGCACTGTTCCTGTGTGTGAGGATGGTCTATAGTGATTAATGTGCATTGTTCCTGTGTGTGAGGATGGACTATAGTGATTAATGAGCATTGTTCCTGTGTGTGAGGATGGACTATAGTGATTAATGAGCATTGTTCCTGTGTGTGAGGGTGGACTATAGTGATTAATGTGCATTGTTCCTGTGTGTGAGGGTGGACTATAGTGATTAATGTGCACTGTTCCTGTGTGTGAGGATGGACTATAGTGATTAATGAGCACTGTTCCTGTGTGTGAGGATGGACTATAGTGATTAATGTGCACTGTTCCTGTGTGTGAGGATGGTCTATAGTGATTAATGTGCACTGTTCCTGTGTGAGGGTGGTCTATAGTGATTAATGTGCACTGTTCCTGTGAGTGAGGATGGACTATAGTGACTAATGTGCACTGTTCCTGCGTGTGAGGATGGTCTATAGTGATTAATGAGCACTGTTCCTGTGTGTGAGGATGGACTATAGTGATTAATGTGCATTGTTCCTGTGTGTGAGGATGGACTATAGTGATTAATGAGCATTGTTCCTGTGTGTGAGGATGGACTATAGTGATTAATGTGCACTGTTCCTGTGTGTGAGGATGGACTATAGTGATTAATGTGCATTGTTCCTGTGTGTGAGGGTGGACTATAGTGATTAATGTGCACTGTTCCTGTGTGTGAGGATGGACTATAGTGATTAATGACCACTGTTCCTGTGTGTGAGGGTGGACTATAGTGATTAATGAGCATTGTTCCTGTGTGTGAGGGTGGTCTATAGTGATTAATGTGCATTGTTCCTGTGTGTGAGGATGGACTATAGTGATTAATATGCATTGTTCCTGTGTGTGAGGGCAGTCTATAGTGATTAATGTGCATTGTTCCTGTGTGTGAGAGTGGTCTAAAGTGATTAATGAGCATTGTTCCTGTGTGTGAGGGTGGACTATAGTGATTAATGTGCATTGTTCCTGTGTGTGAGGGTGGTCTATAGTGATTAATGAGCATTGTTCCTGTGTGTGAGGGTGGACTATAGTGATTAATGTGCATTGTTCCTGTGTGTGAGGGTGGACTATAGTGATTAATGTGCACTGTTCCTGTGTGTGAGGGTGGTCTATAGTGATTAATGTGCATTGTTCCTGTGTGTGAGGGCAGTCTATAGTGATTAATGTGCATTGTTCCTGTGTGTGAGGATGGACTATAGTGATTAATGTGCACTGTTCCTGTGTGTGAGGGTGGTCTATAGTGATTAATGTGCACTGTTCCTGTGTGTGAGGATGGTCTATAGTGATTAATGTGCACTGTTCCTGTGTGTGAGGGTGGACTATAGTGATTAATGTGCATTGTTCCTGTGTGTGAGGGCAGTCTGTAGTGACTAATGAGCACTGTTCCTGTGTGTGAGGGTGGTCTATAGTGATTAATGAGCACTGTTCCTGTGTGTGAGGGTGGACTATAGTGATTAATGAGCACTGTTCCTGTGTGTGAGGATGGTCTATAGTGATTAATGTGCACTGTTCCTGTGTGTGAGGGTGGACTATAGTGATTAATGTGCATTGTTCCTGTGTGTGAGGATGGACTATAGTGATTAATGTGCATTGTTCCTGTGTGTGAGGATGGACTATAGTGATTAATGTGCATTGTTCCTGTGTGTGAGGATGGACTATAGTGATTAATGTGCACTGTTCCTGTGTGTGAGGATGGACTATAGTGATTAATGTGCACTGTTCCTGTGTGTGAGGGTGGACTATAGTGATTAATGTGCACTGTTCCTGTGTGTGAGGATGGACTATAGTGATTAATGTGCATTGTTCCTGTGTGTGAGGGTGGTCTATAGTGATTAATGTGCACTGTTCCTGTGTGTGAGGATGGACTATAGTGATTAATGTGCATTGTTCCTGTGTGTGAGGGTGGTCTATAGTGATTAATGTGCACTGTTCCTGTGTGTGAGGGTGGACTATAGTGATTAATGTGCACTGTTCCTGTGTGTGAGGATGGACTATAGTGATTAATGTGCATTGTTCCTGTGTGTGAGGGTGGTCTATAGTGATTAATGTGCACTGTTCCTGTGTGTGAGGGTGGTCTATAGTGATTAATGTGCACTGTTCCTGTGTGTGAGGGTGGACTATAGTGATTAATGTGCACTGTTCCTGTGTGTGAGGGTGGACTATAGTGATTAATGTGCACTGTTCCTGTGTGTGAGGGTGGACTATAGTGATTAATGTGCATTGTTCCTGTGTGTGAGGGTGGTCTATAGTGATTAATGTGCATTGTTCCTGTGTGTGAGGATGGACTATAGTGATTAATGTGCACTGTTCCTGTGTGTGAGGATGGACTATAGTGATTAATGAGCATTGTTCCTGTGTGAGGATGGACTATAGTGATTAATGAGCATTGTTCCTGAGTGTGAGGATGGACTATAGTGATTAATGTGCACTGTTCCTGTGTGTGAGGATGGACTATAGTGACTAATGAGCACTGTTCCTGTGTGTGAGGGTGGTCTATAGTGACTAATGTGCACTGTTCCTGTGTGTGAGGATGGTCTATAGTGATTAATGTGCACTGTTCCTGTGTGAGGGTGGTCTATAGTGATTAATGTGCATTGTTCCTGTGTGTGAGGATGGTCTATAGTGATTAATGTGCACTGTTCCTGTGTGAGGATGGACTATAGTGATTAATGTGCACTGTTCCTGTGTGTGAGGATGGACTATAGTGATTAATGTGCACTGTTCCTGTGTGTGAGGATGGACTATAGTGATTAATGTGCACTGTTCCTGTGAGTGAGGGTGGACTATAGTGATTAATGTGCACTGTTCCTGTGTGTGAGGATGGACTATAGTGATTAATGTGCACTGTTCCTGTGTGTGAGGATGGACTATAGTGATTAATGTGCACTGTTCCTGTGAGTGAGGGTGGACTATAGTGATTAATGTGCATTGTTCCTGTGTGTGAGGATGGTCTATAGTGACTAATGTGCACTGTTCCTGTGTGTGAGGATGGACTATAGTGATTAATGTGCACTGTTCCTGTGTGTGAGGATGGACTATAGTGATTAATGAGCATTGTTCCTGTGTGTGAGGATGGTCTATAGTGATTAATGTGCACTGTTCCTGTGTGTGAGGGTGGTCTATAGTGATTAATGAGCACTGTTCCTGTGTGTGAGGATGGACTATAGTGATTAATGTGCACTGTTCCTGTGTGTGAGGATGGTCTATAGTGATTAATGTGCACTGTTCCTGTGTGTGAGGGTGGACTATAGTGATTAATGTGCACTGTTCCTGTGTGTGAGGATGGTCTATAGTGATTAATGTGCACTGTTCCTGTGTGTGAGGGTGGTCTATAGTGATTAATGTGCACTGTTCCTGTGTGTGAGGATGGACTATAGTGATTAATGTGCACTGTTCCTGTGAGTGAGGGTGGACTATAGTGATTAATGTGCATTGTTCCTGTGTGTGAGGATGGTCTATAGTGACTAATGTGCACTGTTCCTGTGTGTGAGGATGGACTATAGTGATTAATGTGCACTGTTCCTGTGTGTGAGGATGGACTATAGTGATTAATGAGCATTGTTCCTGTGTGTGAGGATGGTCTATAGTGATTAATATGCACTGTTCCTGTGTGTGAGGGTGGTCTATAGTGATTAATGAGCACTGTTCCTGTGTGTGAGGATGGACTATAGTGATTAATGTGCATTGTTCCTGTGTGTGAGGGTGGTCTATAGTGATTAATGTGCACTGTTCCTGTGTGTGAGGGTGGACTATAGTGATTAATGTGCACTGTTCCTGTGTGTGAGGATGGTCTATAGTGATTAATGTGCACTGTTCCTGTGTGTGAGGGTGGTCTATAGTGATTAATGTGCACTGATCCTGTGTGAGGGTGGTCTATAGTGATTAATGAGCACTGTTCCTGTGTGTGAGGGTGGACTATAGTGATTAATGAGCACTGTTCCTGTGTGTGAGGATGGACTATAGTGATTAATGTGCACTGATCCTGTGTGAGGGTGGTCTATAGTGATTAATGAGCACTGTTCCTGTGTGTGAGGGTGGACTATAGTGATTAATGAGCACTGTTCCTGTGTGTGAGGGTGGACTATAGTGATTAATGTGCACTGTTCCTGTGTGTGAGGGTGGTCTATAGTGATTAATGTGCACTGTTCCTGTGTGTGAGAGCAGTCTATAGTGATTAATGTGCACTGTTCCTGTGTGTGAGGGTGGTCTATAGTGATTAATGTGCACTGTTCCTGTGTGTGAGGGTGGTCTATAGTGATTAATGAGCACTGTTCCTGTGTGTGAGGATGGTCTATAGTGATTAATGTGCACTGTTCCTGTGTGTGAGGGTGGTCTATAGTGATTAATGTGCATTGTTCCTGTGTGTGAGGGCGGTCTATAGTGATTAATGAGCACTGTTCCTGTGTGTGAGGGTGGACTATAGTGATTAATGTGCACTGTTCCTGTGTGTGAGGGTGGTCTACAGTGATTAATGAGCATTGTTCCTGTGTGTGAGGGTGGACTATAGTGATTAATGAGCACTGTTCCTGTGTGTGAGGGTGGTCTACAGTGATTAATGTGCATTGTTCCTGTGTGTGAGGATGGACTATAGTGATTAATGAGCACTGTTCCTGTGTGTGAGGATGGACTATAGTGACTAATGTGCACTGTTCCTGTGTGTGAGGGTGGTCTATAGTGATTAATGTGCATTGTTCCTGTGTGTGAGGATGGTCTATAGTGATTAATGAGCATTGTTCCTGTGTGTGAGGATGGTCTATAGTGATTAATGTGCACTGTTCCTGTGTGTGAGGATGGACTATAGTGATTAATGTGCATTGTTCCTGTGTGTGAGGGTGGTCTATAGTGATTAATGTGCACTGTTCCTGTGTGTGAGGATGGTCTATAGTGATTAATGTGCACTGTTCCTGTGTGTGAGGATGGACTATAGTGATTAATGTGCACTGTTCCTGTGTGTGAGGATGGTCTATAGTGATTAATGTGCACTGTTCCTGTGTGTGAGGATGGACTATAGTGATTAATGTGCACTGTTCCTGTGTGTGAGGGTAGTCTATAGTGATTAATGAGCATTGTTCCTGTGTGTGAGGATGGACTATAGTGATTAATGTGCATTGTTCCTGTGTGTGAGGATGGACTATAGTGATTAATGTGCACTGTTCCTGTGTGTGAGGATGGACTATAGTGATTAATGTGCATTGTTCCTGTGTGTGAGGATGGTCTATAGTGATTAATGAGCACTGTTCCTGTGTGTGAGGATGGACTATAGTGATTAATGTGCACTGTTCCTGTGTGTGAGGATGGACTATAGTGATTAATGTGCACTGTTCCTGTGTGTGAGGATGGACTATAGTGATTAATGAGCATTGTTCCTGTGTGTGAGGATGGACTATAGTGATTAATGTGCACTGTTCCTGTGTGTGAGGATGGACTATAGTGATTAATGTGCACTGTTCCTGTGTGTGAGGATGGACTATAGTGATTAATGTGCACTGTTCCTGTGTGTGAGGATGGACTATAGTGATTAATGTGCACTGTTCCTGTGTGTGAGGATAGACTATAGTGATTAATGTGCACTGATCCTGTGTGTGAGGATGGACTATAGTGATTAATGTGCACTGTTCCTGTGTGTGAGGGCAGTCTATAGTGATTAATGAGCACTGTTCCTGTGTGAGGATGGTCTATAGTGATTAATGTGCACTGTTCCTGTGTGTGAGGATGGACTATAGTGATTAATGTGCATTGTTCCTGTGTGTGAGGATGGACTATAGTGATTAATGTGCACTGTTCCTGTGTGTGAGGATGGACTATAGTGATTAATGTGCACTGTTCCTGTGTGTGAGGGTGGTCTATAGTGATTAATGAGCACTGTTCCTGTGTGTGAGGATGGACTATAGTGATTAATGTGCACTGTTCCTGTGTGTGAGGATGGACTATAGTGATTAATGTGCACTGTTCCTGTGTGTGAGGGTGGTCTATAGTGATTAATGTGCACTGTTCCAGTGTGTGAGGATGGACTATAGTGATTAATGTGCACTGTTCCTGTGTGTGAGGATGGACTATAGTGATTAATGTGCACTGTTCCTGTGTGTGAGGGTGGACTATAGTGATTAATGTGCACTGTTCCTGTGTGTGAGGATGGACTACAGTGATTAATGAGCACTGTTCCTGTGTGTGAGGATGGACTATAGTGATTAATGAGCATTGTTCCTGTGTGTGAGGATGGACTATAGTGATTAATGTGCACTGTTCCTGTGTGTGAGGATGGACTATAGTGATTAATGTGCACTGTTCCTGTGTGTGAGGATGGACTATAGTGATTAATGTGCACTGTTCCTGTGTGTGAGGATGGACTATAGTGATTAATGTGCACTGTTCCTGTGTGTGAGGATGGTCTATAGTGATTAATGTGCACTGTTCCTGTGTGTGAGGATGGACTATAGTGATTAATGTGCACTGTTCCTGTGTGTGAGGATGGTCTATAGTGATTAATGTGCATTGTTCCTGTGTGTGAGGATGGTCTATAGTGATTAATGTGCACTGTTCCTGTGTGTGAGGATGGACTATAGTGATTAATGTGCACTGTTCCTGTGTGTGAGGATGGTCTATAGTGATTAATGTGCACTGTTCCTGTGTGTGAGGGTGGACTATAGTGATTAATGTGCACTGTTCCTGTGTGTGAGGGTGGACTATAGTGATTAATGTGCACTGTTCCTGAGTGTGAGGATGGACTATAGTGATTAATGTGCACTGTTCCTGTGTGTGAGGATGGTCTATAGTGATTAATGTGCACTGTTCCTGTGTGTGAGGATGGTCTATAGTGATTAATGTGCACTGTTCCTGTGTGTGAGGATGGTCTATAGTGATTAATGAGCACTGTTCCTGTGTGTGAGGATGGACTATAGTGATTAATGTGCACTGTTCCTGTGTGTGAGGATGGTCTATAGTGATTAATGTGCACTGTTTCTGTGTGTGAGGGTGGACTATAGTGATTAATGTGCACTGTTCCTGTGTGTGAGGGTGGACTATAGTGATTAATGAGCATTGTTCCTGTGTGTGAGGATGGACTATAGTGATTAATGTGCATTGTTCCTGTGTGTGAGGATGGACTATAGTGATTAATGTGCATTGTTCCTGTGTGTGAGGGTGGTCTATAGTGATTAATGTGCACTGTTCCTGTGTGTGAGGGTGGACTATAGTGATTAATGAGCATTGTTCCTGTGTGTGAGGATGGACTATAGTGATTAATGTGCATTGTTCCTGTGTGTGAGGGTGGTCTATAGTGATTAATGTGCATTGTTCCTGTGTGTGAGGATGGTCTATAGTGATTAATGTGCACTGTTCCTGTGTGTGAGGATGGACTATAGTGATTAATGAGCACTGTTCCTGTGTGAGGATGGACTATAGTGATTAATGTGCACTGTTCCTGTGTGTGAGGGTGGACTATAGTGATTAATGTGCACTGATCCTGTGTGAGGGTGGACTATAGTGATTAATGTGCACTGTTCCTGTGTGTGAGGGTGGACTATAGTGATTAATGTGCACTGTTCCTGTGTGTGAGGGTGGACTATAGTGATTAATGTGCACTGTTCCTGTGTGTGAGGATGGACTATAGTGATGAATGTGCACTGTTCCTGTGTGTGAGGATGGACTATAGTGATTAATGTGCATTGTTCCTGTGTGTGAGGATGGACTATAGTGATTAATGTGCACTGTTCCTGTGTGTGAGGATGGACTATAGTGATGAATGTGCACTGTTCCTGTGTGTGAGGGTGGACTATAGTGATTAATGTGCACTGATCCTGTGTGAGGGTGGACTATAGTGATTAATGTGCACTGTTCCTGTGTGTGAGGGTGGACTATAGTGATTAATGTGCACTGTTCCTGTGTGTGAGGGTGGACTATAGTGATTAATGTGCACTGTTCCTGTGTGTGAGGGTGGACTATAGTGATTAATGTGCACTGTTCCTGTGTGTGAGGATGGACTATAGTGATTAATGTGCACTGTTCCTGTGTGTGAGGATGGACTATAGTGATTAATGTGCACTGTTCCTGTGTGTGAGGGCGGTCTATAGTGATTAATGTGCACTGTTCCTGTGTGTGAGGATGGACTATAGTGATTAATGTGCACTGTTCCTGTGTGTGAGGATGGACTATAGTGATTAATGTGCACTGTTCCTGTGTGTGAGGATGGACTATAGTGATTAATGTGCACTGTTCCTGTGTGTGAGGATGGACTATAGTGATTAATGAGCACTGTTCCTGTGTGTGAGGATGGACTATAGTGATTAATGTGCACTGTTCCTGTGTGTGAGGATGGACTATAGTGATTAATGTGCACTGTTCCTGTGTGTGAGGGTGGTCTATAGTGATTAATGACCACTGTTCCTGTGTGTGAGGATGGACTATAGTGATTAATGTGCACTGTTCCTGTGTGTGAGGATGGACTATAGTGATTAATGTGCACTGTTCCTGTGTGTGAGGGTGGTCTATAGTGATTAATGTGCACTGTTCCTGTGTGTGAGGATGGTCTATAGTGATTAATGAGCACTGTTCCTGTGTGTGAGGATGGACTATAGTGATTAATGTGCACTGTTCCTGTGTGTGAGGATGGACTATAGTGATTAATGTGCACTGTTCCTGTGTGTGAGGGTGGACTATAGTGATTAATGTGCATTGTTCCTGTGTGTGAGGATGGACTATAGTGATTAATGTGCATTGTTCCTGTGTGTGAGGATGGACTATAGTGATTAATGTGCACTGTTCCTGTGTGTGAGGATGGACTATAGTGATTAATGTGCACTGTTCCTGTGTGTGAGGGTGGTCTATAGTGATTAATGAGCACTGTTCCTGTGAGTGAGGATGGTCTATAGTGATTAATGTGCACTGTTCCTGTGTGTGAGGATGGTCTATAGTGATTAATGTGCACTGTTCCTGTGTGTGAGGATGGACTATAGTGATTAATGTGCACTGTTCCTGTGTGTGAGGATGGACTATAGTGATTAATGTGCATTGTTCCTGTGTGTGAGGATGGTCTATAGTGACTAATGTGCACTGTTCCTGTGTGTGAGGATGGACTATAGTGATTAATGAGCATTGTTCCTGTGTGAGGATGGACTATAGTGATTAATGAGCATTGTTCCTGTGTGAGGATGGACTATAGTGATTAATGTGCACTGTTCCTGTGTGTGAGGGTGGACTATAGTGATTAATGTGCATTGTTCCTGTGTGTGAGGATGGACTATAGTGATTAATGTGCACTGTTCCTGTGTGTGAGGATGGACTATAGTGATTAATGTGCACTGTTCCTGTGTGTGAGGATGGACTATAGTGATTAATGAGCATTGTTCCTGTGTGAGGATGGACTATAGTGATTAATGTGCATTGTTCCTGTGTGTGAGGATGGACTATAGTGATTAATGTGCACTGTTCCTGTGTGTGAGGATGGACTATAGTGATTAATGTGCACTGTTCCTGTGTGTGAGGATGGACTATAGTGATTAATGAGCATTGTTCCTGTGTGAGGATGGACTATAGTGATTAATGAGCATTGTTCCTGTGTGAGGATGGACTATAGTGATTAATGTGCACTGTTCCTGTGTGTGAGGGTGGACTATAGTGATTAATGTGCACTGTTCCTGTGTGTGAGGGTGGTCTATAGTGATTAATGAGCACTGTTACTGTGAGTGAGGATGGTCTATAGTGATTAATGAGTACTGTTCCTGTGTGTGAGGGCGGTCTATAGTGATTAATGAGCACTGTTCCTGTGTGTGAGGATGGACTATAGTGATTAATGTGCACTGTTCCTGTGTGTGAGGATGGACTATAGTGAATAATGTGCACTGTTCCTGTGTGTGAGGATGGACTATAGTGATTAATGTGCACTGTTCCTGTGTGTGAGGATGGTCTATAGTGATTAATGTGCACTGTTCCTGTGTGTGAGGATGGTCTATAGTGATTAATGAGCACTGTTCCTGTGTGTGAGGATGGACTATAGTGATTAATGTGCACTGTTCCTGTGTGTGAGGATGGTCTATAGTGATTAATGTGCACTGTTCCTGTGTGTGAGGATGGACTATAGTGATTAATGTGCACTGTTCCTGTGTGTGAGGATGGTCTATAGTGATTAATGAGCATTGTTCCTGTGTGTGAGGATGGACTATAGTGATTAATGAGCATTGTTCCTGTGTGTGAGGATGGACTATAGTGATTAATGTGCATTGTTCCTGTGTGTGAGGATGGACTATAGTGATTAATGTGCATTGTTCCTGTGTGTGAGGATGGTCTATAGTGATTAATGTGCACTGTTCCTGTGTGTGAGGATGGACTATAGTGATTAATGTGCACTGTTCCTGTGTGTGAGGATGGACTATAGTGATTAATGTGCACTGTTCCTGTGTGTGAGGATGGTCTATAGTGATTAATGTGCACTGTTCCTGTGTGTGAGGATGGACTATAGTGATTAATGTGCACTGTTCCTGTGTGTGAGGATGGTCTATAGTGATTAATGTGCACTGTTCCTGTGTGTGAGGATGGACTATAGTGATTAATGTGCACTGTTCCTGTGTGTGAGGATGGACTATAGTGATTAATGTGCACTGTTCCTGTGTGTGAGGATGGTCTATAGTGATTAATGTGCACTGTTCCTGTGTGTGAGGGCGGTCTATAGTGATTAATGAGCACTGTTCCTGTGTGTGAGGGTGGACTATAGTGACTAATGTGCACTGTTCCTGTGTGTGAGGGCGGTCTATAGTGATTAATGTGCACTGTTCCTGTGTGTGAGGGTGGTCTATAGTGATTAATGTGCATTGTTCCTGTGTGTGAGGGTGGTCTATAGTGATTAATGAGCACTGTTCCTGTGTGTGAGGATGGTCTATAGTGATTAATGAGCACTGTTCCTGCGTGTGAGGATGGTCTATAGTGATTAATGTGCACTGTTCCTGTGTGTGAGGATGGACTATAGTGATTAATGTGCATTGTTCCTGTGTGAGAGGATGGACTATAGTGATTAATGTGCACTGTTCCTGCGTGTGAGGATGGTCTATAGTGATTAATGTGCACTGTTCCTGTGTGTGAGGATGGACTATAGTGATTAATGTGCACTGTTCCTGTGTGTGAGGATGGACTATAGTGATTAATGTGCACTGTTCCTGTGTGTGAGGATGGACTATAGTGATTAATGTGCATTGTTCCTGCGTGTGAGGATGGTCTATAGTGATTAATGTGCACTGTTCCTGTGTGTGAGGATGGACTATAGTGATTAATGTGCATTGTTCCTGTGTGTGAGGGTGGACTATAGTGATTAATGTGCACTGTTCCTGTGTGTGAGGATGGTCTATAGTGATTAATGAGCATTGTTCCTGTGTGTGAGGGTGGACTATAGTGATTAATGTGCATTGTTCCTGTGTGTGAGGGTGGACTATAGTGATTAATGTGCACTGTTCCTGTGTGTGAGGATGGTCTATAGTGATTAATGAGCATTGTTCCTGTGTGTGAGGGTGGACTATAGTGATTAATGAGCACTGTTCCTGTGTGTGAGGATGGACTATAGTGATTAATGAGCATTGTTCCTGTGTGTGAGGATGGTCTATAGTGATTAATGTGCACTGTTCCTGTGTGTGAGGATGGACTATAGTGATTAATGTGCATTGTTCCTGTGTGTGAGGATGGACTATAGTGATTAATGTGCACTGTTCCTGTGTGTGAGGATGGACTATAGTGATTAATGTGCACTGTTCCTGTGTGTGAGGATGGACTATAGTGATTAATGTGCACTGATCCTGTGTGTGAGGATGGACTATAGTGATTAATGTGCACTGTTCCTGTGTGTGAGGATGGTCTATAGTGATTAATGTGCACTGTTCCTGTGTGTGAGGATGGACTATAGTGATTAATGTGCACTGTTCCTGTGTGTGAGGATGGACTATAGTGATTAATGTGCACTGTTCCTGTGTGTGAGGATGGTCTATAGTGATTAATGTGCATTGTTCCTGTGTGTGAGGGTGGACTATAGTGATTAATGTGCACTGTTCCTGTGTGTGAGGATGGACTATAGTGATTAATGTGCACTGTTCCTGTGTGTGAGGATGGACTATAGTGATTAATGTGCACTGTTCCTGTGTGTGAGGATGGACTATAGTGATTAATGTGCATTGTTCCTGTGTGTGAGGGTGGACTATAGTGATTAATGAGCACTGTTCCTGTGTGTGAGGATGGTCTATAGTGATTAATGTGCACTGTTCCTGCGTGTGAGGATGGACTATAGTGATTAATGTGCACTGTTCCTGTGTGTGAGGGTGGACTATAGTGATTAATGTGCACTGTTCCTGTGTGTGAGGATGGACTATAGTGATTATTGTGCATTGTTCCTGTGTGTGAGGATGGACTATAGTGATTAATGTGCACTGTTCCTGTGTGTGAGGGTGGACTATAGTGATTAATGAGCATTGTTCCTGTGTGTGAGGATGGACTATAGTGATTAATGTGCATTGTTCCTGTGTGTGAGGATGGACTATAGTGATTAATGTGCACTGTTCCTGAGTGTGAGGATGGACTATAGTGATTAATGCGCACTGTTCCTGTGTGTGAGGGTGGTCTATAGTGATTAATGAGCACTGTTCCTGTGTGTGAGGATGGACTATAGTGATTAATGTGCATTGTTCCTGTGTGTGAGGGTGGTCTATAGTGACTAATGAGCACTGTTCCTGTGTGTGAGGGTGGTCTATAGTGATTAATGAGCACTGTTCCTGTGTGAGGATGGACTATAGTGATTAATGTGCATTGTTCCTGTGTGTGAGGGTGGACTATAGTGATTAATGAGCATTGTTCCTGTTTGTGAGGGTGGACTATAGTGATTAATGTGCACTGTTCCTGTGTGTGAGGGTGGTCTATAGTGATTAATGTGCACTGTTCCTGTGTGTGAGGATGGACTATAGTGATTAAAGTGCACTGTTCCTGTGTGTGAGGATGGACTATAGTGATTAATGTGCATTGTTCCTGTGTGAGGATGGTCTATAGTGATTAATGTGCATTGTTCCTGTGTGTGAGGGTGGTCTATAGTGATGAATGAGCATTGTTCCTGTGTGTGAGGATGGACTATAGTGATTAATGTGCACTGTTCCTGTGTGTGAGGATGGACTATAGTGATTAATGTGCACTGTTCCTGTGTGTGAGGGTGGTCTATAGTGATTAATGTGCACTGTTCCTGTGTGTGAGGATGGTCTATAGTGATTAATGAGCACTGTTCCTGTGTGTGAGGATGGACTATAGTGATTAATGTGCACTGTTCCTGTGTGTGAGGATGGACTATAGTGATTAATGTGCACTGTTCCTGTGTGTGAGGGTGGACTATAGTGATTAATGTGCATTGTTCCTGTGTGTGAGGATGGACTATAGTGATTAATGTGCATTGTTCCTGTGTGTGAGGATGGACTATAGTGATTAATGTGCACTGTTCCTGTGTGTGAGGATGGACTATAGTGATTAATGTGCACTGTTCCTGTGTGTGAGGGTGGTCTATAGTGATTAATGAGCACTGTTCCTGTGAGTGAGGATGGTCTATAGTGATTAATGTGCACTGTTCCTGTGTGTGAGGATGGTCTATAGTGATTAATGTGCACTGTTCCTGTGTGTGAGGATGGACTATAGTGATTAATGTGCACTGTTCCTGTGTGTGAGGATGGACTATAGTGATTAATGTGCACTGTTCCTGTGTGTGAGGATGGACTATAGTGATTAATGAGCATTGTTCCTGTGTGAGGATGGACTATAGTGATTAATGTGCATTGTTCCTGTGTGTGAGGATGGACTATAGTGATTAATGTGCACTGTTCCTGTGTGTGAGGATGGACTATAGTGATTAATGTGCACTGTTCCTGTGTGTGAGGATGGACTATAGTGATTAATGAGCATTGTTCCTGTGTGAGGATGGACTATAGTGATTAATGAGCATTGTTCCTGTGTGAGGATGGACTATAGTGATTAATGTGCACTGTTCCTGTGTGTGAGGGTGGACTATAGTGATTAATGTGCACTGTTCCTGTGTGTGAGGGTGGTCTATAGTGATTAATGAGCACTGTTCCTGTGAGTGAGGATGGTCTATAGTGATTAATGAGCACTGTTCCTGTGTGTGAGGGCGGTCTATAGTGATTAATGAGCACTGTTCCTGTGTGTGAGGATGGACTATAGTGATTAATGTGCACTGTTCCTGTGTGTGAGGATGGACTATAGTGATTAATGTGCACTGTTCCTGTGTGTGAGGATGGACTATAGTGATTAATGTGCACTGTTCCTGTGTGTGAGGATGGTCTATAGTGATTAATGTGCACTGTTCCTGTGTGTGAGGATGGTCTATAGTGATTAATGAGCACTGTTCCTGTGTGTGAGGATGGACTATAGTGATTAATGTGCACTGTTCCTGTGTGTGAGGATGGTCTATAGTGATTAATGTGCACTGTTCCTGTGTGTGAGGATGGACTATAGTGATTAATGTGCACTGTTCCTGTGTGTGAGGATGGTCTATAGTGATTAATGAGCATTGTTCCTGTGTGTGAGGATGGACTATAGTGATTAATGAGCATTGTTCCTGTGTGTGAGGATGGACTATAGTGATTAATGTGCATTGTTCCTGTGTGTGAGGATGGACTATAGTGATTAATGTGCATTGTTCCTGTGTGTGAGGATGGTCTATAGTGATTAATGTGCACTGTTCCTGTGTGTGAGGATGGACTATAGTGATTAATGTGCACTGTTCCTGTGTGTGAGGATGGACTATAGTGGTTAATGTGCACTGTTCCTGTGTGTGAGGATGGTCTATAGTGATTAATGTGCACTGTTCCTGTGTGTGAGGATGGACTATAGTGATTAATGTGCACTGTTCCTGTGTGTGAGGATGGTCTATAGTGATTAATGTGCACTGTTCCTGTGTGTGAGGATGGACTATAGTGATTAATGTGCACTGTTCCTGTGTGTGAGGATGGACTATAGTGATTAATGTGCACTGTTCCTGTGTGTGAGGATGGTCTATAGTGATTAATGTGCACTGTTCCTGTGTGTGAGGGCGGTCTATAGTGATTAATGAGCACTGTTCCTGTGTGTGAGGGTGGACTATAGTGACTAATGTGCACTGTTCCTGTGTGTGAGGGCGGTCTATAGTGATTAATGTGCACTGTTCCTGTGTGTGAGGGTGGTCTATAGTGATTAATGTGCATTGTTCCTGTGTGTGAGGGTGGTCTATAGTGATTAATGAGCACTGTTCCTGTGTGTGAGGATGGTCTATAGTGATTAATGAGCACTGTTCCTGCGTGTGAGGATGGTCTATAGTGATTAATGTGCACTGTTCCTGTGTGTGAGGATGGACTATAGTGATTAATGTGCATTGTTCCTGTGTGAGAGGATGGACTATAGTGATTAATGTGCACTGTTCCTGCGTGTGAGGATGGTCTATAGTGATTAATGTGCACTGTTCCTGTGTGTGAGGATGGACTATAGTGATTAATGTGCACTGTTCCTGTGTGTGAGGATGGACTATAGTGATTAATGTGCACTGTTCCTGTGTGTGAGGATGGACTATAGTGATTAATGTGCATTGTTCCTGCGTGTGAGGATGGTCTATAGTGATTAATGTGCACTGTTCCTGTGTGTGAGGATGGACTATAGTGATTAATGTGCATTGTTCCTGTGTGTGAGGGTGGACTATAGTGATTAATGTGCACTGTTCCTGTGTGTGAGGATGGTCTATAGTGATTAATGAGCATTGTTCCTGTGTGTGAGGGTGGACTATAGTGATTAATGTGCATTGTTCCTGTGTGTGAGGGTGGACTATAGTGATTAATGTGCACTGTTCCTGTGTGTGAGGATGGTCTATAGTGATTAATGAGCATTGTTCCTGTGTGTGAGGGTGGACTATAGTGATTAATGAGCACTGTTCCTGTGTGTGAGGATGGACTATAGTGATTAATGAGCATTGTTCCTGTGTGTGAGGATGGTCTATAGTGATTAATGTGCACTGTTCCTGTGTGTGAGGATGGACTATAGTGATTAATGTGCATTGTTCCTGTGTGTGAGGATGGACTATAGTGATTAATGTGCACTGTTCCTGTGTGTGAGGATGGACTATAGTGATTAATGTGCACTGTTCCTGTGTGTGAGGATGGACTATAGTGATTAATGTGCACTGATCCTGTGTGTGAGGATGGACTATAGTGATTAATGTGCACTGTTCCTGTGTGTGAGGATGGTCTATAGTGATTAATGTGCACTGTTCCTGTGTGTGAGGATGGACTATAGTGATTAATGTGCACTGTTCCTGTGTGTGAGGATGGACTATAGTGATTAATGTGCACTGTTCCTGTGTGTGAGGATGGACTATAGTGATTAATGTGCATTGTTCCTGTGTGTGAGGGTGGACTATAGTGATTAATGAGCACTGTTCCTGTGTGTGAGGATGGTCTATAGTGATTAATGTGCACTGTTCCTGCGTGTGAGGATGGACTATAGTGATTAATGTGCACTGTTCCTGTGTGTGAGGGTGGACTATAGTGATTAATGTGCACTGTTCCTGTGTGTGAGGATGGACTATAGTGATTATTGTGCATTGTTCCTGTGTGTGAGGATGGACTATAGTGATTAATGTGCACTGTTCCTGTGTGTGAGGGTGGACTATAGTGATTAATGAGCATTGTTCCTGTGTGTGAGGATGGACTATAGTGATTAATGTGCATTGTTCCTGTGTGTGAGGATGGACTATAGTGATTAATGTGCACTGTTCCTGAGTGTGAGGATGGACTATAGTGATTAATGTGCACTGTTCCTGTGTGTGAGGGTGGTCTATAGTGATTAATGAGCACTGTTCCTGTGTGTGAGGATGGACTATAGTGATTAATGTGCATTGTTCCTGTGTGTGAGGGTGGTCTATAGTGACTAATGAGCACTGTTCCTGTGTGTGAGGGTGGTCTATAGTGATTAATGAGCACTGTTCCTGTGTGAGGATGGACTATAGTGATTAATGTGCATTGTTCCTGTGTGTGAGGGTGGACTATAGTGATTAATGAGCATTGTTCCTGTGTGTGAGGGTGGACTATAGTGATTAATGTGCACTGTTCCTGTGTGTGAGGGTGGTCTATAGTGATTAATGTGCACTGTTCCTGTGTGTGAGGATGGACTATAGTGATTAATGTGCACTGTTCCTGTGTGTGAGGATGGACTATAGTGATTAATGTGCATTGTTCCTGTGTGAGGATGGTCTATAGTGATTAATGTGCATTGTTCCTGTGTGTGAGGGTGGTCTATAGTGATGAATGAGCATTGTTCCTGTGTGTGAGGATGGTCTATAGTGATTAATGAGCATTGTTCCTGTGTGTGAGGATGGTCTATAGTGATTAATGAGCATTGTTCCTGTGTGTGAGGGTGGTCTATAGTGATTAATGTGCACTGTTCCTGTGTGTGAGGATGGTCTATAGTGATTAATGTGCACTGTTCCTGTGTGTGAGGGTGGTCTATAGTGATTAATGTGCACTGTTCCTGTGTGTGAGGATGGACTATAGTGATTAATGTGCATTGTTCCTGTGTGTGAGGATGGACTATAGTGATAAATGTGCACTGTTCCTGTGTGTGAGGATGGACTATAGTGATTAATGTGCACTGTTCCTGTGTGTGAGGGTGGTCTATAGTGATTAATGTGCACTGTTCCTGTGTGTGAGGATGGTCTATAGTGATTAATGAGCACTGTTCCTGTGTGTGAGGATGGACTATAGTGATTAATGTGCATTGTTCCTGTGTGTGAGGATGGACTATAGTGATTAATGTGCATTGTTCCTGTGTGTGAGGATGGACTATAGTGATTAATGAGCACTGTTCCTGTGTGTGAGGATGGACTATAGTGATTAATGAGCACTGTTCCTGTGTGTGAGGATGGACTATAGTGATTAATGAGCATTGTTCCTGTGTGTGAGGATGGACTATAGTGATTAATGTGCACTGTTCCTGTGTGTGAGGATGGACTATAGTGATTAATGTGCACTGTTCCTGTGTGTGAGGATGGACTATAGTGATTAATGAGCACTGTTCCTGTGTGTGAGGATGGACTATAGTGATTAATGTGCACTGTTCCTGTGTGTGAGGATGGACTATAGTGATTAATGAGCACTGTTCCTGTGTGTGAGGATGGTCTATAGTGATTAATGTGCACTGTTCCTGTGTGTGAGGATGGACTATAGTGATTAATGAGCACTGTTCCTGTGTGTGAGGATGGACTATAGTGATTAATGAGCATTGTTCCTGTGTGTGAGGATGGTCTATAGTGATTAATGTGCACTGTTCCTGTGTGTGAGGATGGTCTATAGTGATTAATGTGCACTGTTCCTGTGTGTGAGGATGGACTATAGTGATTAATGTGCACTGTTCCTGTGTGTGAGGGCAGTCTATAGTGATTAATGTGCATTGTTCCTGTGTGTGAGGGCAGTGTATAGTGATTAATGTGCATTGTTCCTGTGTGTGAGGATGGTCTATAGTGATTAATGAGCATTGTTCCTGTGTGTGAGGATGGACTATAGTGATTAATGTGCACTGTTCCTGTGTGTGAGGATGGACTATAGTGATTAATGTGCACTGTTCCTGTGTGAGGGCGGTCTATAGTGATTAATGAGCATTGTTCCTGTGGGTGAGGATGGACTACAGTGATTAATGTGCACTGTTCCTGTGTGAGGGCGGTCTATAGTGATTAATGAGCATTGTTCCTGTGTGTGAGGGTGGTCTATAGTGATTAATGAGCATTGTTCCTGTGTGTGAGGATGGTCTATAGTGATTAATGAGCATTGTTCCTGTGTGTGAGGGTGGACTATAGTGATTAATGAGCATTGTTCCTGTGTGTGAGGATGGACTATAGTGACTAATGTGCACTGTTCCTGTGTGTGAGGGTGGTCTATAGTGATTAATGAGCATTGTTCCTGTGTGTGAGGATGGACTATAGTGATTAATGTGCATTGTTCCTGTGTGTGAGGGTGGTCTATAGTGATTAATGAGCACTGTTCCTGTGTGTGAGGATGGACTATAGTGATTAATGAGCATTGTTCCTGTGTGTGAGGATGGACTATAGTGATTAATGAGCATTGTTCCTGTGTGTGAGGATGGACTATAGTGATTAATGTGCATTGTTCCTGTGTGTGAGGGTGGTCTATAGTGATTAATGAGCACTGTTCCTGTGTGTGAGGATGGACTATAGTGATTAATGTGCACTGTTCCTGTGTGTGAGGATGGTCTATAGTGATTAATGTGCATTGTTCCTGTGTGTGAGGATGGGCTATAGTGATTAATGTGCACTGTTCCTGTGTGTGAGGATGGTCTATAGTGATTAATGTGCACTGTTCCTGTGTGTGAGGGTGGACTATAGTGATTAATGTGCACTGTTCCTGTGTGTGAGGATGGACTATAGTGATTAATGAGCACTGTTCCTGTGTGTGAGGGTGGTCTATAGTGATTAATGTGCACTGTTCCTGTGTGTGAGGGTGGACTATAGTGATTAATGTGCATTGTTCCTGTGTGTGAGGATGGACTATAGTGATTAATGTGCACTGTTCCTGTGTGTGAGGATGGTCTATAGTGATTAATGAGCATTGTTCCTGTGTGTGAGGATGGACTATAGTGATTAATGTGCACTGTTCCTGTGTGTGAGGATGGACTATAGTGATTAATGTGCATTGTTCCTGTGTGTGAGGGTGGACTATAGTGATTAATGTGCACTGTTCCTGTGTGTGAGGATGGACTATAGTGATTAATGTGCACTGTTCCTGTGTGTGAGGGTGGTCTATAGTGATTAATGAGCACTGTTCCTGCGTGAGGGTGGACTATAGTGATTAATGAGCACTGTTCCTGTGTGAGGATGGTCTATAGTGATTAATGTGCATTGTTCCTGTGTGAGGGTGGTCTATAGTGATTAATGTGCACTGTTCCTGCGTGAGGGTGGACTATAGTGATTAATGTGCACTGTTCCTGTGTGTGAGGGTGGTCTATAGTGATTAATGTGCACTGTTCCTGTGTGAGGATGGTCTATAGTGATTAATGTGCATTGTTCCTGTGTGAGGGTGGTCTATAGTGATTAATGTGCACTGTTCCTGCGTGAGGGTGGACTATAGTGATTAATGTGCACTGTTCCTGTGTGTGAGGGTGGTCTATAGTGATTAATGTGCACTGTTCCTGTGTGTGAGGGTGGACTATAGTGATTAATGAGCACTGTTCCTGTGTGTGAGGATGGACTATAGTGATTAATGTGCATTGTTCCTGTGTGAGGGTGGTCTATAGTGATTAATGTGCACTGTTCCTGTGTGTGAGGATGGTCTATAGTGATTAATGTGCACTGTTCCTGTGTGTGAGGGTGGTCTATAGTGATTAATGTGCATTGTTCCTGTGTGTGAGGGCGGTCTATAGTGATTAATGAGCACTGTTCCTGTGTGTGAGGGTGGACTATAGTGATTAATGAGCACTGTTCCTGTGTGTGAGGATGGACTATAGTGATTAATGTGCACTGTTCCTGTGTGTGAGGGTGGTCTATAGTGATTAATGTGCATTGTTCCTGTGTGTGAGGGCGGTCTATAGTGATTAATGAGCACTGTTCCTGTGTGTGAGGGTGGACTATAGTGATTAATGAGCACTGTTCCTGTGTGTGAGGATGGACTATAGTGATTAATGAGCACTGTTCCTGTGTGTGAGGATGGACTATAGTGATTAATGTGCACTGTTCCTGTGTGTGAGGATGGACTATAGTGATTAATGTGCATTGTTCCTGTGTGTGAGGATGGTCTATAGTGATTAATGTGCACTGTTCCTGTGTGTGAGGATGGACTATAGTGATTAATGTGCACTGTTCCTGTGTGTGAGGGTGGACTATAGTGATTAATGAGCATTGTTCCTGTGTGTGAGGATGGACTATAGTGATTAATGTGCACTGTTCCTGTGTGTGAGGATGGACTATAGTGATTAATGTGCACTGTTCCTGTGTGAGGGTGGACTATAGTGATTAATGTGCACTGTTCCTGTGTGTGAGGGTGGTCTATAGTGATTAATGTGCACTGTTCCTGTGTGTGAGGGTGGTCTATAGTGATTAATGTGCACTGTTCCTGTGTGTGAGGGTGGTCTACAGTGATTAATGAGCACTGATCCTGTGTGTGAGGATGGACTATAGTGATTAATGTGCACTGTTCCTGTGTGTGAGGATGGACTATAGTGATTAATGTGCACTGTTCCTGTGTGTGAGGGTGGTCTATAGTGATTAATGTGCATTGTTCCTGTGTGTGAGGATGGACTATAGTGATTAATGTGCACTGTTCCTGTGTGTGAGGGTGGACTATAGTGATTAATGTGCACTGTTCCTGTGTGTGAGGGTGGTCTATAGTGATTAATGAGCACTGTTCCTGTGTGTGAGGATGGACTATAGTGATTAATGTGCACTGTTCCTGTGTGTGAGGGTGGACTATAGTGATTAATGAGCACTGTTCCTGTGTGTGAGGATGGACTATAGTGATTAATGAGCACTGTTCCTGTGTGTGAGGATGGTCTATAGTGATTAATGTGCATTGTTCCTGTGTGTGAGGATGGACTATAGTGATTAATGTGCACTGTTCCTGTGTGTGAGGATGGACTATAGTGATTAATGTGCACTGTTCCTGTGTGTCAGGGTGGTCTATAGTGATTAATGTGCACTGTTCCTGTGTGTGAGGATGGTCTATAGTGATTAATGAGCACTGTTCCTGTGTGTGAGGATGGACTATAGTGAGTAATGTGCACTGTTCCTGTGTGTGAGGATGGACTATAGTGATTAATGTGCACTGTTCCTGTGTGTGAGGATGGTCTATAGTGATTAATGTGCATTGTTCCTGTGTGTGAGGATGGACTATAGTGATTAATGAGCATTGTTCCTGTGTGTGAGGATGGTCTATAGTGATTAATGTGCACTGTTCCTGTGTGTGAGGATGGACTATAGTGATTAATGTGCACTGTTCCTGTGTGTGAGGATGGTCTATAGTGATTAATGTGCACTGTTCCTGTGTGTGAGGATGGACGATAGTGATTAATGTGCACTGTTCCTGTGTGTGAGGATGGACTATAGTGATTAATGTGCACTGTTCCTGTGTGTGAGGATGGACTATAGTGATTAATGTGCATTGTTCCTGTGTGTGAGGGTAGTCTATAGTGATTAATGTGCACTGTTCCTGTGTGTGAGGATGGTCTATAGTGATTAATGTGCACTGTTCCTGTGTGTGAGGATGGACTATAGTGATTAATGTGCATTGTTCCTGTGTGTGAGGGTGGTCTATAGTGATTAATGTGCACTGTTCCTGTGTGTGAGGATGGACTATAGTGATTAATGTGCACTGTTCCTGTGTGTGAGGATGGACTATAGTGATTAATGTGCACTGTTCCTGTGTGTGAGGGTGGACTATAGTGATTAATGTGCATTGTTCCTGTGTGTGAGGATGGACTATAGTGATTAATGTGCACTGTTCCTGTGTGTGAGGATGGACTATAGTGATTAATGTGCATTGTTCCTGTGTGTGAGGATGGACTATAGTGATTAATGTGCACTGTTCCTGTGTGTGAGGATGGTCTATAGTGATTAATGTGCATTGTTCCTGTGTGTGAGGATGGACTATAGTGATTAATGTGCACTGTTCCTGTGTGTGAGGGTGGACTATAGTGATTAATGTGCATTGTTCCTGTGTGTGAGGGTGGACTATAGTGATTAATGTGCATTGTTCCTGTGTGTGAGGGTGGACTATAGTGATTAATGTGCATTGTTCCTGTGTGTGAGGGTGGTCTATAGTGATTAATGTGCACTGTTCCTGTGTGTGAGGATGGACTATAGTGATTAATGTGCACTGATCCTGTGTGTGAGGATGGTCTATAGTGATTAATGTGCACTGTTCCTGTGTGTGAGGATGGACTATAGTGATTAATGTGCATTGTTCCTGTGTGTGAGGGTGGACTATAGTGATTAATGTGCACTGTTCCTGTGTGTGAGGATGGACTATAGTGATTAATGAGCATTGTTCCTGTGAGTGAGGATGGACTATAGTGATTAATGTGCACTGTTCCTGTGGGTGAGGATGGACTATAGTGATTAATGTGCACTGTTCCTGTGTGTGAGGATGGACTATAGTGATTAATGTGCACTGTTCCTGTGTGTGAGGATGGACTATAGTGATTAATGTGCATTGTTCCTGTGTGTGAGGATGGACTATAGTGATTAATGTGCACTGTTCCTGTGTGTGAGGATGGACTATAGTGATTAATGTGCACTGTTCCTGTGTGTGAGGATGGACTATAGTGATTAATGTGCACTGTTCCTGTGTGTGAGGGTGGTCTATAGTGATTAATGTGCACTGTTCCTGTGTGTGAGGATGGACTATAGTGATTAATGTGCACTGTTCCTGTGTGTGAGGATGGACTATAGTGATTAATGTGCACTGTTCCTGTGTGTGAGGATGGACTATAGTGATTAATGTGCACTGTTCCTGTGTGTGAGGATGGACTATAGTGATTAATGAGCACTGTTCCTGTGTGTGAGGATGGACTATAGTGATTAATGTGCATTGTTCCTGTGTGTGAGGGCGGTCTATAGTGATTAATGAGCATTGTTCCTGTGTGTGAGGATGGTCTATAGTGATTAATGAGCATTGTTCCTGTGTGTGAGGATGGACTATAGTGATTAATGAGCATTGTTCCTGAGTGTGAGGATGGACTATAGTGATTAATGTGCACTGTTCCTGTGTGTGAGGATGGACTATAGTGATTAATGTGCATTGTTCCTGTGTGTGAGGATGGACTATAGTGATTAATGTGCACTGTTCCTGTGTGTGAGGATGGTCTATAGTGATTAATGTGCACTGTTCCTGTGTGTGAGGATGGTCTATAGTGATTAATGTGCACTGTTCCTGTGTGTGAGGATGGACTATAGTGATTAATGTGCACTGTTCCTGTGTGTGAGGATGGTCTATAGTGATTAATGTGCACTGTTCCTGTGTGAGGGTGGACTATAGTGATTAATGTGCACTGTTCCTGTGAGTGAGGATGGTCTATAGTGATTAATGTGCACTGTTCCTGTGTGTGAGGATGGTCTATAGTGATTAATGTGCACTGTTCCTGTGTGTGAGGATGGTCTATAGTGATTAATGTGCATTGTTCCTGTGTGTGAGGATGGTCTATAGTGATTAATGTGCACTGATCCTGTGTGTGAGGGTGGACTATAGTGATTAATGTGCACTGTTCCTGTGTGTGAGGATGGACTATAGTGATTAATGTGCACTGTTCCTGTGTGTGAGGGCGGTCTATAGTGATTAATGAGCATTGTTCCTGTGTGTGAGGATGGACTATAGTGATTAATGAGCATTGTTCCTGAGTGTGAGGATGGACTATAGTGATTAATGTGCACTGTTCCTGTGTGTGAGGATGGACTACAGTGATTAATGTGCACTGTTCCTGTGTGTGAGGGTGGTCTATAGTGATTAATGAGCATTGTTCCTGTGTGTGAGGGTGGACTATAGTGATTAATGTGCACTGTTCCTGTGTGTGAGGATGGACTATAGTGATTAATGTGCACTGTTCCTGTGTGTGAGGATGGACTATAGTGATTAATGTGCATTGTTCCTGTGTGTGAGGATGGTCTATAGTGATTAATGTGCACTGTTCCTGTGTGTGAGGATGGACTATAGTGATTAATGTGCACTGTTCCTGTGTGTGAGGATGGACTATAGTGATTAATGAGCATTGTTCCTGTGTGTGAGGATGGACTATAGTGATTAATGAGCATTGTTCCTGAGTGTGAGGATGGACTATAGTGATTAATGTGCACTGTTCCTGTGTGTGAGGATGGACTATAGTGATTAATGTGCACTGATCCTGTGTGTGAGGATGGTCTATAGTGATTAATGTGCACTGTTCCTGTGTGTGAGGATGGACTATAGTGATAAATGTGCACTGTTCCTGTGTGTGAGGATGGACTATAGTGATTAATGTGCACTGTTCCTGTGTGTGAGGATGGTCTATAGTGATTAATGAGCACTGTTCCTGTGTGTGAGGATGGACTATAGTGATTAATGAGCACTGTTCCTGTGTGTGAGGATGGACTATAGTGATTAATGAGCATTGTTCCTGTGTGTGAGGATGGACTATAGTGATTAATGAGCACTGATCCTGTGTGTGAGGATGGACTATAGTGATTAATGTGCACTGTTCCTGTGTGTGAGGATGGACTATAGTGATTAATGAGCATTGTTCCTGTGTGTGAGGATGGACTATAGTGATTAATGAGCACTGTTCCTGTGTGTGAGGATGGACTATAGTGATTAATGTGCACTGTTCCTGTGTGTGAGGATGGTCTATAGTGATTAATGTGCACTGTTCCTGTGTGTGAGGATGGACTATAGTGATTAATGTGCACTGTTCCTGTGTGTGAGGATGGACTATAGTGATTAATGTGCACTGTTCCTGTGTGTGAGGATGGTCTATAGTGATTAATGTGCACTGTTCCTGTCTGTGAGGATGGTCTATAGTGATTAATGTGCACTGTTCCTGTGTGTGAGGATGGACTATAGTGATTAATGTGCACTGTTCCTGTGTGTGAGGATGGACTATAGTGATTAATGTGCACTGTTCCTGTGTGTGAGGGCGGTCTATAGTGATTAATGTGCACTGTTCCTGTGTGTGAGGATGGACTATAGTGATTAATGAGCACTGTTCCTGTGTGTGAGGGCGGTCTATAGTGATTAATGTGCACTGTTCCTGTGTGTGAGGATGGACTATAGTGATTAATGAGCATTGTTCCTGTGTGTGAGGATGGACTATAGTGATTAATGAGCACTGTTCCTGTGTGTGAGGATGGACTATAGTGATTAATGAGCACTGTTCCTGTTTGTGAGGGCGGTCTATAGTGATTAATGTGCATTGTTCCTGTGTGTGAGGGTGGACTATAGTGATTAATGTGCACTGTTCCTGTGTGTGAGGATGGACTATAGTGATTAATGTGCACTGTTCCTGTGTGTGAGGATGGACTATAGTGATTAATGTGCACTGTTCCTGTGTGTGAGGGTGGACTATAGTGATTAATGAGCATTGTTCCTGTGTGTGAGGATGGACTATAGTGATTAATGTGCATTGTTCCTGTGTGTGAGGATGGACTATAGTGATTAATGTGCACTGTTCCTGTGTGTGAGGATGGACTATAGTGATTAATGAGCATTGTTCCTGTGTGTGAGGGTGGACTATAGTGATTAATGTGCACTGTTCCTGTGTGTGAGGGTGGTCTATAGTGATTAATGTGCACTGTTCCTGTGTGTGAGGATGGTCTATAGTGATTAATGTGCATTGTTCCTGTGTGTGAGGATGGACTATAGTGATTAATGAGCACTGTTCCTGTGTGTGAGGATGGTCTATAGTGATTAATGTGCATTGTTCCTGTGTGTGAGGGTGGACTATAGTGACTAATGAGCACTGTTCCTGTGTGTGAGGATGGTCTATAGTGACTAATGTGCACTGTTCCTGTGTGTGAGGATGGACTATAGTGATTAATGTGCACTGTTCCTGTGTGTGAGGGTAGTCTATAGTGATTAATGTGCATTGTTCCTGTGTGTGAGGGCAGTCTATAGTGATTAATGAGCACTGTTCCTGTGTGTGAGGGTGGACTATAGTGATTAATGAGCATTGTTCCTGTGTGTGAGGGTGGACTATAGTGATTAATGAGCACTGATCCTGTGTGTGAGGATGGTCTATAGTGATTAATGTGCATTGTTCCTGTGTGTGAGGGCGGTCTATAGTGATTAATGTGCACTGTTCCTGAGTGAGGGCGGTCTATAGTGATTAATGTGCACTGTTCCTGAGTGAGGGCTGTCTATAGTGATTAATGAGCATTGTTCCTGTGTGTGAGGATGGACTATAGTGATTAATGTGCACTGTTCCTGTGTGTGAGGATGGACTATCGTGATTAATGTGCACTGTTCCTATGTGTGAGGATGGACTATAGTGATTAATGTGCACTGTTCCTGTGTGTGAGGATGGTCTATAGTGATTAATGTGCACTGTTCCTGTGTGTGAGGGTGGTCTATAGTGATTAATGAGCACTGTTCCTGTGTGTGAGGATGGACTATAGTGATTAATGTGCACTGTTCCTGTGGGTGAGGGCGGTCTATAGTGATTAATGTGCATTGTTCCTGTGTGTGAGGATGGTCTATAGTGATTAATGTGCACTGTTCCTGTGTGAGAGGATGGACTATAGTGATTAATGTGCACTGTTCCTGTGTGTGAGGATGGACTATAGTGATTAATGTGCACTGTTCCTGTGTGTGAGGATGGACTATAGTGATTAATGTGCACTGTTCCTGTGTGTGAGGATGGACTATAGTGATTAATGAGCACTGTTCCTGTGTGTGAGGATGGACTATAGTGATTAATGTGCACTGTTCCTGTGTGTGAGGATGGACTATAGTGATTAATGTGCACTGTTCCTGTGTGTGAGGGTGGTCTATAGTGATTAATGAGCACTGTTCCTGTGTGTGAGGATGGACTATAGTGATTAATGTGCACTGTTCCTGTGGGTGAGGGCGGTCTATAGTGATTAATGTGCATTGTTCCTGTGTGTGAGGATGGTCTATAGTGATTAATGTGCACTGTTCCTGTGTGTGAGGATGGACTATAGTGATTAATGTGCACTGTTCCTGTGTGTGAGGATGGACTATAGTGATTAATGTGCATTGTTCCTGTGTGTGAGGATGGTCTATAGTGATTAATGTGCACTGTTCCTGTGTGTGAGGGCAGTCTATAGTGACTAATGAGCACTGTTCCTGTGTGAGAGGATGGACTATAGTGATTAATGAGCATTGTTCCTGTGTGTGAGGGCAGTCTATAGTGATTAATGTGCATTGTTCCTGTGTGTGAGGATGGACTATAGTGATTAATGAGCACTGTTCCTGTGTGTGAGGGTGGTCTATAGTGTTTAATGAGCACTGTTCCTGTGTGTGAGGATGGACTATAGTGACTAATGTGCACTGTTCCTGTGTGTGAGGATGGACTATAGTGATTAATGTGCACTGTTCCTGCGTGTGAGGATGGTCTATAGTGATTAATGTGCACTGTTCCTGTGTGTGAGGGTGGACTATAGTGATTAATGAGCACTGTTCCTGTGTGTGAGGATGGACTATAGTGATTAATGTGCATTGTTCCTGTGTGTGAGGGCGGTCTATAGTGATTAATGAGCACTGTTCCTGTGTGTGAGGGTGGACTATAGTGATTAATGTGCACTGTTCCTGTGTGTGAGGATGGACTATAGTGATTAATGTGCACTGTTCCTGTGTGTGAGGGTGGACTATAGTGATTAATGAGCACTGTTCCTGTGTGTGAGGGTGGACTATAGTGTTTAATGAGCACTGTTCCTGTGTGTGAGGGTGGACTATAGTGATTAATGAGCATTGTTCCTGTGTGTGAGGATGGACTATAGTGATTAATGTGCACTGTTCCTGTGTGTGAGGATGGACTATAGTGATTAATGAGCACTGTTCCTGTGTGTGAGGGTGGACTATAGTGATTAATGAGCACTGTTCCTGTGTGTGAGGATGGACTATAGTGATTAATGTGCACTGTTCCTGTGTGTGAGGATGGACTATAGTGATTCATGTGCACTGTTCCTGTGTGTGAGGATGGACTATAGTGATTAATGTGCACTGTTCCTGTGTGTGAGGATGGACTATAGTGATTAATGTGCACTGTTCCTGTGTGTGAGGATGGACTATAGTGATTAATGTGCACTGTTCCTGTGTGTGAGGATGGACTATAGTGATTAATGTGCACTGTTCCTGTGTGTGAGGATGGACTATAGTGATTAATGTGCACTGTTCCTGTGTGTGAGGGCGGTCTATAGTGATTAATGTGCACTGTTCCTGTGTGTGAGGATGGACTATAGTGATTAATGAGCATTGTTCCTGTGTGTGAGGATGGTCTATAGTGATTAATGTGCACTGTTCCTGTGTGTGAGGATGGACTATAGTGATTAATGTGCATTGTTCCTGTGTGTGAGGGCGGTCTATAGTGATTAATGTGCACTGTTCCTGTGTGTGAGGATGGACTATAGTGATTAATGAGCATTGTTCCTGTGTGTGAGGATGGACTATAGTGATTAATGTGCACTGTTCCTGTGTGTGAGGGTGGACTATAGTGATTAATGTGCACTGTTCCTGTGTGTGAGGATGGTCTATAGTGATTAATGTGCATTGTTCCTGTGTGTGAGGATGGACTATAGTGATTAATGTGCACTGTTCCTGTGTGTGAGGATGGACTATAGTGATTAATGTGCACTGTTCCTGTGTGTGAGGATGGACTATAGTGATTAATGTGCACTGTTCCTGTGTGTGAGGATGGACTATAGTGACTAATGTGCACTGTTCCTGTGTGTGAGGGTGGACTATAGTGATTAATGTGCACTGTTCCTGTGTGTGAGGATGGTCTATAGTGATTAATGTGCATTGTTCCTGTGTGTGAGGATGGACTATAGTGATTAATGTGCATTGTTCCTGTGTGTGAGGATGGTCTATAGTGATTAATGTGCATTGTTCCTGTGTGTGAGGATGGACTATAGTGATTAATGTGCACTGTTCCTGTGTGTGAGGATGGACTATAGTGATTAATGTGCATTGTTCCTGTGTGTGAGGATGGACTATAGTGATTAATGTGCATTGTTCCTGTGTGTGAGGATGGTCTATAGTGATTAATGTGCATTGTTCCTGTGTGTGAGGATGGTCTATAGTGATGAATGTGCACTGTTCCTGTGTGTGAGGATGGACTATAGTGATTAATGTGCACTGTTCCTGTGTGTGAGGATGGACTATAGTGATTAATGTGCACTGTTCCTGTGTGTGAGGATGGACTATAGTGACTAATGTGCACTGTTCCTGTGTGTGAGGGTGGACTATAGTGATTAATGTGCACTGTTCCTGTGTGTGAGGGTGGTCTATAGTGATTAATGTGCATTGTTCCTGTGTGTGAGGATGGACTATAGTGATTAATGTGCACTGTTCCTGTGTGTGAGGATGGTCTATAGTGATTAATGTGCACTGTTCCTGTGTGTGAGGGTGGACTATAGTGATTAATGTGCATTGTTCCTGTGTGTGAGGATGGTCTATAGTGATTAATGTGCACTGTTCCTGTGTGTGAGGGTGGACTATAGTGATTAATGTGCACTGTTCCTGTGTGTGAGGGCGGTCTATAGTGATTAATGTGCAGTGATCCTGTGTGAGGGTGGACTATAGTGACTAATGTGCACTGTTCCTGTGTGTGAGGATGGACTATAGTGATTAATGTGCACTGTTCCTGTGTGTGAGGATGGTCTATAGTGATTAATGAGCACTGTTCCTGTGTGTGAGGATGGACTATAGTGATTAATGAGCATTGTTCCTGAGTGTGAGGATGGTCTATAGTGATTAATGTGCACTGTTCCTGTGTGTGAGGATGGACTATAGTGATTAATGAGCACTGATCCTGTGTGTGAGGATGGACTATAGTGATTAATGTGCACTGTTCCTGTGTGTGAGGATGGACTATAGTGATTAATGTGCATTGTTCCTGTGTGTGAGGATGGTCTATAGTGATTAATGAGCACTGTTCCTGTGTGTGAGGATGGACTATAGTGATTAATGAGCACTGTTCCTGTGTGTGAGGATGGACTATAGTGATTAATGTGCACTGTTCCTGTGTGTGAGGATGGTCTATAGTGATTAATGAGCACTGTTCCTGTGTGTGAGGATGGACTATAGTGATTAATGAGCACTGTTCCTGTGTGTGAGGATGGACTATAGTGATTAATGTGCACTGTTCCTGTGTGTGAGGATGGTCTATAGTGATTAATGAGCACTGTTCCTGTGTGTGAGGATGGACTATAGTGATTAATGTGCACTGTTCCTGTGTGTGAGGGTGGTCTATAGTGATTAATGTGCACTGTTCCTGTGTGTGAGGATGGACTATAGTGATTAATGTGCATTGTTCCTGTGTGTGAGGGTGGACTATAGTGATTAATGTGCACTGTTCCTGTGTGTGAGGGTGGTCTATAGTGAATAATGTGCACTGTTCCTGAGTGTGAGGATGGTCTATAGTGATTAATGTGCACTGTTCCTGTGTGTGAGGATGGACTATAGTGATTAATGAGCACTGATCCTGTGTGTGAGGATGGACTATAGTGATTAATGTGCACTGTTCCTGTGTGTGAGGATGGACTATAGTGATTAATGTGCACTGTTCCTGTGTGTGAGGATGGACTATAGTGATTAATGTGCACTGTTCCTGTGTGTGAGGATGGTCTATAGTGATTAATGTGCACTGTTCCTGTGTGTGAGGGTGGACTATAGTGATTAATGTGCATTGTTCCTGTGTGTGAGGATGGACTATAGTGATTAATGTGCACTGTTCCTGTGTGTGAGGATGGTCTATAGTGATTAATGTGCATTGTTCCTGTGTGTGAGGATGGACTATAGTGATTAATGTGCACTGTTCCTGTGTGTGAGGGTGGTCTATAGTGATTAATGAGCATTGTTCCTGTGTGTGAGGATGGTCTATAGTGATTAATGAGCATTGTTCCTGTGTGTGAGGATGGTCTATAGTGATTAATGTGCACTGTTCCTGTGTGTGAGGATGGACTATAGTGATTAATGTGCACTGTTCCTGTGTGTGAGGATGGACTATAGTGATTAATGTGCACTGTTCCTGTGTGTGAGGGTGGACTATAGTGATTAATGTGCACTGTTCCTGTGTGTGAAGGCAGTCTATAGTGATTAATGTGCACTGTTCCTGTGTGTGAGGATGGTCTATAGTGATTAATGTGCACTGTTCCTGTGTGTGAGGGTGGTCTATAGTGATTAATGAGCATTGTTCCTGTGTGTGAGGATGGTCTATAGTGATTAATGAGCATTGTTCCTGTGTGTGAGGATGGTCTATAGTGATTAATGTGCACTGTTCCTGTGTGTGAGGATGGACTATAGTGATTAATGTGCACTGTTCCTGTGTGTGAGGATGGACTATAGTGATTAATGTGCACTGTTCCTGTGTGTGAGGGTGGACTATAGTGATTAATGTGCACTGTTCCTGTGTGTGAAGGCAGTCTATAGTGATTAATGTGCACTGTTCCTGTGTGTGAGGATGGTCTATAGTGATTAATGTGCACTGTTCCTGTGTGTGAGGATGGACTATAGTGATTAATGTGCACTGTTCCTGTGTGTGAGGATGGACTATAGTGATTAATGTGCACTGTTCCTGTGTGTGAGGATGGACTATAGTGATTAATGAGCACTGATCCTGTGTGTGAGGATGGACTATAGTGATTAATGTGCACTGTTCCTGTGTGTGAGGGTGGACTATAGTGATTAATGTGCACTGTTCCTGTGTGTGAGGATGGTCTATAGTGATTAATGTGCACTGTTCCTGTGTGTGAGGATGGTCTATAGTGATTAATGTGCACTGTTCCTGTGTGTGAGGATGGACTATAGTGATTAATGTGCACTGTTCCTGTGTGTGAGGATGGACTATAGTGATTAATGTGCACTGTTCCTGTGTGTGAGGATGGACTATAGTGATTAATGAGCACTGTTCCTGTGTGTGAGGGTGGACTATAGTGATTAATGTGCACTGTTCCTGTGTGTGAGGGCAGTCTATAGTGATTAATGTGCACTGTTCCTGTGTGTGAGGATGGTCTATAGTGACTAATGTGCACTGTTCCTGTGTGTGAGGATGGTCTATAGTGATTAATGTGCACTGTTCCTGTGTGTGAGGATGGACTATAGTGATTAATGTGCACTGTTCCTGTGTGTGAGGATGGTCTATAGTGATTAATGTGCACTGTTCCTGTGTGTGAGGATGGTCTATAGTGTTTAATGTGCACTGTTCCTGTGTGTGAGGATGGACTATAGTGATTAATGTGCACTGTTCCTGTGTGTGAGGATGGACTATAGTGATTAATGTGCACTGTTCCTGTGGGTGAGGGCGGTCTATAGTGATTAATGTGCATTGTTCCTGTGTGTGAGGATGGACTATAGTGATTAATGTGCACTGTTCCTGTGTGTGAGGATGGACTATAGTGATTAATGTGCACTGTTCCTGTGTGTGAGGATGGTCTATAGTGATTAATGTGCACTGTTCCTGTGTGTGAGGATGGACTATAGTGATTAATGTGCACTGTTCCTGTGTGTGAGGATGGACTATAGTGATTAATGTGCACTGTTCCTGTGGGTGAGGGCGGTCTATAGTGATTAATGTGCACTGTTCCTGAGGGTGAGGGCGGTCTATAGTGATTAATGTGCACTGTTCCTGTGTGTGAGGATGGACTATAGTGATTAATGTGCACTGTTCCTGTGTGTGAGGGCAGTCTATAGTGACTAATGAGCACTGTTCCTGTGTGTGAGGATGGACTATAGTGATTAATGTGCACTGTTCCTGTGTGTGAGGATGGACTATAGTGATTAATGTGCATTGTTCCTGTGTGTGAGGATGGTCTATAGTGATTAATGTGCACTGTTCCTGTGTGTGAGGATGGACTATAGTGATTAATGTGCACTGTTCCTGTGTGTGAGGATGGTCTATAGTGATTAATGTGCACTGTTCCTGTGTGTGAGGATGGACTATAGTGATTAATGTGCATTGTTCCTGTGTGTGAGGATGGTCTATAGTGATTAATGTGCACTGTTCCTGTGTGTGAGGGTGGACTATAGTGATTAATGTGCATTGTTCCTGTGTGTGAGGATGGTCTATAGTGATTAATGTGCACTGTTCCTGTGTGTGAGGGTGGACTATAGTGATTAATGTGCATTGTTCCTGTGTGTGAGGATGGTCTATAGTGATTAATGTGCACTGTTCCTGTGTGTGAGGATGGTCTATAGTGATTAATGTGCACTGTTCCTGTGTGTGAGGATGGACTATAGTGATTAATGTGCACTGTTCCTGTGTGTGAGGATGGTCTATAGTGATTAATGTGCACTGTTCCTGTGTGTGAGGATGGACTATAGTGATTAATGAGCACTGTTCCTGTGTGTGAGGATGGACTATAGTGATTAATGTGCACTGTTCCTGTGTGTGAGGATGGTCTATAGTGATTAATGTGCACTGTTCCTGTGTGTGAGGATGGTCTATAGTGATTAATGTGCACTGTTCCTGTGTGTGAGGGTGGTCTATAGTGATTAATGTGCACTGTTCCTGTGTGTGAGGATGGACTATAGTGATTAATGTGCACTGTTCCTGTGTGTGAGGATGGACTATAGTGATTAATGTGCACTGTTCCTGTGTGTGAGGATGGTCTATAGTGATTAATGTGCACTGTTCCTGTGTGTGAGGGTGGTCTATAGTGATTAATGTGCACTGTTCCTGTGTGTGAGGGTGGTCTATAGTGATTAATGTGCATTGTTCCTGTGTGTGAGGATGGACTATAGTGATTAATGAGCACTGTTCCTGTGTGTGAGGATGGACTATAGTGATTAATGTGCATTGTTCCTGTGTGTGAGGATGGACTATAGTGATTAATGTGCACTGTTCCTGTGTGTGAGGATGGTCTATAGTGATTAATGTGCACTGTTCCTGTGTGTGAGGATGGACTATAGTGATTAATGTGCATTGTTCCTGTGTGTGAGGATGGACTATAGTGATTAATGTGCACTGTTCCTGTGTGTGAGGATGGACTATAGTGATTAATGTGCATTGTTCCTGTGTGTGAGGATGGTCTATAGTGATTAATGTGCACTGTTCCTGTGTGTGAGGATGGACTATAGTGATTAATGTGCATTGTTCCTGTGTGTGAGGATGGTCTATAGTGATTAATGTGCACTGTTCCTGTGTGTGAGGATGGTCTATAGTGATTAATGTGCACTGTTCCTGTGTGTGAGGATGGACTATAGTGATTAATGAGCATTGTTCCTGTGTGTGAGGGTGGTCTATAGTGATTAATGTACACTGTTCCTGTGTGTGAGGATGGTCTATAGTGATTAATGTGCATTGTTCCTGTGTGTGAGGATGGACTATAGTGATTAATGTGCACTGTTCCTGTGTGTGAGGATGGACTATAGTGATTAATGTGCATTGTTCCTGTGTGTGAGGATGGTCTATAGTGATTAATGTGCACTGTTCCTGTGTGTGAGGATGGACTATAGTGATTAATGTGCATTGTTCCTGTGTGTGAGGGTGGACTACAGTGATTAATGTGCACTGTTCCTGTGTGTGAGGATGGACTATAGTGATTAATGAGCACTGTTCCTGTGTGTGAGGGTGGACTATAGTGATTAATGTGCACTGTTCCTGTGTGTGAGGATGGACTATAGTGATTAATGAGCATTGTTCCTGTGTGTGAGGGTGGACTATAGTGATTAATGTGCATTGTTCCTGTGTGTGAGGATGGACTATAGTGATTAATGTGCACTGTTCCTGTGTGTGAGGGCGGTCTATAGTGATTAATGTGCACTGTTCCTGAGTGTGAGGATGGACTATAGTGATTAATGTGCACTGTTCCTGAGTGTGAGGATGGACTATAGTGATTAATGTGCATTGTTCCTGTGTGTGAGGATGGACTATAGTGATTAATGAGCACTGTTCCTGTGTGTGAGGATGGTCTATAGTGATTAATGTGCACTGTTCCTGAGTGTGAGGATGGACTATAGTGATTAATGAGCACTGTTCCTGTGTGTGAGGATGGACTATAGTGATTAATGTGCACTGTTCCTGTGTGTGAGGGCGGTCTATAGTGATTAATGAGCATTGTTCCTGTGTGTGAGGATGGACTATAGTGATTAATGTGCACTGTTCCTGTGTGTGAGGATGGACTATAGTGATTAATGTGCACTGTTCCTGTGTGTGAGGATGGTCTATAGTGATTAATGTGCACTGTTCCTCTGTGTGAGGGTGGACTATAGTGATTAATGTGCACTGTTCCTGTGTGTGAGGATGGACTATAGTGATTAATGTGCACTGTTCCTGTGTGTGAGGATGGTCTATAGTGATTAATGTGCACTGTTCCTGTGTGTGAGGATGGACTATAGTGATTAATGAGCACTGTTCCTGTGTGTGAGGATGGACTATAGTGATTAATGTGCACTGTTCCTGTGTGTGAGGATGGTCTATAGTGATTAATGTGCACTGTTCCTGTGTGTGAGGATGGTCTACAGTGATTAATGTGCACTGTTCCTGTGTGTGAGGATGGACTATAGTGATTAATGTGCACTGTTCCTGTGTGTGAGGATGGACTAGAGTGATTAATGTGCACTGTTCCTGTGTGTGAGGATGGACTATAGTGATTAATGTGCACTGTTCCTGTGTGTGAGGGTGGTCTATAGTGATTAATGTGCACTGTTCCTGTGTGTGAGGATGGTCTATAGTGATTAATGTGCACTGTTCCTGTGTGTGAGGATGGTCTATAGTGATTGATGTGCACTGTTCCTGTGTGTGAGGATGGACTATAGTGATTAATGTGCACTGTTCCTGTGTGTGAGGGTGGACTATAGTGATTAATGTGCATTGTTCCTGTGTGTGAGGATGGTCTATAGTGATTAATGTGCACTGTTCCTGTGTGTGAGGGTGGACTATAGTGATTAATGTGCATTGTTCCTGTGTGTGAGGATGGACTATAGTGATTAATGAGCATTGTTCCTGTGTGTGAGGATGGACTATAGTGATTAATGTGCACTGTTCCTGTGTGTGAGGATGGACTATAGTGATTAATGTGCACTGTTCCTGTGTGTGAGGATGGACTATAGTAATTAATGTGCACTGTTCCTGTGTGTGAGGATGGTCTATAGTGATTAATGTGCACTGTTCCTGTGTGTGAGGATGGTCTATAGTGATTAATGTGCACTGTTCCTGTGTGTGAGGATGGTCTATAGTGATTAATGTGCACTGTTCCTGTGTGTGAGGGTGGACTATAGTGATTAATGTGCATTGTTCCTGTGTGTGAGGATGGTCTATAGTGATTAATGTGCACTGTTCCTGTGTGTGAGGGTGGACTATAGTGATTAATGTGCATTGTTCCTGTGTGTGAGGATGGTCTATAGTGATTAATGTGCACTGTTCCTGTGTGTGAGGGTGGACTATAGTGATTAATGTGCATTGTTCCTGTGTGTGAGGATGGTCTATAGTGATTAATGTGCACTGTTCCTGTGTGTGAGGATGGTCTATAGTGATTAATGTGCACTGTTCCTGTGTGTGAGGATGGACTATAGTGATTAATGTGCACTGTTCCTGTGTGTGAGGATGGTCTATAGTGATTAATGTGCACTGTTCCTGTGTGTGAGGATGGACTATAGTGATTAATGTGCACTGTTCCTGTGTGTGAGGATGGTCTATAGTGATTAATGTGCACTGTTCCTGTGTGTGAGGATGGTCTATAGTGATTAATGTGCACTGTTCCTGTGTGTGAGGATGGTCTATAGTGATTAATGTGCACTGTTCCTGTGTGTGAGGATGGACTATAGTGATTAATGAGCATTGTTCCTGTGTGTGAGGATGGTCTATAGTGATTAATGTGCACTGTTCCTGTGTGTGAGGATGGTCTATAGTGATTAATGTGCATTGTTCCTGTGTGTGAGGATGGACTATAGTGATTAATGTGCACTGTTCCTGTGTGTGAGGATGGACTATAGTGATTAATGTGCACTGTTCCTGTGTGTGAGGATGGACTATAGTGATTAATGTGCATTGTTCCTGTGTGTGAGGATGGTCTATAGTGATTAATGTGCACTGTTCCTGTGTGTGAGGATGGACTATAGTGATTAATGTGCATTGTTCCTGTGTGTGAGGGTGGACTACAGTGATTAATGTGCACTGTTCCTGTGTGTGAGGATGGACTATAGTGATTAATGAGCATTGTTCCTGTGTGTGAGGGCGGTCTATAGTGATTAATGAGCATTGTTCCTGTGTGTGAGGATGGACTATAGTGATTAATGTGCACTGTTCCTGTGTGTGAGGATGGACTATAGTGATTAATGTGCACTGTTCCTGTGTGTGAGGATGGTCTATAGTGATTAATGTGCACTGTTCCTCTGTGTGAGGGTGGACTATAGTGATTAATGTGCACTGTTCCTGTGTGTGAGGATGGACTATAGTGATTAATGTGCACTGTTCCTGTGTGTGAGGATGGTCTATAGTGATTAATGTGCACTGTTCCTGTGTGTGAGGATGGACTATAGTGATTAATGAGCACTGTTCCTGTGTGTGAGGATGGACTATAGTGATTAATGTGCACTGTTCCTGTGTGTGAGGATGGTCTATAGTGATTAATGTGCACTGTTCCTGTGTGTGAGGATGGTCTATAGTGATTAATGTGCACTGTTCCTGTGTGTGAGGATGGACTATAGTGATTAATGTGCACTGTTCCTGTGTGTGAGGATGGACTATAGTGATTAATGTGCACTGTTCCTGTGTGTGAGGATGGACTATAGTGATTAATGTGCACTGTTCCTGTGTGTGAGGATGGTCTATAGTGATTAATGTGCACTGTTCCTGTGTGTGAGGATGGTCTATAGTGATTAATGTGCACTGTTCCTGTGTGTGAGGATGGACTATAGTGATTAATGTGCACTGTTCCTGTGTGTGAGGATGGTCTATAGTGATTAATGTGCACTGTTCCTGTGTGTGAGGATGGTCTATAGTGATTAATGTGCACTGTTCCTGTGTGTGAGGATGGACTATAGTGATTAATGTGCACTGTTCCTGTGTGTGAGGATGGACTATAGTGATTAATGAGCATTGTTCCTGTGTGTGAGGATGGTCTATAGTGATTAATGTGCACTGTTCCTGTGTGTGAGGATGGTCTATAGTGATTGATGTGCACTGTTCCTGTGTGTGAGGATGGACTATAGTGATTAATGTGCACTGTTCCTGTGTGTGAGGGTGGACTATAGTGATTAATGTGCATTGTTCCTGTGTGTGAGGATGGTCTATAGTGATTAATGTGCACTGTTCCTGTGTGTGAGGATGGACTATAGTGATTAATGAGCATTGTTCCTGTGTGTGAGGATGGACTATAGTGATTAATGTGCACTGTTCCTGTGTGTGAGGATGGACTATAGTGATTAATGTGCACTGTTCCTGTGTGTGAGGATGGACTATAGTGATTAATGTGCACTGTTCCTGTGTGTGAGGGTGGACTATAGTGATTAATGTGCATTGTTCCTGTGTGTGAGGATGGTCTATAGTGATTAATGTGCACTGTTCCTGTGTGTGAGGGTGGACTATAGTGATTAATGTGCATTGTTCCTGTGTGTGAGGATGGTCTATAGTGATTAATGTGCACTGTTCCTGTGTGTGAGGATGGTCTATAGTGATTAATGTGCACTGTTCCTGTGTGTGAGGATGGACTATAGTGATTAATGTGCACTGTTCCTGTGTGTGAGGATGGTCTATAGTGATTAATGTGCACTGTTCCTGTGTGTGAGGATGGACTATAGTGATTAATGTGCACTGTTCCTGTGTGTGAGGATGGTCTATAGTGATTAATGTGCACTGTTCCTGTGTGTGAGGATGGTCTATAGTGATTAATGTGCACTGTTCCTGTGTGTGAGGATGGTCTATAGTGATTAATGTGCACTGTTCCTGTGTGTGAGGATGGACTATAGTGATTAATGAGCATTGTTCCTGTGTGTGAGGATGGTCTATAGTGATTAATGTGCACTGTTCCTGTGTGTGAGGATGGTCTATAGTGATTAATGTGCATTGTTCCTGTGTGTGAGGATGGACTATAGTGATTAATGTGCACTGTTCCTGTGTGTGAGGATGGACTATAGTGATTAATGTGCACTGTTCCTGTGTGTGAGGATGGACTATAGTGATTAATGTGCATTGTTCCTGTGTGTGAGGATGGTCTATAGTGATTAATGTGCACTGTTCCTGTGTGTGAGGATGGACTATAGTGATTAATGTGCATTGTTCCTGTGTGTGAGGGTGGACTACAGTGATTAATGTGCACTGTTCCTGTGTGTGAGGATGGACTATAGTGATTAATGAGCATTGTTCCTGTGTGTGAGGGCGGTCTATAGTGATTAATGAGCATTGTTCCTGTGTGTGAGGATGGACTATAGTGATTAATGTGCACTGTTCCTGTGTGTGAGGATGGACTATAGTGATTAATGTGCACTGTTCCTGTGTGTGAGGATGGTCTATAGTGATTAATGTGCACTGTTCCTCTGTGTGAGGGTGGACTATAGTGATTAATGTGCACTGTTCCTGTGTGTGAGGATGGACTATAGTGATTAATGTGCACTGTTCCTGTGTGTGAGGATGGTCTATAGTGATTAATGTGCACTGTTCCTGTGTGTGAGGATGGACTATAGTGATTAATGAGCACTGTTCCTGTGTGTGAGGATGGACTATAGTGATTAATGTGCACTGTTCCTGTGTGTGAGGATGGACTATAGTGATTAATGTGCACTGTTCCTGTGTGTGAGGATGGTCTATAGTGATTAATGTGCACTGTTCCTCTGTGTGAGGGTGGACTATAGTGATTAATGTGCACTGTTCCTGTGTGTGAGGATGGACTATAGTGATTAATGTGCACTGTTCCTGTGTGTGAGGATGGTCTATAGTGATTAATGTGCACTGTTCCTGTGTGTGAGGATGGACTATAGTGATTAATGAGCACTGTTCCTGTGTGTGAGGATGGACTATAGTGATTAATGTGCACTGTTCCTGTGTGTGAGGATGGTCTATAGTGATTAATGTGCACTGTTCCTGTGTGTGAGGATGGTCTACAGTGATTAATGTGCACTGTTCCTGTGTGTGAGGATGGACTATAGTGATTAATGTGCACTGTTCCTGTGTGTGAGGATGGACTAGAGTGATTAATGTGCACTGTTCCTGTGTGTGAGGATGGACTATAGTGATTAATGTGCACTGTTCCTGTGTGTGAGGGTGGTCTATAGTGATTAATGTGCACTGTTCCTGTGTGTGAGGATGGTCTATAGTGATTAATGTGCACTGTTCCTGTGTGTGAGGATGGTCTATAGTGATTGATGTGCACTGTTCCTGTGTGTGAGGATGGACTATAGTGATTAATGTGCACTGTTCCTGTGTGTGAGGGTGGACTATAGTGATTAATGTGCATTGTTCCTGTGTGTGAGGATGGTCTATAGTGATTAATGTGCACTGTTCCTGTGTGTGAGGGTGGACTATAGTGATTAATGTGCATTGTTCCTGTGTGTGAGGATGGACTATAGTGATTAATGAGCATTGTTCCTGTGTGTGAGGATGGACTATAGTGATTAATGTGCACTGTTCCTGTGTGTGAGGATGGACTATAGTGATTAATGTGCACTGTTCCTGTGTGTGAGGATGGACTATAGTAATTAATGTGCACTGTTCCTGTGTGTGAGGATGGTCTATAGTGATTAATGTGCACTGTTCCTGTGTGTGAGGATGGTCTATAGTGATTAATGTGCACTGTTCCTGTGTGTGAGGATGGTCTATAGTGATTAATGTGCACTGTTCCTGTGTGTGAGGGTGGACTATAGTGATTAATGTGCATTGTTCCTGTGTGTGAGGATGGTCTATAGTGATTAATGTGCACTGTTCCTGTGTGTGAGGGTGGACTATAGTGATTAATGTGCATTGTTCCTGTGTGTGAGGATGGTCTATAGTGATTAATGTGCACTGTTCCTGTGTGTGAGGGTGGACTATAGTGATTAATGTGCATTGTTCCTGTGTGTGAGGATGGTCTATAGTGATTAATGTGCACTGTTCCTGTGTGTGAGGATGGTCTATAGTGATTAATGTGCACTGTTCCTGTGTGTGAGGATGGACTATAGTGATTAATGTGCACTGTTCCTGTGTGTGAGGATGGTCTATAGTGATTAATGTGCACTGTTCCTGTGTGTGAGGATGGACTATAGTGATTAATGTGCACTGTTCCTGTGTGTGAGGATGGTCTATAGTGATTAATGTGCACTGTTCCTGTGTGTGAGGATGGTCTATAGTGATTAATGTGCACTGTTCCTGTGTGTGAGGATGGTCTATAGTGATTAATGTGCACTGTTCCTGTGTGTGAGGATGGACTATAGTGATTAATGAGCATTGTTCCTGTGTGTGAGGATGGTCTATAGTGATTAATGTGCACTGTTCCTGTGTGTGAGGATGGTCTATAGTGATTAATGTGCATTGTTCCTGTGTGTGAGGATGGACTATAGTGATTAATGTGCACTGTTCCTGTGTGTGAGGATGGACTATAGTGATTAATGTGCACTGTTCCTGTGTGTGAGGATGGACTATAGTGATTAATGTGCATTGTTCCTGTGTGTGAGGATGGTCTATAGTGATTAATGTGCACTGTTCCTGTGTGTGAGGATGGACTATAGTGATTAATGTGCATTGTTCCTGTGTGTGAGGGTGGACTACAGTGATTAATGTGCACTGTTCCTGTGTGTGAGGATGGACTATAGTGATTAATGAGCATTGTTCCTGTGTGTGAGGGCGGTCTATAGTGATTAATGAGCATTGTTCCTGTGTGTGAGGATGGACTATAGTGATTAATGTGCACTGTTCCTGTGTGTGAGGATGGACTATAGTGATTAATGTGCACTGTTCCTGTGTGTGAGGATGGTCTATAGTGATTAATGTGCACTGTTCCTCTGTGTGAGGGTGGACTATAGTGATTAATGTGCACTGTTCCTGTGTGTGAGGATGGACTATAGTGATTAATGTGCACTGTTCCTGTGTGTGAGGATGGTCTATAGTGATTAATGTGCACTGTTCCTGTGTGTGAGGATGGACTATAGTGATTAATGAGCACTGTTCCTGTGTGTGAGGATGGACTATAGTGATTAATGTGCACTGTTCCTGTGTGTGAGGATGGTCTATAGTGATTAATGTGCACTGTTCCTGTGTGTGAGGATGGTCTATAGTGATTAATGTGCACTGTTCCTGTGTGTGAGGATGGACTATAGTGATTAATGTGCACTGTTCCTGTGTGTGAGGATGGACTATAGTGATTAATGTGCACTGTTCCTGTGTGTGAGGATGGACTATAGTGATTAATGTGCACTGTTCCTGTGTGTGAGGATGGTCTATAGTGATTAATGTGCACTGTTCCTGTGTGTGAGGATGGTCTATAGTGATTAATGTGCACTGTTCCTGTGTGTGAGGATGGACTATAGTGATTAATGTGCACTGTTCCTGTGTGTGAGGATGGTCTATAGTGATTAATGTGCACTGTTCCTGTGTGTGAGGATGGTCTATAGTGATTAATGTGCACTGTTCCTGTGTGTGAGGATGGACTATAGTGATTAATGTGCACTGTTCCTGTGTGTGAGGATGGACTATAGTGATTAATGAGCATTGTTCCTGTGTGTGAGGATGGTCTATAGTGATTAATGTGCACTGTTCCTGTGTGTGAGGATGGTCTATAGTGATTGATGTGCACTGTTCCTGTGTGTGAGGATGGACTATAGTGATTAATGTGCACTGTTCCTGTGTGTGAGGGTGGACTATAGTGATTAATGTGCATTGTTCCTGTGTGTGAGGATGGTCTATAGTGATTAATGTGCACTGTTCCTGTGTGTGAGGATGGACTATAGTGATTAATGAGCATTGTTCCTGTGTGTGAGGATGGACTATAGTGATTAATGTGCACTGTTCCTGTGTGTGAGGATGGACTATAGTGATTAATGTGCACTGTTCCTGTGTGTGAGGATGGACTATAGTGATTAATGTGCACTGTTCCTGTGTGTGAGGGTGGACTATAGTGATTAATGTGCATTGTTCCTGTGTGTGAGGATGGTCTATAGTGATTAATGTGCACTGTTCCTGTGTGTGAGGGTGGACTATAGTGATTAATGTGCATTGTTCCTGTGTGTGAGGATGGTCTATAGTGATTAATGTGCACTGTTCCTGTGTGTGAGGATGGTCTATAGTGATTAATGTGCACTGTTCCTGTGTGTGAGGATGGACTATAGTGATTAATGTGCACTGTTCCTGTGTGTGAGGATGGTCTATAGTGATTAATGTGCACTGTTCCTGTGTGTGAGGATGGACTATAGTGATTAATGTGCACTGTTCCTGTGTGTGAGGATGGTCTATAGTGATTAATGTGCACTGTTCCTGTGTGTGAGGATGGTCTATAGTGATTAATGTGCACTGTTCCTGTGTGTGAGGATGGTCTATAGTGATTAATGTGCACTGTTCCTGTGTGTGAGGATGGACTATAGTGATTAATGAGCATTGTTCCTGTGTGTGAGGATGGTCTATAGTGATTAATGTGCACTGTTCCTGTGTGTGAGGATGGTCTATAGTGATTAATGTGCATTGTTCCTGTGTGTGAGGATGGACTATAGTGATTAATGTGCACTGTTCCTGTGTGTGAGGATGGACTATAGTGATTAATGTGCACTGTTCCTGTGTGTGAGGATGGACTATAGTGATTAATGTGCATTGTTCCTGTGTGTGAGGATGGTCTATAGTGATTAATGTGCACTGTTCCTGTGTGTGAGGATGGACTATAGTGATTAATGTGCATTGTTCCTGTGTGTGAGGGTGGACTACAGTGATTAATGTGCACTGTTCCTGTGTGTGAGGATGGACTATAGTGATTAATGAGCATTGTTCCTGTGTGTGAGGGCGGTCTATAGTGATTAATGAGCATTGTTCCTGTGTGTGAGGATGGACTATAGTGATTAATGTGCACTGTTCCTGTGTGTGAGGATGGACTATAGTGATTAATGTGCACTGTTCCTGTGTGTGAGGATGGTCTATAGTGATTAATGTGCACTGTTCCTCTGTGTGAGGGTGGACTATAGTGATTAATGTGCACTGTTCCTGTGTGTGAGGATGGACTATAGTGATTAATGTGCACTGTTCCTGTGTGTGAGGATGGTCTATAGTGATTAATGTGCACTGTTCCTGTGTGTGAGGATGGACTATAGTGATTAATGAGCACTGTTCCTGTGTGTGAGGATGGACTATAGTGATTAATGTGCACTGTTCCTGTGTGTGAGGATGGTCTATAGTGATTAATGTGCACTGTTCCTGTGTGTGAGGATGGTCTATAGTGATTAATGTGCACTGTTCCTGTGTGTGAGGATGGACTATAGTGATTAATGTGCACTGTTCCTGTGTGTGAGGATGGACTATAGTGATTAATGTGCACTGTTCCTGTGTGTGAGGATGGACTATAGTGATTAATGTGCACTGTTCCTGTGTGTGAGGATGGTCTATAGTGATTAATGTGCACTGTTCCTGTGTGTGAGGATGGTCTATAGTGATTAATGTGCACTGTTCCTGTGTGTGAGGATGGACTATAGTGATTAATGTGCACTGTTCCTGTGTGTGAGGATGGTCTATAGTGATTAATGTGCACTGTTCCTGTGTGTGAGGATGGTCTATAGTGATTAATGTGCACTGTTCCTGTGTGTGAGGATGGACTATAGTGATTAATGTGCACTGTTCCTGTGTGTGAGGATGGACTATAGTGATTAATGAGCATTGTTCCTGTGTGTGAGGATGGTCTATAGTGATTAATGTGCACTGTTCCTGTGTGTGAGGATGGTCTATAGTGATTGATGTGCACTGTTCCTGTGTGTGAGGATGGACTATAGTGATTAATGTGCACTGTTCCTGTGTGTGAGGGTGGACTATAGTGATTAATGTGCATTGTTCCTGTGTGTGAGGATGGTCTATAGTGATTAATGTGCACTGTTCCTGTGTGTGAGGATGGACTATAGTGATTAATGAGCATTGTTCCTGTGTGTGAGGATGGACTATAGTGATTAATGTGCACTGTTCCTGTGTGTGAGGATGGACTATAGTGATTAATGTGCACTGTTCCTGTGTGTGAGGATGGACTATAGTAATTAATGTGCACTGTTCCTGTGTGTGAGGATGGTCTATAGTGATTAATGTGCACTGTTCCTGTGTGTGAGGATGGTCTATAGTGATTAATGTGCACTGTTCCTGTGTGTGAGGATGGTCTATAGTGATTAATGTGCACTGTTCCTGTGTGTGAGGGTGGACTATAGTGATTAATGTGCATTGTTCCTGTGTGTGAGGGTGGACTATAGTGATTAATGTGCATTGTTCCTGTGTGTGAGGATGGTCTATAGTGATTAATGTGCACTGTTCCTGTGTGTGAGGATGGACTATAGTGATTAATGTGCACTGTTCCTGTGTGTGAGGATGGACTATAGTGATTAATGTGCACTGTTCCTGTGTGTGAGGATGGTCTATAGTGATTAATGTGCACTGTTCCTGTGTGTGAGGGTGGACTATAGTGATTAATGTGCACTGTTCCTGTGTGTGAGGATGGTCTATAGTGATTAATGTGCACTGTTCCTGTGTGTGAGGATGGTCTATAGTGATTAATGTGCACTGTTCCTGTGTGTGAGGATGGACTATAGTGATTAATGTGCACTGTTCCTGTGTGTGAGGATGGACTATAGTGATTAATGTGCACTGTTCCTGTGTGTGAGGATGGTCTATAGTGATTAATGTGCACTGTTCCTGTGTGTGAGGGTGGACTATAGTGATTAATGTGCACTGTTCCTGTGTGTGAGGGTGGACTATAGTGATTAATGTGCACTGTTCCTGTGTGTGAGGATGGACTATAGTGATTAATGTGCACTGTTCCTGTGTGTGAGGATGGTCTATAGTGATTAATGTGCATTGTTCCTGTGTGTGAGGATGGACTATAGTGATTAATGTGCACTGTTCCTGTGTGTGAGGATGGACTATAGTGATTAATGAGCACTGTTCCTGTGTGTGAGGATGGACTATAGTGATTAATGTGCATTGTTCCTGTGTGTGAGGATGGTCTATAGTGATTAATGTGCACTGTTCCTGTGTGTGAGGATGGACTATAGTGATTAATGTGCACTGTTCCTGTGAGTGAGGATGGACTATAGTGATTAATGTGCACTGTTCCTGTGTGTGAGGATGGACTATAGTGATTAATGTGCACTGTTCCTGTGAGTGAGGATGGACTATAGTGATTAATGTGCACTGTTCCTGTGTGTGAGGGTGGACTATAGTGATTAATGTGCATTGTTCCTGTGTGTGAGGGTGGACTATAGTGATTAATGTGCACTGATCCTGTGTGTGAGGATGGACTATAGTGATTAATGTGCACTGTTCCTGTGTGTGATGATGGACTATAGTGATTAATGTGCACTGTTCCTGTGTGTGAGGATGGACTATAGTGATTAATGTGCATTGTTCCTGTGTGTGAGGGTGGTCTATAGTGATTAATGTGCACTGTTCCTGTGTGTGAGGGTGGTCTATAGTGATTAATGTGCACTGATCCTGTGTTTGAGGATGGACTATAGTGATTAATGTGCACTGTTCCTGTGTGTGAGGGTGGTCTATAGTGATTAATGTGCACTGTTCCTGTGTGTGAGGATGGACTATAGTGATTAATGTGCACTGTTCCTGTGTGTGAGGATGGACTATAGTGATTAATGTGCACTGTTCCTGTGTGTGAGGGTGGTCTATAGTGATTAATGTGCACTGTTCCTGTGTGTGAGGATGGACTATAGTGATTAATGAGCACTGTTCCTGTGTGAGGGTGGTCTATAGTGGCTAATGTGCACTGTTCCTGTGTGTGAGGGTGGACTATAGTGATTAATGAGCATTGTTCCTGTGTGTGAGGATGGACTATAGTGATTAATGTGCACTGTTCCTGAGTGTGAGGATGGACTATAGTGATTAATGTGCACTGTTACTGTGTGTGAGGATGGACTATAGTGATTAATGAGCACTGTTCCTGTGTGTGAGGGTGGTCTATAGTGACTAATGTGCACTGTTCCTGTGTGTGAGGATGGACTATAGTGATTAATGTGCATTGTTCCTGTGTGTGAGGGTGGTCTATAGTGATTAATGAGCATTGTTCCTGTGTGAGGATGGACTATAGTGATTAATGTGCACTGTTCCTGTGTGTGAGGGTGGTCTATAGTGATTAATGTGCACTGTTCCTGTGTGTGAGGATGGACTATAGTGATTAATGAGCACTGTTCCTGTGTGTGAGGATGGACTATAGTGATTAATGTGCACTGTTCCTGTGTGTGAGGATGGACTATAGTGATTAATGTGCATTGTTCCTGTGTGTGAGGATGGTCTATAGTAATTAATGTGCATTGTTCCTGTGTGAGGGCGGTCTATAGTGATTAATGTGCACTGTTCCTGTGTGTGAGGATGGACTATAGTGATTAATGAGCACTGTTCCTGTGTGTGAGGATGGACTATAGTGATTAATGAGCACTGTTCCTGTGTGTGAGGATGGACTATAGTGATTAATGTGCACTGTTCCTGAGTGTGAGGATGGACTATAGTGATTAATGTGCACTGTTCCTGAGTGTGAGGATGGACTATAGTGATTAATGTGCACTGTTCCTGTGTGTGAGGGCGGTCTATAGTGATTAATGTGCATTGTTCCTGTGTGTGAGGATGGACTATAGTGATTAATGTGCACTGTTCCTGAGTGTGAGGATGGACTATAGTGATTAATGTGCACTGTTCCTGTGTGTGAGGGCGGTCTATAGTGATTAATGTGCATTGTTCCTGTGTGTGAGGATGGACTATAGTGATTAATGTGCATTGTTCCTGTGTGTGAGGATGGACTATAGTGATTAATGTGCACTGTTCCTGTGTGTGAGGATGGACTATAGTGATTAATGAGCACTGTTCCTGTGTGTGAGGATGGACTATAGTGATTAATGTGCATTGTTCCTGTGTGTGAGGATGGTCTATAGTAATTAATGTGCATTGTTCCTGTGTGAGGGCGGTCTATAGTGATTAATGTGCACTGTTCCTGTGTGTGAGGATGGTCTATAGTGATTAATGTGCACTGTTCCTGTGTGTGAGGGCGGTCTATAGTGATTAATGAGCATTGTTCCTGTGTGTGAGGATGGACTATAGTGATTAATGTGCACTGTTCCTGAGTGTGAGGATGGACTATAGTGATTAATGTGCACTGTTCCTGAGTGTGAGGATGGACTATAGTGATTAATGTGCACTGTTCCTGTGTGTGAGGGCGGTCTATAGTGATTAATGTGCATTGTTCCTGTGTGTGAGGGCGGTCTATAGTGAATAATGTGCACTGTTCCTGTGTGTGAGGATGGACTATAGTGATTAATGAGCATTGTTCCTGTGTGTGAGGATGGACTATAGTGATTAATGAGCACTGTTCCTGTGTGTGAGGATGGACTATAGTGATTAATGAGCATTGTTCCTGTGTGTGAGGATGGACTATAGTGATTAATGAGCACTGTTCCTGAGTGTGAGGATGGACTATAGTGATTAATGTGCACTGTTCCTGTGTGTGAGGATGGACTATAGTGATTAATGAGCATTGTTCCTGTGTGTGAGGGTGGACTATAGTGATTAATGTGCACTGTTCCTGTGTGTGAGGATGGTCTATAGTGATTAATGTGCACTGTTCCTGTGTGTGAGGATGGACTATAGTGATTAATGTGCACTGTTCCTGTGTGTGAGGATGGTCTATAGTGATTAATGTGCACTGTTCCTGTGTGTGAGGATGGACTATAGTGATTAATGTGCACTGTTCCTGTGTGTGAGGATGGTCTATAGTGATTAATGTGCACTGTTCCTGTGAGTGAGGATGGACTATAGTGATTAATGTGCACTGTTCCTGTGTGTGAGGATGGTCTATAGTGATTAATGAGCACTGTTCCTGTGTGTGAGGGTGGACTATAGTGATTAATGAGCACTGTTCCTGTGTGTGAGGATGGACTATAGTGATTAATGTGCACTGTTCCTGTGTGTGAGGATGGACTATAGTGATTAATGAGCACTGTTCCTGTGTGTGAGGATGGACTATAGTGATTAATGAGCACTGTTCCTGTGTGTGAGGATGGACTATAGTGATTAATGTGCACTGTTCCTGTGTGTGAGGATGGACTATAGTGATTAATGTGCACTGTTCCTGTGTGTGAGGATGGTCTATAGTGATTAATGTGCACTGTTCCTGTGTGTGAGGGTGGACTATAGTGATTAATGTGCACTGTTCCTGTGTGTGAGGGTGGTCTATAGTGATTAATGAGCATTGTTCCTGTGTGTGAGGATGGACTATAGTGATTAATGTGCACTGTTCCTGTGTGTGAGGATGGACTATAGTGATTAATGTGCACTGTTCCTGTGTGTGAGGGCAGTCTATAGTGATTAATGAGCACTGTTCCTGTGTGTGAGGATGGTCTATAGTGATTAATGAGCACTGTTCCTGTGTGTGAGGATGGACTATAGTGATTAATGTGCACTGTTCCTGTGTGTTAGGATGGACTATAGTGATTAATGTGCATTGTTCCTGTGTGTGAGGATGGACTATAGTGATTAATGTGCACTGTTCCTGTGTGTGAGGATGGACTATAGTTATTAATGAGCATTGTTCCTGTGTGTGAGGGCAGTCTATAGTGATTAATGTGCACTGTTCCTGTGTGAGAGGATGGACTATAGTTATTAATGAGCATTGTTCCTGTGTGTGAGGGCAGTCTATAGTGATTAATGTGCACTGTTCCTGTGTGTGAGGATGGACTATAGTGATTAATGTGCATTGTTCCTGTGTGTGAGGATGGACTATAGTGATTAATGAGCATTGTTCCTGTGTGTGAGGGCAGTCTATAGTGATTAATGTGCACTGTTCCTGTGTGTGAGAATGGACTATAGTGATTAATGAGCATTGTTCCTGTGTGAGGGTGGTCTATAGTGATTAATGAGCATTGTTACTGTGTGTGAGGGCAGTCTATAGTGATTAATGAGCATTGTTCCTGTGTGTGAGGATGGACTATAGTGATTAATGTGCATTGTTCCTGTGAGTGAGGATGGTCTATAGTGATTAATGTGCACTGTTCCTGTGTGTGAGGATGGACTATAGTGATTAATGTGCACTGTTCCTGTGTGTGAGGGTGGTCTATAGTGATTAATGAGCACTGTTCCTGTGTGAGAGGATGGACTATAGTGATTAATGAGCATTGTTCCTGTGTGTGAGGGCAGTCTATAGTGATAAATGAGCACTGTTCCTGTGTGTGAGGATGGTCTATAGTGATTAATGTGCACTGTTCCTGTGTGTGAGGATGGTCTATAGTGATTAATGTGCACTGTTCCTGTGAGTGAGGGTGGACTATAGTGATTAATGAGCATTGTTCCTGTGTGTGAGGATGGACTATAGTGATTAATGTGCACTGTTCCTGTGAGTGAGGGTGGACTATAGTGATTAATGTGCATTGTTCCTGTGTGTGAGGATGGACTATAGTGATTAATGTGCACTGTTCCTGTGTGTGAGGGCGGTCTATAGTGATTAATGAGCACTGTTCCTGTGTGTGAGGGCGGTCTATAGTGATTAATGAGCATTGTTCCTGTGTGTGAGGATGGACTATAGTGATTAATGAGCACTGTTCCTGTGAGTGAGGGTGGTCTATAGTGATTAATGTGCACTGTTCCTGTGAGTGAGCATGGTCTATAGTGATTAATGAGCATTGTTCCTGTGTGTGAGGATGGTCTATAGTGATTAATGAGCATTGTTCCTGTGTGTGAGGATGGTCTATAGTGATTAATGAGCATTGTTCCTGTGTGTGAGGATGGTCTATAGTGATTAATGAGCATTGTTCCTGTGTGTGAGGATGGTCTATAGTGATTAATGTGCACTGTTCCTGTGTGTGAGGATGGACTATAGTGATTAATGTGCATTGTTCCTGTGAGTGAGGATGGTCTATAGTGATTAATGAGCATTGTTCCTGTGTGTGAGGATGGACTATAGTGATTAATGTGCACTGTTCCTGTGAGTGAGGGTGGTCTATAGTGATTAATGTGCACTGTTCCTGTGTGTGAGGATGGTCTATAGTGATTAATGAGCATTGTTCCTGTGTGTGAGGATGGATTATAGTGATTAATGTGCATTGTTCCTGTGTGTGAGGATGGACGATAGTGATTAATGTGCACTGTTCCTGTGTGTGAGGGCGGTCTATAGTGATTAATGAGCATTGTTCCTGTGTGTGAGGGTGGTCTATAGTGATTAATGTGCACTGTTCCTGTGTGTGAGGATGGACTATAGTGATTAATGTGCACTGTTCCTGTGTGTGAGGGCGGTCTATAGTGATTAATGAGCACTGTTCCTGTGTGTGAGGATGGACTATAGTGATTAATGTGCACTGTTCCTGTGTGTGAGGATGGTCTATAGTGATTAATGTGCACTGTTCCTGTGTGTGAGGATGGTCTATAGTGATTAATGTGCACTGTTCCTGTGTGTGAGGGTGGACTATAGTGATTAATGAGCACTGTTCCTGTGTGTGAGGGTGGACTATAGTGATTAATGTGCATTGTTCCTGTGTGTGAGGATGGACTATAGTGATTAATGTGCACTGTTCCTGTGTGTGAGGGCAGTCTATAGTGATTAATGTGCACTGTTCCTGTGTGTGAGGGCAGTCTATAGTGATTAATGTGCACTGTTCCTGAGTGTGAGGGTGGTCTATAGTGATTAATGTGCACTGTTCCTGAGTGTGAGGGCAGTCTATAGTGATTAATGAGCACTGTTCCTGTGTGTGAGGATGGTCTATAGTGATTAATGTGCACTGATCCTGTGTGAGGGTGGACTATAGTGATTAATGAGCACTGTTCCTGTGTGTGAGGATGGACTATAGTGATTAATGTGCATTGTTCCTGTGTGTGAGGGTGGTCTATAGTGATTAATGTGCACTGTTCCTGTGTGTGAGGATGGACTATAGTGATTAATGTGCACTGTTCCTGTGTGTGAGGGCAGTCTATAGTGATTAATGAGCACTGTTCCTGTGTGTGAGGATGGACTATAGTGATTAATGTGCACTGTTCCTGTGTGTGAGGATGGACTATAGTGATTAATGAGCATTGTTCCTGTGTGTGAGGGCAGTCTATAGTGATTAATGAGCACTGTTCCTGTGTGAGGGTGGTCTATAGTGACTAATGTGCACTGTTCCTGTGTGAGGGCGGTCTATAGTGATTAATGTGCACTGTTCCTGTGTGTGAGGATGGACTATAGTGATTAATGTGCACTGTTCCTGTGTGTGAGGATGGACTATAGTGATTAATGTGCATTGTTCCTGTGTGTGAGGATGGTCTATAGTGATTAATGAGCATTGTTCCTGTGTGTGAGGATGGACTATAGTGATTAATGTGCATTGTTCCTGTGTGTGAGGATGGACTATAGTGATTAATGTGCACTGTTCCTGTGTGTGAGGATGGACTATAGTGATTAATGTGCACTGTTCCTGTGTGTGAGGATGGTCTATAGTGATTAATGTGCACTGTTCCTGTGTGTGAGGATGGACTATAGTGATTAATGTGCACTGTTCCTGTGTGTGAGGATGGTCTATAGTGATTAATGTGCACTGTTCCTGTGTGTGAGGATGGACTATAGTGATTAATGTGCACTGTTCCTGTGTGTGAGGATGGTCTATAGTGATTAATGTGCACTGTTCCTGTGTGTGAGGATGGTCTATAGTGATTAATGTGCACTGTTCCTGTGTGTGAGGGTGGTCTATAGTGATTAATGTGCACTGTTCCTGTGTGTGAGGATGGACTATAGTGATTAATGTGCATTGTTCCTGTGTGTGAGGATGGACTATAGTGATTAATGTGCACTGTTCCTGTGTGTGACGATGGACTATAGTGATTAATGAGCATTGTTCCTGTGTGTGAGGGTGGACTATAGTGATTAATGTGCACTGTTCCTGTGTGTGAGGGTGGACTATAGTGATTAATGTGCACTGTTCCTGTGTGTGAGGATGGACTATAGTGATTAATGTGCACTGTTCCTGTGTGTGAGGGTGGACTATAGTGATTAATGTGCACTGTTCCTGTGTGTGAGGATGGACTATAGTGATTAATGTGCACTGTTCCTGTGTGTGAGGATGGACTATAGTGATTAATGAGCATTGTTCCTGTGTGTGAGGATGGACTATAGTGATTAATGTGCACTGTTCCTGTGTGTGAGGATGGTCTATAGTGATTAATGTGCATTGTTCCTGTGTGTGAGGATGGTCTATAGTGATTAATGTGCACTGTTCCTGTGTGTGAGGGTGGACTATAGTGATTAATGTGCATTGTTCCTGTGTGTGAGGATGGACTATAGTGATTAATGTGCACTGTTCCTGTGTGTGAGGGTGGTCTATAGTGATTAATGTGCATTGTTCCTGTGTGTGAGGATGGACTATAGTGATTAATGTGCACTGTTCCTGTGTGTGAGGATGGTCTATAGTGATTAATGAGCATTGTTCCTGTGTGTGAGGATGGACTATAGTGATTAATGTGCATTGTTCCTGTGTGTGAGGGTGGTCTATAGTGATTAATGTGCATTGTTCCTGTGTGTGAGGATGGACTATAGTGATTAATGTGCACTGTTCCTGTGTGTGAGGATGGACTATAGTGATTAATGAGCACTGTTCCTGTGTGAGGATGGACTATAGTGATTAATGAGCATTGTTCCTGTGTGTGAGGATGGACTATAGTGATTAATGTGCACTGTTCCTGTGTGTGAGGATGGTCTATAGTGATTAATGTGCACTGTTCCTGTGTGTGAGGATGGACTATAGTGATTAATGTGCATTGTTCCTGTGTATGAGGATGGTCTATAGTGATTAATGTGCACTGTTCCTGTGTGTGAGGATGGACTATAGTGATTAATGAGCACTGTTCCTGTGTGTGAGGATGGACTATAGTGATTAATGTGCACTGTTCCTGTGTGTGAGGATGGACTATAGTGATTAATGAGCACTGTTCCTGTGTGTGAGGGTGGACTATAGTGATTAATGAGCATTGTTCCTGTGTGAGGGTGGTCTATAGTGATTAATGTGCACTGTTCCTGTGTGTGAGGATGGACTATAGTGATTAATGAGCATTGTTCCTGTGTGAGAGGATGGACTATAGTGATTAATGAGCACTGTTCCTGTGTGTGAGGATGGACTATAGTGATTAATGAGCATTGTTCCTGTGTGTGAGGATGGTCTATAGTGATTAATGTGCATTGTTCCTGTGTGTGAGGATGGACTATAGTGATTAATGAGCACTGTTCCTGTGTGTGAGGATGGACTATAGTGATTAATGAGCACTGTTCCTGTGTGTGAGGATGGACTATAGTGATTAATGAGCATTGTTCCTGTGTGTGAGGGTGGACTATAGTGATTAATGTGCATTGTTCCTGTGTGTGAGGGTGGACTATAGTGATTAATGTGCACTGTTCCTGTGTGTGAGGATGGTCTATAGTGATTAATGAGCATTGTTCCTGTGTGTGAGGGTGGACTATAGTGATTAATGTGCATTGTTCCTGTGTGTGAGGATGGACTATAGTGATTAATGAGCATTGTTCCTGTGTGTGAGGGTGGACTATAGTGATTAATGAGCATTGTTCCTGTGTGAGGGTGGTCTATAGTGATTAATGTGCACTGTTCCTGTGTGTGAGGATGGACTATAGTGATTAATGAGCATTGTTCCTGTGTGAGAGGATGGACTATAGTGATTAATGAGCATTGTTCCTGTGTGTGAGGATGGTCTATAGTGATTAATGAGCATTGTTCCTGTGTGAGGGTGGTCTATAGTGATTAATGTGCACTGTTCCTGTGTGTGAGGATGGTCTATAGTGATTGATGTGCACTGTTCCTGTGTGTGAGGATGGACTATAGTGATTAATGTGCACTGTTCCTGTGTGTGAGGGTGGACTATAGTGATTAATGTGCATTGTTCCTGTGTGTGAGGATGGTCTATAGTGATTAATGTGCACTGTTCCTGTGTGTGAGGGTGGACTATAGTGATTAATGTGCATTGTTCCTGTGTGTGAGGATGGACTATAGTGATTAATGAGCATTGTTCCTGTGTGTGAGGATGGACTATAGTGATTAATGTGCACTGTTCCTGTGTGTGAGGATGGACTATAGTGATTAATGTGCACTGTTCCTGTGTGTGAGGATGGACTATAGTAATTAATGTGCATTGTTCCTGTGTGTGAGGATGGTCTATAGTGATTAATGTGCACTGTTCCTGTGTGTGAGGATGGTCTATAGTGATTAATGTGCACTGTTCCTGTGTGTGAGGATGGTCTATAGTGATTAATGTGCACTGTTCCTGTGTGTGAGGGTGGACTATAGTGATTAATGTGCATTGTTCCTGTGTGTGAGGATGGTCTATAGTGATTAATGAGCACTGTTCCTGTGTGTGAGGGTGGACTATAGTGATTAATGTGCATTGTTCCTGTGTGTGAGGATGGTCTATAGTGATTAATGTGCACTGTTCCTGTGTGTGAGGGTGGACTATAGTGATTAATGTGCATTGTTCCTGTGTGTGAGGATGGTCTATAGTGATTAATGTGCACTGTTCCTGTGTGTGAGGATGGTCTATAGTGATTAATGTGCACTGTTCCTGTGTGTGAGGATGGACTATAGTGATTAATGTGCACTGTTCCTGTGTGTGAGGATGGTCTATAGTGATTAATGTGCACTGTTCCTGTGTGTGAGGATGGACTATAGTGATTAATGTGCACTGTTCCTGTGTGTGAGGATGGTCTATAGTGATTAATGTGCACTGTTCCTGTGTGTGAGGATGGTCTATAGTGATTAATGTGCACTGTTCCTGTGTGTGAGGATGGTCTATAGTGATTAATGTGCACTGTTCCTGTGTGTGAGGATGGACTATAGTGATTAATGAGCATTGTTCCTGTGTGTGAGGATGGTCTATAGTGAATGTGCACCTGTTCTCCTGTGTGTGAGGATGGACTATAGTGATTAATGTGCATTGTTCCTGTGTGTGAGGATGGACTATAGTGATTAATGTGCACTGTTCCTGTGTGTGAGGATGGACTATAGTGATTAATGTGCACTGTTCCTGTGTGTGAGGATGGACTATAGTGATTAATGTGCATTGTTCCTGTGTGTGAGGATGGACTATAGTGATTAATGTGCACTGTTCCTGTGTGTGAGGATGGACTATAGTGATTAATGTGCATTGTTCCTGTGTGTGAGGTGGTCTATAGTGATTAATGTGCACTGTTCCTGTGTGTGAGGATGGACTATAGTGATTAATGTGCATTGTTCCTGTGTGTGAGGGTGGACTATAGTGATTAATGTGCACTGTTCCTGTGTGTGAGGATGGACTATAGTGATTAATGTGCACTGTTCCTGTGTTGTGAGGATGGACTATAGTGATTAATGTGCACTGTTCCTGTGTGTGAGGATGGTCTATAGTGATTAATGTGCACTGTTCCTCTGTGTGAGGGTGGACTATAGTGATTAATGTGCACTGTTCCTGTGTGTGAGGATGGACTATAGTGATTAATGTGCACTGTTCCTGTGTGTGAGGATGGTCTATAGTGATTAATGTGCACTGTTCCTGTGTGTGAGGATGGACTATAGTGATTAATGAGCACTGTTCCTGTGTGTGAGGATGGACTATAGTGATTAATGTGCACTGTTCCTTGTGTGTGAGGATGGTCTATAGTGATTAATGTGCACTGTTCCTGTGTGTGAGGATGGTCTATAGTGATTAATGTGCACTGTTCCTGTGTGTGAGGATGGACTATAGTGATTAATGTGCACTGTTCCTGTGTGTGAGGATGGACTATAGTGATTAATGTGCACTGTTCCTGTGTGTGAGGATGGACTATAGTGATTAATGTGCACTGTTCCTGTGTGTGAGGATGGTCTATAGTGATTAATGTGCACTGTTCCTGTGTGTGAGGATGGTCTATAGTGATTAATGTGCACTGTTCCTGTGTGTGAGGATGGACTATAGTGATTAATGTGCACTGTTCCTGTGTGTGAGGATGGTCTATAGTGATTAATGTGCACTGTTCCTGTGTGTGAGGATGGTCTATAGTGATTAATGTGCACTGTTCCTGTGTGTGAGGATGGACTATAGTGATTAATGTGCACTGTTCCTGTGTGTGAGGATGGACTATAGTGATTAATGAGCATTGTTCCTGTGTGTGAGGATGGTCTATAGTGATTAATGTGCACTGTTCCTGTGTGTGAGGATGGACTATAGTGATTAATGTGCACTGTTCCTGTGTGTGAGGATGGTCTATAGTGATTAATGAGCATTGTTCCTGTGTGTGAGGATGGACTATAGTGATTAATGTGCACTGTTCCTGTGTGTGAGGATGGACTATAGTAATTAATGTGCACTGTTCCTGTGTGTGAGGATGGTCTATAGTGATTAATGTGCACTGTTCCTGTGTGTGAGGATGGTCTATAGTGATTAATGTGCACTGTTCCTGTGTGTGAGGATGGTCTATAGTGATTAATGTGCACTGTTCCTGTGTGTGAGGGTGGACTATAGTGATTAATGTGCATTGTTCCTGTGTGTGAGGGTGGACTATAGTGATTAATGTGCATTGTTCCTGTGTGTGAGGATGGTCTATAGTGATTAATGTGCACTGTTCCTGTGTGTGAGGATGGACTATAGTGATTAATGTGCACTGTTCCTGTGTGTGAGGATGGACTATAGTGATTAATGTGCACTGTTCCTGTGTGTGAGGATGGTCTATAGTGATTAATGTGCACTGTTCCTGTGTGTGAGGGTGGACTATAGTGATTAATGTGCACTGTTCCTGTGTGTGAGGATGGTCTATAGTGATTAATGTGCACTGTTCCTGTGTGTGAGGATGGTCTATAGTGATTAATGTGCACTGTTCCTGTGTGTGAGGATGGACTATAGTGATTAATGTGCACTGTTCCTGTGTGTGAGGATGGACTATAGTGATTAATGTGCACTGTTCCTGTGTGTGAGGATGGTCTATAGTGATTAATGTGCACTGTTCCTGTGTGTGAGGGTGGACTATAGTGATTAATGTGCACTGTTCCTGTGTGTGAGGGTGGACTATAGTGATTAATGTGCACTGTTCCTGTGTGTGAGGATGGACTATAGTGATTAATGTGCACTGTTCCTGTGTGTGAGGATGGTCTATAGCGATTAATGTGCATTGTTCCTGTGTGTGAGGATGGACTATAGTGATTAATGTGCACTGTTCCTGTGTGTGAGGATGGACTATAGTGATTAATGAGCACTGTTCCTGTGTGTGAGGATGGACTATAGTGATTAATGTGCATTGTTCCTGTGTGTGAGGATGGTCTATAGTGATTAATGTGCACTGTTCCTGTGTGTGAGGATGGACTATAGTGATTAATGTGCACTGTTCCTGTGAGTGAGGATGGACTATAGTGATTAATGTGCACTGTTCCTGTGTGTGAGGATGGACTATAGTGATTAATGTGCACTGTTCCTGTGAGTGAGGATGGACTATAGTGATTAATGTGCACTGTTCCTGTGTGTGAGGGTGGACTATAGTGATTAATGTGCATTGTTCCTGTGTGTGAGGGTGGACTATAGTGATTAATGTGCACTGATCCTGTGTGTGAGGATGGACTATAGTGATTAATGTGCACTGTTCCTGTGTGTGATGATGGACTATAGTGATTAATGTGCACTGTTCCTGTGTGTGAGGATGGACTATAGTGATTAATGTGCATTGTTCCTGTGTGTGAGGGTGGTCTATAGTGATTAATGTGCACTGTTCCTGTGTGTGAGGATGGACTATAGTGATTAATGTGCATTGTTCCTGTGTTTGAGGATGGACTATAGTGATTAATGTGCACTGATCCTGTGTTTGAGGATAGACTATAGTGATTAATGTGCACTGTTCCTGTGTGTGAGGGTGGTCTATAGTGATTAATGTGCACTGATCCTGTGTTTGAGGATGGACTATAGTGATTAATGTGCACTGTTCCTGTGTGTGAGGGTGGTCTATAGTGATTAATGTGCACTGTTCCTGTGTGTGAGGATGGACTATAGTGATTAATGTGCACTGTTCCTGTGTGTGAGGATGGACTATAGTGATTAATGTGCACTGTTCCTGTGTGTGAGGGTGGTCTATAGTGATTAATGTGCACTGTTCCTGTGTGTGAGGATGGACTATAGTGATTAATGAGCACTGTTCCTGTGTGAGGGTGGTCTATAGTGGCTAATGTGCACTGTTCCTGTGTGTGAGGGTGGACTATAGTGATTAATGAGCATTGTTCCTGTGTGTGAGGATGGACTATAGTGATTAATGTGCACTGTTCCTGAGTGTGAGGATGGACTATAGTGATTAATGTGCACTGTTACTGTGTGTGAGGATGGACTATAGTGATTAATGAGCACTGTTCCTGTGTGTGAGGGTGGTCTATAGTGACTAATGTGCACTGTTCCTGTGTGTGAGGATGGACTATAGTGATTAATGTGCATTGTTCCTGTGTGTGAGGGTGGTCTATAGTGATTAATGAGCATTGTTCCTGTGTGAGGATGGACTATAGTGATTAATGTGCACTGTTCCTGTGTGTGAGGGTGGTCTATAGTGATTAATGTGCACTGTTCCTGTGTGTGAGGATGGACTATAGTGATTAATGAGCACTGTTCCTGTGTGTGAGGATGGACTATAGTGATTAATGTGCACTGTTCCTGTGTGTGAGGATGGACTATAGTGATTAATGTGCATTGTTCCTGTGTGTGAGGATGGTCTATAGTAATTAATGTGCATTGTTCCTGTGTGAGGGCGGTCTATAGTGATTAATGTGCACTGTTCCTGTGTGTGAGGATGGACTATAGTGATTAATGAGCACTGTTCCTGTGTGTGAGGATGGACTATAGTGATTAATGAGCACTGTTCCTGTGTGTGAGGATGGACTATAGTGATTAATGTGCACTGTTCCTGAGTGTGAGGATGGACTATAGTGATTAATGTGCACTGTTCCTGAGTGTGAGGATGGACTATAGTGATTAATGTGCACTGTTCCTGTGTGTGAGGGCGGTCTATAGTGATTAATGTGCATTGTTCCTGTGTGTGAGGATGGACTATAGTGATTAATGTGCACTGTTCCTGAGTGTGAGGATGGACTATAGTGATTAATGTGCACTGTTCCTGTGTGTGAGGGCGGTCTATAGTGATTAATGTGCATTGTTCCTGTGTGTGAGGATGGACTATAGTGATTAATGTGCATTGTTCCTGTGTGTGAGGATGGACTATAGTGATTAATGTGCACTGTTCCTGTGTGTGAGGATGGACTATAGTGATTAATGAGCACTGTTCCTGTGTGTGAGGATGGACTATAGTGATTAATGTGCATTGTTCCTGTGTGTGAGGATGGTCTATAGTAATTAATGTGCATTGTTCCTGTGTGAGGGCGGTCTATAGTGATTAATGTGCACTGTTCCTGTGTGTGAGGATGGTCTATAGTGATTAATGTGCACTGTTCCTGTGTGTGAGGGCGGTCTATAGTGATTAATGAGCATTGTTCCTGTGTGTGAGGATGGACTATAGTGATTAATGTGCACTGTTCCTGAGTGTGAGGATGGACTATAGTGATTAATGTGCACTGTTCCTGAGTGTGAGGATGGACTATAGTGATTAATGTGCACTGTTCCTGTGTGTGAGGGCGGTCTATAGTGATTAATGTGCATTGTTCCTGTGTGTGAGGGCGGTCTATAGTGAATAATGTGCACTGTTCCTGTGTGTGAGGATGGACTATAGTGATTAATGAGCATTGTTCCTGTGTGTGAGGATGGACTATAGTGATTAATGAGCACTGTTCCTGTGTGTGAGGATGGACTATAGTGATTAATGAGCATTGTTCCTGTGTGTGAGGATGGACTATAGTGATTAATGAGCACTGTTCCTGAGTGTGAGGATGGACTATAGTGATTAATGTGCACTGTTCCTGTGTGTGAGGATGGACTATAGTGATTAATGAGCATTGTTCCTGTGTGTGAGGGTGGACTATAGTGATTAATGTGCACTGTTCCTGTGTGTTAGGATGGTCTATACTGATTAATGTGCACTGTTCCTGTGTGTGAGGATGGACTATAGTGATTAATGTGCACTGTTCCTGTGTGTGAGGATGGTCTATAGTGATTAATGTGCACTGTTCCTGTGTGTGAGGATGGACTATAGTGATTAATGTGCACTGTTCCTGTGTGTGAGGATGGTCTATAGTGATTAATGTGCACTGTTCCTGTGAGTGAGGATGGACTATAGTGATTAATGTGCACTGTTCCTGTGTGTGAGGATGGTCTATAGTGATTAATGAGCACTGTTCCTGTGTGTGAGGGTGGACTATAGTGATTAATGTGCACTGTTCCTGTGTGTGAGGATGGACTATAGTGATTAATGTGCACTGTTCCTGTGTGTGAGGATGGACTATAGTGATTAATGAGCACTGTTCCTGTGTGTGAGGATGGACTATAGTGATTAATGAGCACTGTTCCTGTGTGTGAGGATGGACTATAGTGATTAATGTGCACTGTTCCTGTGTGTGAGGATGGACTATAGTGATTAATGTGCACTGTTCCTGTGTGTGAGGATGGTCTATAGTGATTAATGTGCACTGTTCCTGTGTGTGAGGGTGGACTATAGTGATTAATGTGCACTGTTCCTGTGTGTGAGGGTGGTCTATAGTGATTAATGAGCATTGTTCCTGTGTGTGAGGATGGACTATAGTGATTAATGTGCACTGTTCCTGTGTGTGAGGATGGACTATAGTGATTAATGTGCACTGTTCCTGTGTGTGAGGGCAGTCTATAGTGATTAATGAGCACTGTTCCTGTGTGTGAGGATGGTCTATAGTGATTAATGAGCACTGTTCCTGTGTGTGAGGATGGACTATAGTGATTAATGTGCACTGTTCCTGTGTGTGAGGATGGACTATAGTGATTAATGTGCATTGTTCCTGTGTGTGAGGATGGACTATAGTGATTAATGTGCACTGTTCCTGTGTGTGAGGATGGACTATAGTTATTAATGAGCATTGTTCCTGTGTGTGAGGGCAGTCTATAGTGATTAATGTGCACTGTTCCTGTGTGAGAGGATGGACTATAGTTATTAATGAGCATTGTTCCTGTGTGTGAGGGCAGTCTATAGTGATTAATGTGCACTGTTCCTGTGTGTGAGGATGGACTATAGTGATTAATGTGCATTGTTCCTGTGTGTGAGGATGGACTATAGTGATTAATGAGCATTGTTCCTGTGTGTGAGGGCAGTCTATAGTGATTAATGTGCACTGTTCCTGTGTGTGAGAATGGACTATAGTGATTAATGAGCATTGTTCCTGTGTGAGGGTGGTCTATAGTGATTAATGAGCATTGTTACTGTGTGTGAGGGCAGTCTATAGTGATTAATGAGCATTGTTCCTGTGTGTGAGGATGGACTATAGTGATTAATGTGCATTGTTCCTGTGAGTGAGGATGGTCTATAGTGATTAATGTGCACTGTTCCTGTGTGTGAGGATGGACTATAGTGATTAATGTGCACTGTTCCTGGGTGTGAGGGTGGTCTATAGTGATTAATGAGCACTGTTCCTGTGTGAGAGGATGGACTATAGTGATTAATGAGCATTGTTCCTGTGTGTGAGGGCAGTCTATAGTGATTAATGAGCACTGTTCCTGTGTGTGAGGATGGTCTATAGTGATTAATGTGCACTGTTCCTGTGTGTGAGGATGGTCTATAGTGATTAATGTGCACTGTTCCTGTGAGTGAGGGTGGACTATAGTGATTAATGAGCATTGTTCCTGTGTGTGAGGATGGACTATAGTGATTAATGTGCACTGTTCCTGTGAGTGAGGGTGGACTATAGTGATTAATGTGCATTGTTCCTGTGTGTGAGGATGGACTATAGTGATTAATGTGCACTGTTCCTGTGTGTGAGGGCGGTCTATAGTGATTAATGAGCACTGTTCCTGTGTGTGAGGGCGGTCTATAGTGATTAATGAGCATTGTTCCTGTGTGTGAGGATGGACTATAGTGATTAATGAGCACTGTTCCTGTGAGTGAGGGTGGTCTATAGTGATTAATGTGCACTGTTCCTGTGAGTGAGCATGGTCTATAGTGATTAATGAGCATTGTTCCTGTGTGTGAGGATGGTCTATAGTGATTAATGAGCATTGTTCCTGTGTGTGAGGATGGTCTATAGTGATTAATGAGCATTGTTCCTGTGTGTGAGGATGGTCTATAGTGATTAATGAGCATTGTTCCTGTGTGTGAGGATGGTCTATAGTGATTAATGTGCACTGTTCCTGTGTGTGAGGATGGACTATAGTGATTAATGTGCATTGTTCCTGTGAGTGAGGATGGTCTATAGTGATTAATGAGCATTGTTCCTGTGTGTGAGGATGGACTATAGTGATTAATGTGCACTGTTCCTGTGAGTGAGGGTGGTCTATAGTGATTAATGTGCACTGTTCCTGTGTGTGAGGATGGTCTATAGTGATTAATGAGCATTGTTCCTGTGTGTGAGGATGGATTATAGTGATTAATGTGCATTGTTCCTGTGTGTGAGGATGGACGATAGTGATTAATGTGCACTGTTCCTGTGTGTGAGGGCGGTCTATAGTGATTAATGAGCATTGTTCCTGTGTGTGAGGGTGGTCTATAGTGATTAATGTGCACTGTTCCTGTGTGTGAGGATGGACTATAGTGATTAATGTGCACTGTTCCTGTGTGTGAGGGCGGTCTATAGTGATTAATGAGCACTGTTCCTGTGTGTGAGGATGGACTATAGTGATTAATGTGCACTGTTCCTGTGTGTGAGGATGGTCTATAGTGATTAATGTGCACTGTTCCTGTGTGTGAGGATGGTCTATAGTGATTAATGTGCACTGTTCCTGTGTGTGAGGGTGGACTATAGTGATTAATGAGCACTGTTCCTGTGTGTGAGGGTGGACTATAGTGATTAATGTGCATTGTTCCTGTGTGTGAGGATGGACTATAGTGATTAATGTGCACTGTTCCTGTGTGTGAGGGCAGTCTATAGTGATTAATGTGCACTGTTCCTGTGTGTGAGGGCAGTCTATAGTGATTAATGTGCACTGTTCCTGAGTGTGAGGGTGGTCTATAGTGATTAATGTGCACTGTTCCTGAGTGTGAGGGCAGTCTATAGTGATTAATGAGCACTGTTCCTGTGTGTGAGGATGGTCTATAGTGATTAATGTGCACTGATCCTGTGTGAGGGTGGACTATAGTGATTAATGAGCACTGTTCCTGTGTGTGAGGATGGACTATAGTGATTAATGTGCATTGTTCCTGTGTGTGAGGGTGGTCTATAGTGATTAATGTGCACTGTTCCTGTGTGTGAGGATGGACTATAGTGATTAATGTGCACTGTTCCTGTGTGTGAGGGCAGTCTATAGTGATTAATGAGCACTGTTCCTGTGTGTGAGGATGGACTATAGTGATTAATGTGCACTGTTCCTGTGTGTGAGGATGGACTATAGTGATTAATGAGCATTGTTCCTGTGTGTGAGGGCAGTCTATAGTGATTAATGAGCACTGTTCCTGTGTGAGGGTGGTCTATAGTGACTAATGTGCACTGTTCCTGTGTGAGGGCGGTCTATAGTGATTAATGTGCACTGTTCCTGTGTGTGAGGATGGACTATAGTGATTAATGTGCACTGTTCCTGTGTGTGAGGATGGACTATAGTGATTAATGTGCATTGTTCCTGTGTGTGAGGATGGTCTATAGTGATTAATGAGCATTGTTCCTGTGTGTGAGGATGGACTATAGTGATTAATGTGCATTGTTCCTGTGTGTGAGGATGGACTATAGTGATTAATGTGCACTGTTCCTGTGTGTGAGGATGGACTATAGTGATTAATGTGCACTGTTCCTGTGTGTGAGGATGGTCTATAGTGATTAATGTGCACTGTTCCTGTGTGTGAGGATGGACTATAGTGATTAATGTGCACTGTTCCTGTGTGTGAGGATGGTCTATAGTGATTAATGTGCACTGTTCCTGTGTGTGAGGATGGACTATAGTGATTAATGTGCACTGTTCCTGTGTGTGAGGATGGTCTATAGTGATTAATGTGCACTGTTCCTGTGTGTGAGGATGGTCTATAGTGATTAATGTGCACTGTTCCTGTGTGTGAGGGTGGTCTATAGTGATTAATGTGCACTGTTCCTGTGTGTGAGGATGGACTATAGTGATTAATGTGCATTGTTCCTGTGTGTGAGGATGGACTATAGTGATTAATGTGCACTGTTCCTGTGTGTGACGATGGACTATAGTGATTAATGAGCATTGTTCCTGTGTGTGAGGGTGGACTATAGTGATTAATGTGCACTGTTCCTGTGTGTGAGGGTGGACTATAGTGATTAATGTGCACTGTTCCTGTGTGTGAGGATGGACTATAGTGATTAATGTGCACTGTTCCTGTGTGTGAGGGTGGACTATAGTGATTAATGTGCACTGTTCCTGTGTGTGAGGATGGACTATAGTGATTAATGTGCACTGTTCCTGTGTGTGAGGATGGACTATAGTGATTAATGAGCATTGTTCCTGTGTGTGAGGATGGACTATAGTGATTAATGTGCACTGTTCCTGTGTGTGAGGATGGTCTATAGTGATTAATGTGCATTGTTCCTGTGTGTGAGGATGGTCTATAGTGATTAATGTGCACTGTTCCTGTGTGTGAGGGTGGACTATAGTGATTAATGTGCATTGTTCCTGTGTGTGAGGATGGACTATAGTGATTAATGTGCACTGTTCCTGTGTGTGAGGGTGGTCTATAGTGATTAATGTGCATTGTTCCTGTGTGTGAGGATGGACTATAGTGATTAATGTGCACTGTTCCTGTGTGTGAGGATGGTCTATAGTGATTAATGAGCATTGTTCCTGTGTGTGAGGATGGACTATAGTGATTAATGTGCATTGTTCCTGTGTGTGAGGGTGGTCTATAGTGATTAATGTGCATTGTTCCTGTGTGTGAGGATGGACTATAGTGATTAATGTGCACTGTTCCTGTGTGTGAGGATGGACTATAGTGATTAATGAGCACTGTTCCTGTGTGAGGATGGACTATAGTGATTAATGAGCATTGTTCCTGTGTGTGAGGATGGACTATAGTGATTAATGTGCACTGTTCCTGTGTGTGAGGATGGTCTATAGTGATTAATGTGCACTGTTCCTGTGTGTGAGGATGGACTATAGTGATTAATGTGCATTGTTCCTGTGTATGAGGATGGTCTATAGTGATTAATGTGCACTGTTCCTGTGTGTGAGGATGGACTATAGTGATTAATGAGCACTGTTCCTGTGTGTGAGGATGGACTATAGTGATTAATGTGCACTGTTCCTGTGTGTGAGGATGGACTATAGTGATTAATGAGCACTGTTCCTGTGTGTGAGGGTGGACTATAGTGATTAATGAGCATTGTTCCTGTGTGAGGGTGGTCTATAGTGATTAATGTGCACTGTTCCTGTGTGTGAGGATGGACTATAGTGATTAATGAGCATTGTTCCTGTGTGAGAGGATGGACTATAGTGATTAATGAGCACTGTTCCTGTGTGTGAGGATGGACTATAGTGATTAATGAGCATTGTTCCTGTGTGTGAGGATGGTCTATAGTGATTAATGTGCATTGTTCCTGTGTGTGAGGATGGACTATAGTGATTAATGAGCACTGTTCCTGTGTGTGAGGATGGACTATAGTGATTAATGAGCACTGTTCCTGTGTGTGAGGATGGACTATAGTGATTAATGAGCATTGTTCCTGTGTGTGAGGGTGGACTATAGTGATTAATGTGCATTGTTCCTGTGTGTGAGGGTGGACTATAGTGATTAATGTGCACTGTTCCTGTGTGTGAGGATGGTCTATAGTGATTAATGAGCATTGTACCTGTGTGTGAGGGTGGACTATAGTGATTAATGTGCATTGTTCCTGTGTGTGAGGATGGACTATAGTGATTAATGAGCATTGTTCCTGTGTGTGAGGGTGGACTATAGTGATTAATGAGCATTGTTCCTGTGTGAGGGTGGTCTATAGTGATTAATGTGCACTGTTCCTGTGTGTGAGGATGGACTATAGTGATTAATGAGCATTGTTCCTGTGTGAGAGGATGGACTATAGTGATTAATGAGCATTGTTCCTGTGTGTGAGGATGGTCTATAGTGATTAATGAGCATTGTTCCTGTGTGAGGGTGGTCTATAGTGATTAATGTGCACTGTTCCTGTGTGTGAGGATGGTCTATAGTGATTAATGAGCACTGTTCCTGTGTGTGAGGGCAGTCTATAGTGATTAATGTGCACTGTTCCTGAGTGTGAGGGTGGTCTATAGTGATTAATGTGCACTGTTCCTGAGTGTGAGGGCAGTCTATAGTGATTAATGAGCACTGTTCCTGTGTGTGAGGATGGTCTATAGTGATTAATGTGCACTGATCCTGTGTGAGGGTGGACTATAGTGATTAATGAGCACTGTTCCTGTGTGTGAGGATGGACTATAGTGATTAATGTGCATTGTTCCTGTGTGTGAGGGTGGTCTATAGTGATTAATGTGCACTGTTCCTGTGTGTGAGGATGGACTATAGTGATTAATGTGCACTGTTCCTGTGTGTGAGGGCAGTCTATAGTGATTAATGAGCACTGTTCCTGTGTGTGAGGATGGACTATAGTGATTAATGTGCACTGTTCCTGTGTGTGAGGATGGACTATAGTGATTAATGAGCATTGTTCCTGTGTGTGAGGGCAGTCTATAGTGATTAATGAGCACTGTTCCTGTGTGAGGGTGGTCTATAGTGACTAATGTGCACTGTTCCTGTGTGAGGGCGGTCTATAGTGATTAATGTGCACTGTTCCTGTGTGTGAGGATGGACTATAGTGATTAATGTGCACTGTTCCTGTGTGTGAGGATGGACTATAGTGATTAATGTGCATTGTTCCTGTGTGTGAGGATGGTCTATAGTGATTAATGAGCATTGTTCCTGTGTGTGAGGATGGACTATAGTGATTAATGTGCATTGTTCCTGTGTGTGAGGATGGACTATAGTGATTAATGTGCACTGTTCCTGTGTGTGAGGGTGGACTATAGTGATTAATGTGCACTGTTCCTGTGTGTGAGGATGGACTATAGTGATTAATGTGCACTGTTCCTGTGTGTGAGGGTGGACTATAGTGATTAATGTGCACTGTTCCTGTGTGTGAGGATGGACTATAGTGATTAATGTGCACTGTTCCTGTGTGTGAGGATGGACTATAGTGATTAATGTGCATTGTTCCTGTGTGTGAGGATGGACTATAGTGATTAATGTGCACTGTTCCTGTGTGTGAGGGTGGACTATAGTGATTAATGTGCACTGTTCCTGAGTGAGGGCGGTCTATAGTGATTAATGTGCACTGTTCCTGTGTGTGAGGATGGACTATAGTGATTAATGAGCATTGTTCCTGTGTGTGAGGATGGACTATAGTGATTAATGTGCACTGTTCCTGTGTGTGAGGATGGTCTATAGTGATTAATGTGCACTGTTCCTGTGTGTGAGGGTGGACTATAGTGATTAATGTGCATTGTTCCTGTGTGTGAGGATGGACTATAGTGATTAATGTGCACTGTTCCTGTGTGTGAGGGTGGTCTATAGTGATTAATGTGCATTGTTCCTGTGTGTGAGGATGGACTATAGTGATTAATGTGCACTGTTCCTGTGTGTGAGGATGGACTATAGTGATTAATGTGCACTGTTCCTGTGTGTGAGGATGGACTATAGTGATTAATGTGCATTGTTCCTGTGAGTGAGGATGGTCTATAGTGATTAATGTGCATTGTTCCTGTGTGTGAGGATGGACTATAGTGATTAATGTGCACTGTTCCTGTGTGTGAGGATGGTCTATAGTGATTAATGAGCATTGTTCCTGTGTGAGAGGATGGACTATAGTGATTAATGTGCATTGTTCCTGTGTGTGAGGGTGGTCTATAGTGATTAATGTGCATTGTTCCTGTGTGTGAGGATGGACTATAGTGATTAATGTGCACTGTTCCTGTGTGTGAGGATGGACTATAGTGATTAATGAGCACTGTTCCTGTGTGAGGATGGACTATAGTGATTAATGAGCATTGTTCCTGTGTGTGAGGATGGACTATAGTGATTAATGTGCACTGTTCCTGTGTGTGAGGATGGTCTATAGTGATTAATGTGCACTGTTCCTGTGTGTGAGGATGGACTATAGTGATTAATGTGCATTGTTCCTGTGTGTGAGGATGGTCTATAGTGATTAATGTGCACTGTTCCTGTGTGTGAGGATGGACTATAGTGATTAATGAGCACTGTTCCTGTGTGTGAGGATGGACTATAGTGATTAATGTGCACTGTTCCTGTGTGTGAGGATGGACTATAGTGATTAATGAGCACTGTTCCTGTGTGTGAGGGTGGACTATAGTGATTAATGAGCATTGTTCCTGTGTGAGGGTGGTCTATAGTGATTAATGTGCACTGTTCCTGTGTGTGAGGATGGACTATAGTGATTAATGAGCATTGTTCCTGTGTGAGAGGATGGACTATAGTGATTAATGAGCACTGTTCCTGTGTGTGAGGATGGACTATAGTGATTAATGAGCATTGTTCCTGTGTGTGAGGATGGACTATAGTGATTAATGAGCACTGTTCCTGTGTGTGAGGATGGACTATAGTGATTAATGAGCATTGTTCCTGTGTGAGAGGATGGACTATAGTGATTAATGAGCACTGTTCCTGTGTGTGAGGATGGACTATAGTGATTAATGTGCATTGTTCCTGTGTGTGAGGATGGACTATAGTGATTAATGAGCACTGTTCCTGTGTGTGAGGATGGACTATAGTGATTAATGAGCACTGTTCCTGTGTGTGAGGATGGACTATAGTGATTAATGAGCATTGTTCCTGTGTGTGAGGGTGGACTATAGTGATTAATGTGCATTGTTCCTGTGTGTGAGGGTGGACTATAGTGATTAATGTGCACTGTTCCTGTGTGTGAGGATGGTCTATAGTGATTAATGAGCATTGTTCCTGTGTGTGAGGGTGGACTATAGTGATTAATGTGCATTGTTCCTGTGTGTGAGGATGGACTATAGTGATTAATGAGCATTGTTCCTGTGTGTGAGGGTGGACTATAGTGATTAATGAGCATTGTTCCTGTGTGAGGGTGGTCTATAGTGATTAATGTGCACTGTTCCTGTGTGTGAGGATGGACTATAGTGATTAATGAGCATTGTTCCTGTGTGAGAGGATGGACTATAGTGATTAATGAGCATTGTTCCTGTGTGTGAGGATGGTCTATAGTGATTAATGAGCATTGTTCCTGTGTGAGGGTGGTCTATAGTGATTAATGTGCACTGTTCCTGTGTGTGAGGATGGTCTATAGTGATTAATGTGCACTGTTCCTGTGAGTGAGGATGGACTATAGTGATTAATGTGCATTGTTCCTGTGTGTGAGGATGGACTATAGTGATTAATGTGCACTGTTCCTGTGTGTGAGGGTGGTCTATGGTGATTAATGAGCACTGTTCCTGTGTGTGAGGGTGGTCTATAGTGATTAATGTGCACTGTTCCTGTGTGTGAGGATGGACTATAGTGATTAATGAGCATTGTTCCTGTGTGAGAGGATGGACTATAGTGATTAATGAGCATTGTTCCTGTGTGTGAGGGTGGTCTATAGTGATTAATGAGCACTGTTCCTGTGTGTGAGGGCGGTCTATAGTGATTAATGAGCACTGTTCCTGTGTGTGAGGGCGGTCTATAGTGATTAATGTGCACTGTTCCTGTGTGAGAGGGCGGTCTATAGTGATTAATGTGCACTGTTCCTGTGTGTGAGGGTGGTCTATAGTGATTAATGAGCATTGTTCCTGTGTGTGAGGGCAGTCTATAGTGATTAATGTGCACTGTTCCTGTGTGTGAGGATGGTCTATAGTGATTAATGTGCACTGATCCTGTGTGTGAGGATGGACTATAGTGATTAATGTGCACTGTTCCTGTGTGTGAGGGTGGTCTATAGTGATTAATGAGCATTGTTCCTGTGTGTGAGGGTGGTCTATAGTGATTAATGTGCACTGTTCCTGTGTGTGAGGATGGACTATCGTGATTAATGTGCACTGATCCTGTGTGTGAGGATGGACTATAGTGATTAATGTGCATTGTTCCTGTGTGTGAGGGTGGTCTATAGTGATTAATGTGCACTGTTCCTGTGTGTGAGGGTGGACTATAGTGATTAATGAGCACTGTTCCTGTGTGTGAGGGTGGTCTATAGTGATTAATGAGCATTGTTCCTGTGTGTGAGGATGGACTATAGTGATTAATGTGCATTGTTCCTGTGTGTGAGGATGGACTATAGTGATTAATGTGCACTGTTCCTGTGTGTGAGGATGGACTATAGTGATTAATGTGCACTGTTCCTGTGTGTGAGGATGGACTATAGTGATTAATGTGCATTGTTCCTGTGTGTGAGGGTGGTCTATAGTGATTAATGAGCACTGTTCCTGTGTGTGAGGATGGACTATAGTGATTAATGAGCATTGTTCCTGTGTGTGAGGATGGACTATAGTGATTAATGTGCACTGTTCCTGTGTGTGAGGATGGACTATAGTGATTAATGTGCACTGTTCCTGTGTGTGAGGATGGACTATAGTGATTAATGTGCACTGTTCCTGTGTGTGAGGGTGGTCTATAGTGATTAATGTGCATTGTTCCTGTGTGTGAGGATGGTCTATAGTGATTAATGTGCACTGTTCCTGTGTGTGAGGATGGACTATAGTGATTAATGTGCACTGTTCCTGTGTGTGAGGATGGACTATAGTGATTAATGAGCACTGTTCCTGTGTGTGAGGATGGACTATAGTGATTAATGAGCACTGTTCCTGTGTGTGAGGATGGACTATAGTGATTAATGTGCACTGTTCCTGAGTGTGAGGATGGACTATAGTGATTAATGTGCACTGTTCCTGTGTGTGAGGATGGACTATAGTGATTAATGAGCATTGTTCCTGTGTGTGAGGGTGGTCTATAGTGATTAATGAGCACTGTTCCTGTGTGTGAGGATGGACTATAGTGATTAATGAGCATTGTTCCTGTGTGTGAGGATGGTCTATCGTGATTAATGTGCACTGTTCCTGTGTGTGAGGATGGACTATAGTGACTAATGTGCATTGTTCCTGTGTGTGAGGATGGACTATAGTGATTAATGTGCACTGTTCCTGTGTGTGAGGATGGACTATAGTGATTAATGTGCACTGTTCCTGTGTGTGAGGATGGACTATAGTGATTAATGTGCACTGTTCCTGTGTGTGAGGGTGGACTATAGTGATTAATGTGCACTGTTCCTGTGTGTGAGGATGGACTATAGTGATTAATGTGCACTGTTCCTGTGTGTGAGGATGGACTATAGTGATTAATGTGCACTGTTCCTGTGTGTGAGGGCGGACTATAGTGATTAATGTGCACTGTTCCTGTGTGTGAGGATGGTCTATAGTGATTAATGTGCACTGTTCCTGTGTGTGAGGATGGTCTATAGTGATTAATGTGCACTGTTCCTGTGTGTGAGGATGGACTATAGTGATTAATGTGCACTGTTCCTGTGTGTGAGGATGGTCTATAGTGATTAATGAGCACTGTTCCTGTGTGTGAGGATGGTCTATAGTGATTAATGAGCATTGTTCCTGTGTGTGAGGATGGTCTATAGTGATTAATGTGCACTGTTCCTGTGTGTGAGGGCAGTCTATAGTGATTAATGTGCACTGTTCCTGTGTGTGAGGATGGTCTATAGTGATTAATGAGCATTGTTCCTGTGTGTGAGGATGGTCTATAGTGATTAATGTGCACTGTTCCTGTGTGTGAGGGCAGTCTATAGTGATTAATGTGCACTGTTCCTGTGTGTGAGGATGGTCTATAGTGATTAATGTGCATTGTTCCTGTGTGTGAGGATGGTCTATAGTGATTAATGTGCACTGTTCCTGTGTGTGAGGGTGGTCTATAGTGATTAATGTGCACTGTTCCTGTGTGTGAGGGTGGTCTATAGTGATTAATGTGCACTGTTCCTGTGTGTGAGGATGGACTATAGTGATTAATGTGCATTGTTCCTGTGTGTGAGGATGGTCTATAGTGATTAATGTGCACTGTTCCTGTGTGTGAGGATGGTCTATAGTGATTAATGTGCACTGTTCCTGTGTGTGAGGATGGACTATAGTGATTAATGTGCACTGTTCCTGTGTGTGAGGGCGGTCTATAGTGATTAATGTGCACTGTTCCTGTGTGTGAGGATGGACTATAGTGATTAATGTGCACTGTTCCTGTGTGTGAGGGTGGTCTCTAGTGATTAATGTGCACTGTTCCTGTGTGTGAGGATGGACTATAGTGATTAATGTGCACTGTTCCTGTGTGTGAGGATGGACTTTAGTGATTAATGTGCATTGTTCCTGTGTGTGAGGATGGACTATAGTGATTAATGTGCACTGTTCCTGTGTGAGGATGGACTATAGTGATTAATGTGCACTGTTCCTGTGTGTGAGGATGGACTATAGTGATTAATGTGCACTGTTCCTGTGTGTGAGGATGGACTATAGTGATTAATGTGCATTGTTCCTGTGTGTGAGGGTGGTCTATAGTGATTAATGAGCATTGTTCCTGTGTGTGAGGATGGACTATAGTGATTAATGTGCACTGTTCCTGTGTGTGAGGATGGTCTATAGTGATTAATGTGCATTGTTCCTGTGTGTGAGGATGGACTATAGTGATTAATGTGCATTGTTCCTGTGTGTGAGGTTGGTCTATAGTGATTAATGTGCATTGTTCCTGTGTGTGAGGATGGTCTATAGTGATTAATGAGCACTGTTCCTGTGTGTGAGGGTGGTCTATAGTGATTAATGTGCACTGTTCCTGTGTGTGAGGATGGACTATAGTGATTAATGTGCATTGTTCCTGTGTGTGAGGATGGTCTATAGTGATTAAAGTGCATTGTTCCTGTGTGTGAGGATGGTCTATAGTGATTAATGTGCACTGTTCCTGTGTGTGAGGATGGACTATAGTGATTAATGTGCACTGTTCCTGTGTGTGAGGATGGACTATAGTGATTAATGAGCATTGTTCCTGTGTGTGAGGATGGACTATAGTGATTAATGAGCATTGTTCCTGTGTGTGAGGATGGACTATAGTGATTAATGTGCACTGTTCCTGTGTGTGAGGATGGACTATAGTGATTAATGTGCACTGTTCCTGTGTGTGAGGATGGTCTATAGTGATTAATGTGCATTGTTCCTGTGTGTGAGGATGGACTATAGTGATTAATGAGCACTGTTCCTGTGTGTGAGGATGGACTATAGTGATTAATGTGCACTGTTCCTGTGTGTGAGGATGGACTATAGTGATTAATGTGCACTGTTCCTGTGTGTGAGGATGGACTATAGTGATTAATGAGCACTGTTCCTGTGTGTGAGGATGGACTATAGTGATTAATGTGCACTGTTCCTGTGTGTGAGGGTAGTCTATAGTGATTAATGTGCATTGTTCCTGTGTGTGAGGATGGTCTATAGTGATTAATGTGCATTGTTCCTGTGTGTGAGGATGGACTATAGTGATTAATGTGCACTGTTCCTGTGTGTGAGGATGGACTATAGTGATTAATGTGCACTGTTCCTGTGTGTGAGGATGGACTATAGTGATTAATGAGCATTGTTCCTGTGTGTGAGGATGGACTATAGTGATTAATGAGCATTGTTCCTGTGTGTGAGGATGGACTATAGTGATTAATGTGCACTGTTCCTGTGTGTGAGGATGGACTATAGTGATTAATGTGCACTGTTCCTGTGTGTGAGGATGGTCTATAGTGATTAATGTGCATTGTTCCTGTGTGTGAGGATGGACTATAGTGATTAATGAGCATTGTTCCTGTGTGTGAGGATGGACTATAGTGATTAATGTGCACTGTTCCTGTGTGTGAGGATGGTCTATAGTGATTAATGTGCATTGTTCCTGTGTGTGAGGATGGACTATAGTGATTAATGTGCACTGTTCCTGTGTGTGAGGATGGACTATAGTGATTAATGAGCATTGTTCCTGTGTGTGAGGATGGACTATAGTGATTAATGTGCACTGTTCCTGTGTGTGAGGATGGACTATAGTGATTAATGAGCATTGTTCCTGTGTGTGAGGATGGACTATAGTGATTAATGTGCACTGTTCCTGTGTGTGAGGATGGTCTATAGTGATTAATGTGCACTGTTCCTGTGTGTGAGGATGGACTATAGTGATTAATGTGCATTGTTCCTGTGTGTGAGGATGGTCTATAGTGATTAATGTGCACTGTTCCTGTGTGTGAGGATGGACTATAGTGATTAATGTGCACTGTTCCTGTGTGTGAGGGTGGACTATAGTGATTAATGTGCACTGTTCCTGTGTGTGAGGATGGACTATAGTGATTAATGTGCATTGTTCCTGTGTGTGAGGATGGACTATAGTGATTAATGTGCACTGTTCCTGTGTGTGAGGATGGTCTATAGTGATTAATGTGCACTGTTCCTGTGTGTGAGGATGGTCTATAGTGATTAATGTGCACTGTTCCTGTGTGTGAGGGTGGTCTATAGTGATTAATGAGCACTGTTCCTGTGTGTGAGGATGGTCTATAGTGATTAATGAGCACTGTTCCTGTGTGTGAGGATGGTCTATAGTGATTAATGTGCATTGTTCCTGTGTGTGAGGATGGACTATAGTGATTAATGTGCACTGTTCCTGTGTGTGAGGATGGACTATAGTGATTAATGTGCATTGTTCCTGTGTGTGAGGATGGTCTATAGTGATTAATGAGCACTGTTCCTGTGTGTGAGGATGGACTATAGTGATTAATGTGCACTGTTCCTGTGTGTGAGGATGGACTATAGTGATTAATGTGCACTGTTCCTGTGTGTGAGGATGGTCTATAGTGATTAATGTGCATTGTTCCTGTGTGTGAGGATGGACTATAGTGATTAATGTGCACTGTTCCTGTGTGTGAGGGTGGACTATAGTGATTAATGAGCATTGTTCCTGTGTGTGAGGATGGTCTATAGTGATTAATGTGCACTGTTCCTGTGTGTGAGGGTGGTCTATAGTGATTAATGTGCACTGTTCCTGTGTGTGAGGGTGGTCTATAGTGATTAATGTGCACTGTTCCTGTGTGTGAGGGTGGACTATAGTGATTAATGAGCATTGTTCCTGTGTGTGAGGATGGTCTATAGTGATTAATGTGCACTGTTCCTGTGTGTGAGGATGGTCTATAGTGATTAATGTGCATTGTTCCTGTGTGTGAGGGTGGACTATAGTGATTAATGTGCACTGTTCCTGTGTGTGAGGATGGACTATAGTGATTAATGTGCACTGTTCCTGTGTGTGAGGATGGACTATAGTGATTAATGTGCACTGTTCCTGTGTGTGAGGGCGGTCTATAGTGATTAATGTGCACTGTTCCTGTGTGTGAGGATGGACTATAGTGATTAATGTGCACTGTTCCTGTGTGTGAGGGCGGTCTATAGTGATTAATGAGCACTGTTCCTGTGTGTGAGGGTGGACTATAGTGATTAATGTGCACTGATCCTGTGTGTGAGGATGGACTATAGTGATTAATGTGCATTGTTCCTGTGTGTGAGGATGGACTATAGTGATTAATGTGCACTGTTCCTGTGTGTGAGGATGGACTATAGTGATTATTGAGCACTGTTCCTGTTGGAGGGCAGTCTACAGTGATTAATGTGCACTGTTTAGATGTGAAGATAAAAACATAGAAAATAGAAGCTGAAGTAGGCCATTGACTATTGAGCCCATTCCAACAAGTGGTCAATCCTCTATCTCAATATGTACTTCTGTTCCCACCCCAAACCCTGTGAAATCTTGTGTAACAATTGTGGTATTGTTAAGTGGATCTTGTCCCTACCTGTGTGATGGTCGCTGGCTGGTTTGTACTGTTTGGGAGGGTAGCTCAACTATGGTTAAGCGAGAGCACTTCTCCTTGGGATATACTGATGCTTGGAGAGAATCCGAAACAATGCTCCACGTGAGACCCATGAATTCCTGAGGGTGAACGGAGTACACTGCATCCAGATGTATAGATGTTAATTTAAGTACCATGAGACTGCCAAGGAGTGAGTGAGAGATTGAAGTTGACCCCAGCTTTTGAGACAGCATTAACTTTACAATGTCTGCCGTGAGTCTCACAGCGTGCGGTAGCGATTGCTTGTGCACCCAATCCCAGCACAAGACAGTCAAACAATACTGCAGGAGCTGAAATGTCCTGTATATCCCTGGGCTTTTCTTCAAGACTTTCTTCACCAGCTTGTTCCTTCCCTTTAGAGATGAGCTCGGGAGTGTGGCTGGGGCAAATGGAAGAAGGCAGGCAAACTGCAGCAAGGCCTGAACTGTGTATTGAAGCAGCTGATCACTGCCTTCTATCTCCTTCACAGAAACAAGCATACTCCAGGCTGCCAAAAGGTTGTTCTGCATCTGTCTGAATTTAGCCTCAAGATGATCTTCTTGACCTGCCTGCTTGGCATGGAGTGTGTCGAACATGGAGGCAAACTCCAGGTGGCCCTGCTCCATGGCATTGGGGTTACAGTCCTGGAATCTGGAGTAATCAGGAAGGCATGGAGCATCATCATCAGAATCATCATCTTCGTCAACCTGGAAAATGAAAAAGTATCAAACCACAACAAGGACAGGAATCCAGCAACTGGCAGGATCTGCAAGGATAAAATAGAGGCAGGATTTGGGTAGGAATCTCTCATTAGCCCCTCACCTGGATATCCAGATCCATTGTCTAGACTGGGACGCCACTGCAATACAAAGTAAAAGGTGCTGACCTTTGGCTAAGACATTAAGAGAAGATGCCTGTCCCTGAGGTCACTAAAGTTTTAACTGTAGCACGGGAAGGTTAGCAAATTCTCCACACATTTTATTTAAGCTATTTTAATGCACTCATCAGGACAGTTCATAATACCAATACAAGGGGGGGAACCACAGTTATACTGCACAACAGCACAGTCCTGTTACTGGAAAAAGCAAGAACTGGCTATGGATTCTAATTGGGGGCAATGCTATGGAGAACACGACAATTTATGATGACCAACACTTTACTGCCAGGCATGCTTTAAATTTTAAACCAAGCAGGTTGATACAGATTGTTAGAGTATTCCCCAATTGTCTCTTATTTTGCAGAGTTCAAATGGTTGAAGAGCATGTATGTTTTCTTTCTGCCTTCTAAGAACAGGGCCCTCAGCATTAACACATGCAGATTCCAGGACATAAAAGTGAGCTCACTGAGAGCCCAACTGACTATTCTAAATTGATTTGCTGCATTATTCTTCACACTTTCAATATTATCCAGCAAATGCTGTCAAATTGCAGAATCACTACTTGTGTTGAACTGGTTAGGTATGATCGGTACCTTGCTTGCTACAAACACTTGAAGGGATATGTCGTTTGATCTGGTCTACCCATCTTTGGGGTGGGTGAGTTACATACCTGGCATCATAACAACACAAACTCACATACCACATTACTCATTTCTGTTACTTGCAGGACAGACTTGGGGTTTGACAGCAGCATTCTGTTAGGGGCAAACACCCTCAAGCTGCTACCTCAAAGAAGCAGCATGAAGCAGTTAGCTTCTCCTATTGCTGTAGCCTTTTGTTCACATGAGTCTGAAAGAAAGCATTTTCAAAGCCATATTGCGGGCCAATGGATTCCCAGATCAGATTAACTCTCCTAATACGAGGTGATGCATTTTGGGAGATCTAATGTAGGAGGGAAGTATACAGTAAATGGCAGAACTCTTAGTAAGCAACAACATACGGAGGGATCTAGGCACACAGCGCCCTGAAAGTGTCAACACAAGTACATAAGGTGGTCAAGAAGGCAAATGGCATGCTTGCTTTCATTGCTGAGGGAGGAAAATATAAAAATTGGCTAGTCTTGTTGCAGTCGTACAGAACTTTAGTTAGGCCAGATTTGGAACATGTGTACAGTTCTGGTTGCCAAACTACCAGAAGGATTGCGAGGTTTTGGAGAGGGTGCAGCAAACAGAAATGGTTTAACAGAATGTTGCCTGGTTTGGAGGGGATTAGCTATGAAGACAGATTGGAAACTTAGTTTATTTTCACTTAAACATCACAGAATGAGGTGACCTTATAGAAGTTTACAAAATTATAAGACATGGACAGAATGGATACCCAGAGTCTTTTTCCCAGGCTAGAATGCCAATCACCAGGGGGCACAGATTTAAAGTTAAAGGGGTAAGTTTAAAGTAGATGTCAGAGGTAAGTTTTTTTTTTAAAACGCAGATGCTGATGAGTGAGGCAGCGGTTCGCACTGCTACTTCACAGTGCCAGGGACCTGGGTTCAATTCCAGTCTTGGGCGACTGTGCTAATTCCACACAGGCATTCTCCCCGTGTCTATGTGGGTTTCCTCCAGGTGTTCTGGCTTCCACCCACAGTCCAAAGATTTGCAGGTTAGGTGGATTGGCTATGCTAAAAACTATCCCATACTGTCTAGAGAGGTGTAGACAGGAGGGATTAGCTGCAATAAATACAGGGTGACAGGGATAGGATAGGATGCTCTGCAGAGGGTCAGTGTAGACTCATTGGGCTAAATGGCCTCTCCCTTCACTGTAAGGATTCTATGATTCTAAGTGTCTGGAATGCACTCCTGGTAGAAGCAGATACAGCAGCAGTGTTTAAGCAGCATCCTGGCAAATACATGAATTGCCAGAGAACAAAATGATAGGGACCACAAAGAGGCAAAAGGTTTTCAGTTTAGAAAGGCATCATGTGTTGACATAGCCTTGGTGGGCCAAAGGGCCTGTTCCTGTGCTATATTACCCTTTGTTCTTTGTTCTTTTATGTCCAAAGGCAATCATTCTAGGTCCTGAAAAGTGTCCAAACTACTTCAGAATACTCAAGGACAGAACATCTCAAATGTTTAATCAAGAGATGCAACCTTGACGAGGTGCGTATGATGAGGGCAATGTATTTAAGTAGTCTACCTGGACTTCAGCAAGGCTTTTGAGAAGATCCCAGACAGGACGCTGATACTGAAGATAAGAACCCATGGCATGCAAGGAAATTTGGCAAATTGGATCCAGAATTAGCAGTGACAGGAAGCAGAGGGTGTTTTTTGAAGGGTGTATGTGTGACTGGAAATCCGTGTCCAGTGGGGTCTCACAGGGCATAGTGACAGGGCCCTTGCTATTTGTGGTTTACATAACTGATATAGACTTGAATGTAGGAGTAAATTTGCAGATGGAAAAAAATTGGTGGGGTGGTAAGTAGTGAGGCAGATAGCCCTTCCCCTTCCCCTTTATTTCAGTACTCCTTTAACAATATATGTACATACAACGACAACTATTGTACGGGCATTGTAGCTAACATTTGTACACCATTAGGAAAATTTACAAAATGAAGACAACCCTTCCGTAGTTTACATTGACATGATCAGTCTCTAAGGGGCATCATGATTCCTTGAAAACTGTATGTTCATCTCAAGAACCTTTTTTTTTGTACAGCCTCCTGCTTCTGGTATTCCTGTTATTCTGCAGGTATGTCTCTCTCCGATTGGCTGTTGTTACCTTATCCCCGAGTATGACCAGCTATGGCTCAGTCGACATTCCTGTTTCCATCTGGGCCAGCTCCCTGTTAATGAGGTGCAGTGACCAGCTAGACCACATGTCTCCTCCAGATCAATTCATCCCTCGTCTGCATCATATATGACAATGGCCCTGTAAAAGCAACCACCACTAATGGGTTCCATTTTCCCCAGGAGTTTAATTCTGGGCCACTCTAGAATGGGCATCCATGATCACTGATATAACAAGGTGTAGAGCTGTATGAACACAGCAGGCCAAGCAGCATCAGACGAGCAGGAAGGCTGGTGTTTTGGGTCACTGGTAGCACTTGTCCCTCTGCCAGCCCCACAAAAGTGATGTAAATTTGCTTCCACGGTGTTTGAGGTCATTTCCATTGGGTAAAGGGCTGATAGTGATGTCACTTTATCATGTGCATGATTCTCATGACCCCACTTTCTCAATCTGAAAGTCCACATTCAGCCACCAAAAATAGCTGCAGGCTATTTCCTTCATTCACACCATGCTGTAGTACCCTTGGTGCCTTTGTTCCAGCACCTTTCCTCTGAATAGGGGAGGAATAACAACACATTAAAATCCCATTCGATACGAACAGCTCCCACCTCCTGGGCAGGTAAGGGCGTAATTCTGGGTGGTTTCCATGACAGGTCCTCCCTCTTAGTCCTAAATCCACCACTTGGCCAAACTCTGGGTCACTGCAGGTAGTGTTCTGCACCTGAAACTTGCGACCTTGTCTTCCTGGGAAAGTACATAATTTTTCAAGTTCCAGTTGGGAACATCCTTATTTCCTGGTAGTGGTAACCTTGAGAGACTCTGCATTGCCAGGCTTCTCCAATTGTCAGTATCCAATTTCACATGAGTAGGCTGGCAGAGATGGTGCCCTTCTCTGCAGGTAAGCTGCTGCTATTGATGTTATCCCTGTAAATGGGCCATAGCTGGGAGTTAGTGACCTGTGATCTGACTGCAGCACAAAATGTGTGCCGTAAAGAGAAATGGATGAATTTCTTAACATCAAACACAATCCCCTTTTCTAATTGGACATCCTTCTCCTATCTCCATTAGTGACCTGGATGCAATGGACCTTTCCCCTCCATTCCGTTAAGTTGTGTGGCAGTACAGTGCCATTCCCATTAGGCGAGGTGTCACATGTCAACTGTAGTGGCAACTTGGGGTCAAAATGAGTGAAAACTTCCCACATTTTTAGGGCTTGCTTCACTCCCAGTAAGCCAGCTCATATTCCTGGATCCATTTCTACAGCGACCATTCTTCCAGCAACCAACGCAGGGGTTTTAGCACGATTGCCAGATCCGACATGTACTTGCTGTAGACATTTATGAGTCCCAAGAACAATCTCATTTCAGACACATTCTCTGATCTAGGTGCCCTCATGAAAGCCTCCATCTTTCGGACACCTTGTATAGTCCCTTGCCATTGATTACATAGCCCAATACGCTGTGGAGTCTTTCAAAAACTCGTATTTCTCCCTTTTGACTTGTAGGCTGTGTTCCTGCAACCTTTTTAGGATTTCTTCTATGTTTTTCAAATGCTCCAATAACCAAAATATCATCCAGATAACATGGGGCACTAGGCAGCACACTCAAACTTTGATTCATGGCCCTCAGCAATAGAACTAGCACTGACATGATGTCAAAAGGAAGTTGATTGTAGCAGAACAGTACCCTACATGTTATTATGGTCAGCAACAGCTGGGATTCCTTCACAACCTCCATCTGTAAGTAAGCCTGCAACAGATCCATTTTTGAATATTTCTTTCCCCTAGCCATTCTACTGAACAGGTCCGCAATGAATGGAACAGAAAATTGATCGACACTGACTGTGTTAGGAAGAAGAGGTCAAACCCCTCTGATAATTGAAACACAAGCCCCCGAGCTGTTACAGCAGGAGTAAAGATCCCCTTCTAATAATTAAACCTGAAACACCCAGAGAAGCTCATCTCACCTCACCTAATCTGTTAAACTGTTTTAGAGAAGGGGGGGGGTTAAATGAAAGAAGATCCCTGATATTCACTTTATAAGTAATAATTAACAATTTATTGACTTAACCCTAACAGTGAATTTATTAGAAGAGGTGATGGCCAAGTGGTATTATCGCTGAACTATTAATCCAGAGACCCAGATAACATTCTGGGGACTTGGGTTCGAATCCTGCCACAGCAGACGGTGAAATTTGAATTCAATAAAAATATCTGGAATTAAGAATCTAATGATGACCATGAATCCATTGTCGATTGTAGGGGAAATCCATCTGGTTCACTAATGTCCTTTAAGGAAGGAAACTGCCATCCTTACCTGGTCTGGTCCACATGTGACTCCAGACCCACAGCATAGTGACTGACTCTGAACTGCCCTCTGGGCAATTAGGGATGGACAATAAATGCTGCCTAGCCAGCTGCACCCTTATCCTGTTAATGATTATTGAAAAAAATACTAAAAAGTCTACACGCTGTAGTTCTTCTGCTGTTCTCATGTCATAAATGCCTTTCTTCCACTGGTCCAGCTGTCAGGGATGTTTTCTGTGAAGTCTTCCGAGAGGATTCTTACCTAGAAGTGCCATGGTATCTTTTATGGATACATGGTGCTTTCTTAGGAAGCTCGGCAATTTCTTATAAGAGCTAGATGTTTATTTCTCAAATGGTGGTTCACTCTTACACCGATTTTCAAAAACCCTCTCCGTGGAGATCTTTAATGACACATTAATTTTCTTACAATAGCATTGGTCTGAGGTTGTCAAAACCATCAGATTTAGATGCTTTGGAGACGGTGCAGAGGAGGTTCACCAGGATGTTGCCTGGTATGGAGGGCGCTCACTATGAAGAAAGGTTGAGTGGATTAGGATTATTTTCATTAGAAAGATGGAGATTGAGGGGGGACCTGATTGAGGTCAACAAAATTATCAAGCGTATAGACAGGGTGGATAGCAAGAAGCTTTCCCCGCCCCCCGCCCCCCCGCCCCCCCCAGAGTGGGGGACTCAATTACTAGGGGTCATGAGTTCAAAGTGAGAGGAGGGAAGTTTAGGGGAGATATGCATGGAAATTTCTTTACGCAGAGGGTGGCGGGTGCCTGGAACATGTTGCCAGCGGAGGTGGTAGACGCAGACACGATAGTGTCTTTTAAGACGTATCTGGACAGGTACATGGATGGGCAGGGAGCAAAGGGATACAGACCTTCAGAAAACAGATGACAGATTTAGACAGAGGATCTCTATCGGCGCAGGCTTGGAGGGCCAAAGGGCCTGTTCCTGTGCTGTAATTTTCTTTGTTCTATGAAAAGTTTCAAACAAATGTGCTCTTTGTTTTTAGCAATTCTCAAATTCTGTATGACCAAACTAATTAACACTCATATAAAATAGCTCATTAATCTTGTGAATAAGACAAAGAACTGCAAATACTGGAGGTCTGAAACAAAAAAAATGCTGGAAAATGTCTGCGGGTCCGAGGGATCTAGACAGATAAATCAAGTGGGCAAATGCTTGACAGATGGAATAAAACGTGGAGAAATGTTATGAATTTTGACAGGAAGAGTAGAGGAAGTGAATATTATTTAAACACTTCAGAAAGACTACGTAACAGAGGGATTTGGGAATACTGATGCATGAATCAAAAATAGCTAACATCGAAGTTCAGCTGGTAATAGGGATGATATACTGAATGTTGGCCGTTACCCAAAAGGGAATAGGGTTGAAAAATAGGATATTCTTGCTCAACCATACAAGGCACTCGTCAGACCACAGATGGAATACTGTGTGCAGTTCTGGACCTCATATAAAAGAAAGGTGTACTGGCATTGGAGGCAGTCCAGAAAAGGTTGGCTGACAGCAGCTATGAGGGGACTGTAAAATCAGAAATTGCGTTCTTGAAATATACAAGACTCTAAGGGGGCTTGACAGGGTACATACAGAAAGATTGTGTCCCCTTGTAGGACTGTCTAGGACCAAGAGCATCATCTCAGAATAAGAGATCACACATTTAAGACAGAAATGAAGATTTTTATCTCTCAGCAGGCTTCACCTTTCTTGACCCTTTCTACTCTGTTCTGCTCAATCAGGTGCTCCACTCAATGCTGTCTGCCCACTGGAGGTGGTGAATGTTGGGTGCCACTATTTAATGCCGTCTGTTCATTGTGGGAGGAAACAATAAAGTAAATGGGAATGAGCTTGAGGGAAGCACTGCCTTGGGCCATAGTGCCCGGCAATGGACAAATTGGGAAGTGGTCTTTTGAAATTATCATACAGACCCATAAGAAGAGATGTGGTATCATTGGCAGGTACTGCAGGCCTGTCGCTCTGGTGCCTTCAGCTGTCTTGCCCCACTTCTTTCAAAACCCTCCACACTAAATCCTTACCACTGGAAAGCCTGGAGAGTCCTCCTCCAGCATAATAAAACATCAAGAGCTCGGAAATGAGGCCAGGATCCAGGTGATCCCCAACTCTGCATGTCCAACCCAACTGAAGATGCAGAATATCACAGATCAGTGGAAGAAAAGTTTCAGTTCTGAGGATCGGTCATGGGAACCAAAACATTAACTCTGATTTCTCTCCATAGATACTGCCAGACCTGCTGAGGTTTTCCAGCAGTTTCTGTTTTGTTTGAGAAGGACAAGTGCAGCTCTTTACCGAGGCTCAGAGGCTTTTCTGGTACAATTTGATAATGCTTACCATGAAGTATATTTCAATCCTATTTGTTAAGTCCATAAGACATAGGAGCAGAAGCAGGCCATTCAGCCCATTAGCTCTGCCTTACTTTTGGATGAGATCATGGCTGATCTGATGATCCTCAACCCTGATTTCCTCGCTTTTCGCTGTAAACGTCACTGATGAAAGCTCTGTCTATCTCAGCCTTGATGATGTATTGTGTGTGTGAGAAAAGGCACAATAGGAAAACATAGTTTGGGCAAACAATGAGCATATGTTTCACTGGCTAAAAGGTGGAAAAGCAATCAACAAGTAGATTTCAGCTAGCTGTAGCGAAGTGTGAAAGTACACAGCTTGCTGCAAGAGAATGGTTATTCTAGAATCAGTTAACACCTTGAGAATAAGGGGTTAAATCCATAAGACAGAGGAGTAGTGGTTGGTTATTCAGCCCAAGTTTGTGAGTAAACAGCAGAGCGATGTGAGAATGACATCAGGGCTCATTCTCACCTCTTATTCGAGGGAAGTGGTGTTGACAATGCACCTCTCCCTCTCCAGAGTCACATGAACTCGCAGATACCATCATTCATGAGGCAAGAGTAAACTACAACTCTGCAGAACTCATGCTGAGGCATTGGAACCACTGGTTCCCTTGAGGGACAAGGAGCAGGAGGCACGCACTAAAGCCTATTCAACCTCTGGAAAGTTATTTTAACATGGTTAACACGCAGTGAAACATTTGCCTCTGAAAACTAAATGTATGTTAGTGAAAGCTGTACCTGACCACATGCTGCTGTCTCATCCTGCAAGAATGATGGGGACATCCACGATCCAGGCCCTTGCATTTCCCATTCCTGCAGGAAACTTCCTTTTAGGGATGACATGGGCTGTAAGCAGTAGTTCACATATTTATGCTGTAAACAGATTGCACCACAGAGGAAGCATGTATTAATCACAGGCAGGTTATTCCTAATGAATAACGCAAGGGTCATTAGCCACTATTTCCACCACCCCCAGAGAGATGCTACCACCAAACACATACCTCTCCTCCCTTGTCAGCCTTCTGCAGGGACCGTTCCCTCCAGGACACCCTGGTCCACTCTTCCTTCACTCCCAACACCCCTAACAGCCTTATTCTACAACCACAGAAGGTCTAACATTCGCCCATTTACCTTCTCCTCAGTATCCTGGCGCCCAAACACACCTTCCAAGTGAAGCAGCGCTTTACCTGTACCTCATGCAATCTAGTCTACTGCTAGACTGGACAGCGTGGAGGGCTGTTCTAGGTTACAAAGGGACATTGATAGGATGCAGAGCTGGGCTGAGAAGTGGCAGATGGAGTTTAATCCTGAAAAGTGTGAGGTGATTCATTTTGGAAGGAAGAACTTGAAAGCAGAATACAGGGTTAATGGAAAGGTTCTTGGCAGTGCGGAGGAGCAGAGGGATCTTGGCGTTCATGTTCACAGTGCCCTGAGAGCTGCCACCCAGATGGATAGAGTTGTTAAGAAGGCGTATGGTGTGTTAGCTTTCATTAATAGACAGATCGAGTTCAAGAGCTGTGAAGTTATGCTCCAGCTGTACAAAAGCCTGGTTTGGCCACATCTGGAGTATTGTGTCCAGTTCTGGTCGCCTCATTACAGGAAAGATGTGAAAGCATTGGAAAAAGTGCAGAGGACATTTACCAGGATGTTGCCTGGAATGGAGGGAAATTCTTATGAGGAAAAGTTGAGCATGCTAGGGCTTGGATCTTTAGAACAACAAAGGATGAGAGGTGACTTGATAGAGGTATAAAAAATGATCAGAGGTATAGATAGAGTGGTCAGCCAGAGACTTTTTCCGGGGTGGAGGTATCTATTACGAGGGGGCATAGTTGTGAAGTGAGTGGAGGTCGATATAGGGGAGACGGCAACGGTCAGTTCTTTACTCAGAGGGTGGTCGGGGTGTGGAATGCTTTGCCCAAGAGGGCAGTGGAGTCTGCCTCATTAGGGGCATTTAAGTGGCTATTTGATAGGCATGTAGATGATAGTGTAAGGTAGGGGTGGAGGTATATTGACCTTAGGTTTAGGGTAAAAGTTTGACACACCGTGGGCTGAAGGGCCTATGTTGTACCGTTCTATGGTCTGTGGTCAAGATTGTGGTCTACTCCACTTCGGGGAAACAAAGTCAAGACTGGGTGACCGCTTCACAGAACATCTATGTTTTGTCCTCAACAAAGACTCAGAGCTTCCAGTTGCCTGCCATTTCAACACACCACCGTGTTCCTTGGCTAACATCTTTGCCTCAGGCTTGCTGCAGTGCTCCAACAAAGCTCAACACAAGCTCGAAGAACAGCACCTCATTTTCTACTTGAGGACCCTGCAGCCTTCCCAACTCAATACCGAGTTCAATAACTTCAGAGCTTGAGCTCTCCAATGTCCTTATCCCAACCTCCAAACATTAGGCCTTGTTAACACATATTACAACCACCCATTATCAGCCACAATTGGTCCCGATTAACAGCTACTCACCCTCCTAGCCAGATCAGCATCTACTCCTTTGTCTGTCCAACTACTGTTCTCTCTCTTTGGGCTCTACCCCCACCTATCATTTACTCCTTACCCCCTTCCCTCACCTTATCTTCTGCATATAAGCCAACAATTTCCTAGCTACCATTGTGAAGGGTGACTCAACCCAAAAAATTAACTTTGATGTTTCTCCACAGATGCTGCCAAACCTGCTGAGCTTTCCCAGCAATTTCTGTTTTTGTTTTGGACATTTCTCAAGCTGCTCACTAGCATGCCAGATAGGGAGTCCCCAAGGTTATTTCAGTATGACTTTCCAAAAGCCATCAGATAAGGCTCTAGACAAGAATACAACTCAAAGTGCATGAAATTACATGAACCTTCTATAATACATGAACCTTCAGCATGGGAGAAAGGAAACACAGAATCAAGACAAAGGCCTGGTCTATGATAGGCGAATTGTAGCAACTGATGTATCCAAGGAATCTACACTGGATCTCATTTTTTCACCATATGATATAAGGACCTGGACAAAGAACAGATAAAGGCTTCAGGGCATGATCTCTTTGTCACTTGGTTTGGAGAAACAAAAATTCAGACATTTTCCAAATGGTGGTGCAGCCGAAAGCAGATCTCAGTATCCATGAATGCAAAATCATCACAACAGTGAAGGGAACACTGTACTTTACCTCGAGAGGATTGGAAAGACCTTGTTTAGAGCACTAAATTCCATCACAGAATTCTAGAATGGTTACTTCATGCCTGGCTTCCTGTCAGAGAATAAGGGTAGTTGATAAATGGGAATATGGTCATCTTCAAGTTCCCCTGCAAGCATTCACCATCCTGACTTGGAAATACATCACTATTGCTTCACTGTTGCTGGATCAAAATCCTAGAATTCTCTCTGTAAGGGCACTGTGGGCCTACCTACGGCACGTGGACTACAGCAATACAAGACAACACCTCACCAACACCTTCTCCAGGACATGACAATATTAATCACAATAAAGTGCAATATACGCTGACCAGCCAGCAACATGCACGACCAACGAATGAATACAGAAAGTAAAACTAATAAGAAAATAAAGAATACAATGGATAAGGATAAGCAATAACACCCATTCCAGAATGATGCACAACACCAGTACTATGTAAGTCTGCATATTCAGCCCTTTACTGTACTCCTCAGGCACTCATGACAATATCACCAAATTCAACCTAATTCCATTTACAAATTTGAAGATACCACAGTAGGTCAGATCTACGGCTCAGCGGTTAGCACTACTGTCTCACAGCACCAGGGACCAGAATTCAATTCCACCCTCGGGTAACTGTCTGTGTGGAGTTTGCACATTCTCCCTGTGTCTGTGTGGGTTTCCTCCAGGTACTCCAGTTTCCTCCCACAGTCCAAAGATGTGCAGGGTAGGTGGATTGGCCATGCTAAATTGCCCATAGCATCCAGAGGCGTGTAAGTTAGGTGAATTAGACATGGGAAATGCAAAGTTACAGGGAAAGGATAGGGGGATGGGTCTGGGTGAGATGCTCTTTGGAAGGGTGATGTCTACTTGCTGGGCCGAATGGCCTGTCTGTTTCCACACAGTAGGGATTCTATGATTCCGTGAACAACAAGACAGAGTACAGGAAGAGAAAGAGAGTTTAGTGGCATGGTGTAAAGACAACAATCTCTCCCTCAATGTCAGCAAAACGAAGGAGCTGGTCACTGACTTCAGGAAGCCAAGTGGAGGACACACCCCTGTCTGTGTCAGTGGTGCTGAGGTGGAGGTGTTCGAGAGCTTCAAGTTCCCAGGCGTAAACATCACCAACAATCTGTTCTGGTCCATCCACGCCATTGCTACACTCAAGAAAGCACATCAACACCTCTACTTCCTCAGAAGGCCAAAGAAGTTCAGCATGTCCACAATAACTCTTACCAATTTTTATATCTGCACCACAGAAAGCATTCCATCCAGACGCATCACAGCTTGGTGTGACAACTGCTCTGCTCAAGACTGCAAGAAATTATAGAGACTGGTAAACACAGCCCAGTCTGTCACTTAAACCAGCCTTCTTTCCACTGACTCTGTGTGCACTCCCACAGCCTAAAGACCTCTCCCACCCTGGTAACACTCTCTTCCACCCTCTCCGTTGGGCAGAAGACAGAAAAGTTTGAAAACACGTCCCAACTGATTTAAGAACAGCTTCTTTGCTGTTATCAGACTTATGAGCAGACCTCTAATAAATTAAAGTTGATCTTTCTCCGCACATTCTCTGTAGCTGCAACACTATATTCTGCATTCTGTTCTATTACCCTGATGTACTTATGTAAGGTATGATTTGCCTGGTTAGCATGCAAAACAATACTTTTTACTCTATCTCTAGATAACCATAAATCAACTGTATCAATACTTTGGGGACACACTGCTGTGTGTTATCTTATAATTTAAAGTTATCACAAAGTCCATACCTCAGAGTTCATTAGTGAGTGTCGCACATCATTGAGATCTTGAGTCACCTCCAGAAGAACAGTCTTTAAAACAGATGATGCAGAGTAATTCGCTGCAAAACGCATCAGGGTAAACATGTAACCATCAGACACAATGAGGTAGGGTAAGCGAGGGTGGGCTGCCACAGAAAACCATTGACTCACTGGGTCATCTTCAGAGGTAGGAGAGCTATCAGTTCCTGTACGTTCGATGCTTAGAAGCGAGGACAGAGGTGGTCTGAAAAACATTGCAACATGAAATTAAACCCCTGGTAATTATAGACCAGTGAGCCTTACCTCAGTTGTTGGTAAAGTGTTGGAAAAGGTTATAAGGGATAGGATTTATAATCATCTAGAAAAGAATAATTTGATTAGGGATAGTCAGCACAGTTTTGTGAAAGGAAGGTTGTGCCTCACAAACCTTATTGAGTTCTTTGAGAAGGTGACCAAACAGGTAGATGAGAGTAAACCGGTTGACGTGGTGCATATGGATTTCTGCAAGGCGTTCGATAAGGTTCCCCACAATAGGCTATTGTACAAAATGCAGAGGAATGGGATTGTGGGAGATATAGCAGTTCGGATCGGAAATTGGCTTGCTGAAAGAAGACAGAGGGTGGTAGTTGATGGGAAATGTTCATCCTGGAGACCAGTTACTAGTGGTGTACCGCAAGGGTTGATGTTGGGTCCACTGCTGTTTGTCATTTTTATAAATGACCTGGATGAGGGCGTAGAAGGATGGGTTAGTAAATTTGCAGACAACACTAGGGTTGGTGGAGTTGGGGATAGTGACGAAGGATGCTGTAGGTTGCAGAGAGACAGAGATAAGCTGCAGAGCTGGGCTGAGAGGTGGCAAATGGAGTTTAATGCAGACAAGTGTGAGGTGATGCACTTTGGTAGGAGTAACCGGAAGGCAAAGTACAGGGCTAATGGTAAGATTCTTGGTAGTGTAGATGAGCAGAGAGATCTTGGTGTCCATGTACACAGATCCTTGAAAGTTGCCACCCAGGTTGACAGGGCTGTTAAGAAGGCATACAGTGTTTTAGCTTTTATTAATAGAGGGATCGAGTTCCGGAACCAAGAGGTTATGCTGCAGCTGTACAAAACTCTGGTGCGGCCGCACTTGGAGTATTGCGTACAGTTCTGGTCACCGCATTATAAGAAGGGTGTGGAAGCTTTGGAAAGGGTGCAGAGGAGATTTGCTAGGATGTTGCCTGGTATGGAGGGAAGGTCTTATGAGGAAAGGCTGAGGGACTTGAGGCTGTTTTCATTTGAGAGAAGAAGGTTGAGAGGTGACTTAATTGAAACATATAAAATAATCAGAGGGTTAGATAAGGTGGATAGGGAGAGCCTTTTTCCTAGGATGGTGACAGCGAGCACGAGGGGGCATAGCTTTAAATTGAGGGGTGAAAGATACAGCACAGACGTCAGAGGTAGTTTCTTTACTCAGAGAGTAGTAAGGGAATGGAATGCTTTGCCTGCAACGGTAGTAGATTTGCCAACTTTAGGTACATTTAAGTCGTCATTGGACAATCATATGGACGTACATGGAATAGTGTAGGTTAGATGGGCTTCAGATCAGTATGACAGGTCGGCACAACATCGAGGGCTGAAGGGCCTGTACTGTGCTGTAATGTTCTCTGTTCTATGTTAAACACGCTGTCTACCAAATCAAACATTTGTATGAGTGGTACAGCATGGGGTGAGACAGAGTAAACAGCCTCCGTACTGACCCCATTAAATTCTCCCAGGGCAGAACAACAGAGAGTACGGAGACAGCAGCACTCCCTCAGTACCGACTCTCCGGCAGTGCGGCGCTCCCTCAGCACTGACCCTCCAACAATGCAGCACTTCTACAACAGTCACTCTCTGACAGTGCGGCGCTGCCTCAGCATTGACCCTCTAGCAGCGCGGCGCTCCCTCAGCACTGACCCTCCGGCAGTGCCACACTCCCTCAGCAGTGCAATGGAAATGGCAGCATGCAGTCTGTGCTCATGCCCTTGATGTGGGTATTCTTCTCTTGACATTGTGATTGAGATGAGACAGTGCTGCTTCATGCTAAAACCGGACAGGTGTAGAGATCCCACTGCATTGTTGATGCATTATGTGTTACTAGCTCCCTTAAAGAAATGGTTAAATTTCACTGGGACTTGGTCCAGGGGCAGCGTCAGGCTTTACCTGTAGGTGATTAATGGATGGAGTGGGATGTACTCTGCTGGCCCAAACTCCACAGAGCAGCCAAATGTGGTGATGGACAGCAGCTCGCCAAGACGGGACAGTAACAGTAAGGCCCCACGTTTCAGCATACAGGCCAGGAATAGGTCATCGTGTGTCCAGCTCACTGCACCAACCCAATAAGATCTGAGAAGCAAAGAGCAAACAATTCACTGTCAACATTGCTTGAAATTTTGGGTCAGCTCACACCATCTCAACTGCTCAGTTTGGAGATGGAACATTCTAGATTCAGAGAGGGGAGCTGTGACGTCCTGGTTTGTGGGAGTTAGGTGAGGGAGTGAGAGGCTAACGTGGGTGTAAGGGATTTGGAGAGGTGCAGAATTGGTGGTCCCCAGTTACAGAGTGTGAATAAAGACTATGCCAAACCTGCCACCAGTCATGACAGTAAAAGCCCAATGAATAGACATTATGGCATCCATGTGCCGAAACTGAAACAGTGCCTCTGTTCCGAAGTCAGCCCAGGAGCCCAGTAGGCCCTATTCCAATGAGTGATGTGCTGACCTACCTGAGAAACTTGACTGGCACAGGCTGCCCTTTACTGCCACAGCCTCGCAGGCTGCTTGACACCATCACATCATTCAGTGGGTTCACAAACAGCACCTGGGTAGCCTAACAAACAAGACAGAAAACAGGCCCTGGGTAAGCAGCCACTCAGTAAGATCCAGATTTGGCTCTACAGAAAGGTGAGCAGGCACAGCGAGGCCAGAATGGATGTGCAAACATATACTCACACAAGCACACCCAGCCACATACGTGTGCAAACTAGCACATGCACACACAGAGGAGATCAGTGCTTGCAGCTATTTATGGATAGTTAGACACTGAGGACCAGCCCTTAGACTTCAGACCCCATCGACTGCATGGCCTGTACTCCTGGCCACTTTCCAGTTTGTGTCCGCCTGCAGTGGAATGTTTACAGAAGAAAGTTTTTCTCCTGATCCACTTAAGTTCTCTGTTGACGGACCCACTGCAGAAATGCTTGTGTACACACGCGCACGCGCGCACACACACACGTGTTTGTGCATCGTTCAAGAGCAATTTCACATCCACGCGCCCATGTCCAAGAGAGCAAATGTGGTGAAGGCAGCTGCTGTAGCATCTTCCCAGTCAGATGGTGACATGGAGAGGGGAGGATCATCCTGTAGCTTCCTGGGGAACCACGAATCAGGACAGATTTGACGAGAGGTGAAATGGGTAAATGGAGGCAAGATGAAGTACTAGGCGGTGGGGGAGGGTCAGAGAGGCAAAGTGAGAAAGCATTAATTAAGAAAAGATTGTGTGATAATCAGAAGCTACAGCACCAGCCAGTGAAAGAATAAGGAAGTAACCTTGGGATCATTCTGATTGATGATGACTGCAAGCACCAGGCCGTCCCCGGAGAAAGCTGCTAACAGTGCACCTCTTGATTTCACCCCAGTACACACCGGGCTCAGAGCTCCCAGTGAGTGTGTCTGTGTCACCCACTGGGCACAGAATGGGATGGCACTGCAAAGAAAGAGGCAAAAGTGAAGCTAATCAACAACCACTGAAACAGAGACCAGCAGAGTTACACGTACATCACACAGCAACAGGATGGCACACACAACTCCACTCTACATACATTATACCAAGTGTATGCCTGCCAAATACCGGCTAAAGCATATCCAGAACACTTGTGCACGGACTTTAGATTGCCAGATGTTCACACTCAAGTGATCGGAGTGCCCGAGGGGAGGCGAGCGCACGCTCTGACTAATAGCTTAATGACCCATTGAGAGACGTGCGCATACACAGTAACATCCACCAAACCTGTAACCACATGCACACATTAACACGGACAAATGAAAAACTTACCAACATGTGCAATAACATATCCATATAAAGATTCACTCATACATGCAGACACATGCACATCCACATATACTTCTTACGGGGCTGCGAACATTAGGAAATCTCTCACCTTGTGCACTTCTCCACTTGTTCAAACCACTTCATTCTCAGTGTGGTCAGCACCAGGACCTCTCCACATGTAAAGACAAAGGAACAGAAGCAGCAATCCCCCAGCCCCTACGTACAAACAGAAGCAGCACTATCATCGCCCAGTGTCAGAGTGCAGTCAGCCTGCACTTACAACATGAGGTGTGACACAAACCATAAATATTCCACCAAACATCAGGATTTCTGAGAGAAGTAGCTGCTCATTCAGAAAATACAAACACAGGGAGGTCATTCATTTCAATAAGCTTCACACAAGCGTTGGGGCAGAGAGGTTACAGCGAGAGTGAGGCACCGACCCAGCAAGACACAACCGGAGTTAGTGTGTTTTGGGGAACTTGAAGCACGATGGTAATCTGGCACAGATGATTACAGACTTTGTTTGTTTTTTGGTGCATAATTTGTAAGGTTTTTTGTGGTTTATCGTTTGATATTCTTCAGCTTCAACTAGTCAGAGAAAAGGGAGGTCCTAGTTTACCAGCTGCAGCTTCAGGGGGCAGCTGATTGAGAAAGCAAAACAAGGACAGCTCAGGAAAGTGGTGTTTTAATTGGTTCGTGATTTTTAAGAATATTTTAATTTGGAAGATGGGAGTAACTGAAATAAATTAAAGCCAGTGCCAATATAATAGAGTAATAACATTCAAAGTAATGGGCCCAGTGCTGTAAAGTGGGATGAGTGCAGATATAGTCCAACATTGGCAGTACAGATTAGATAGCCCAAAGAGCCTCCTCTGTGCTGAATGATTCTATGACACAGATATGGTTCTGCACAAATACTTCTGAATCAGTGTGCACTGCTGCCAAAGCCAGAAAAATCAGGGAGAAGGACTGTGATATACTTTAACAAAAATAACAAAGACAGAAGGGACATTCTGAATGGCCTAGCAAGTTTAAAAGTAGATAAGTTTCCAGGGTCGAATGAAATGTATCCCAGGCTGTTGAGTAAGGGAAGGGGGGAAAATAGCAGGGGCACTGGCAATAATTTTCAATTCCTCTCTGGCCACAGGAGAGATGCTGGGGCAGCAGGTACCGTTATGCAAGAAGGGAACTAGAGATAACACAGGAAACTACAGGCTTGTCAGTCTAACCTCAGTGGTGGGGGAGCTATTGGAGGTAATTCTAAGGAACAGAATTATGCTGCAGTGATGCTGCACTTGGGCAGGACAACAAAGGCAAGGGAAACATGATGAACAGTAGGACCCTGAGAAACACCAAAGTGTGCATGTACACCGGTCCCCTAAGGTATCAGGATAAAGCAGTTAAGGCAGCATATGGGATACCTGTCTTTATTAGCCGAGTCACAGAACTGAGGAGCTGGGACTGTATAATATGTTGGTTAGACCACAGCCAGAATATTGTTTCAGTTCTGGAATCCACATGATGGGAGGGATTTGATGGCTGGAGAGGGGTACAGAGGAGATTGACCAGGAAGGTGCTTGAGCTGGACAGTTATATTTTGAAAAGGGTTTAGATAGACTGGGCTTTTAAACTTTGGGTTCCTGTCAGGAAACATATTGAGATATAGAAAATGATGAGGGGCAGAGAGAGAGAAACTTCTCCTTGATGGAGGGATCAATGACTGGGGGTGGGGGTCATCGTTTTAAGGTCAGGGGCAGAAGGATGAGAGGAGATGTGAGGAAGAACATTTTCACCCAGAGCATGATGGGCAGAAAGTTCCAGATTCCTTCACTGATGGGAGAGGCAGAAACCCTCACAACATGGAAGAAGTATTTAGACGTACACTTGTGATACCAAGACGTAAAAGGTTACAGGCCAAGTGTTGGAAAATGGAATTGGTTGGTGAGGACACGACAGACTGATCTCTATAACGCTCCTGGATGATGGAGCTGACCCAATGGGCTGAATGGCCTATTCCCGCCCTACTTTCTCTGCTCCATCGAGCCCTCATGCTTGCCTCTTGCACTGTTTGCTACTGCAATTAACTCACCTCATCAGTGTGAAAGACGGCATGTACTGTGCTCTCCTTATCGTCAGCTTGGGGAAGTTTGACTTTCTCATCCACCATCACCTGGGCCCAGCTGCCACTTAACTGAGTCTCCGGAATAGATGACAAGTCTCGCTCTTCCGTACTTTCCCAAAGGAACACTGTACCAGCCTGACTGGCCACAAGGACTCTCTTGCCATTCCTCGAAACAAACAGAAATGGCTTCGAAGCAGATTCTGACAGATTGAGTGGACAAACAGAAAGACAAGGAAGAAAGCAAAAACAACTTCACATCAGTTGACCACTGTAAGATTTCATGAGGCAGCCATGAATTCAACTGTATGAGTCAAGAAGCCATATTAACCAGTTACCAAGGTCAGATTGGTGAACGGTCCCTTGTACAAGCTGATCATTACATCATGTTACTGACCTGTTCACTTCCATCCATGCAGTGGCTGAAGGAAAAGGCCAGTCACAGGAGCAGAAGTAGGCCATTCAGCCCTTCAAGGCCTGCTCCACCATTCAGCACAATCATGGCTGCTCATCCAATTCAATCCCCTGTTGCCATTTGCTTCCCATGCCCTCTGATCTCTTTAGCCCTAAGAAGTATATCTAACTCTTTCATGAAAAATATCATGAATATGGTCCTAATTGAGCCAGTCTCTCTTCGTACGTCAGTGCTAGTGCCCAGTTCTGAGGAAGGGACACTGGAGCCAAAACGTTAACTCTGTTTTTGCCTTCACAGATGCTGGCAGACCTGCTGAGATTTTCTAGCAGCTTTGTTTTTGTGCATTGACAACAGTATTCTCAGGCTTCAGAGAAAACTCACACACTGGACAGGAGGAATATGTCTGGAAGCATGAGAAAGTTGCATTTCTGATGGAGCAATATCTCTACTTGGGATATTATCATTGTGGTCAGTGACACACCAGCCTCAGCTGCTGCTCTTCAGAGTCACTGACAGGAGAGTGATGACTAGCTCGCACTCAGGCTTGGAACATCCGGGTGTTACGCACACAAACACAGAGCAGCTGGACGGCCACCAGTGCAACCCAAACTTTTTTAAAATATTTGATCATGGAATATGGGTGTCACTGGCTTGCCTGGCATTTATTGCTTGTTCCCAATTGCTCAGAGAGCAGTTAAGAATGAACCACGTTAACCTGGTTAGAGGGGCACTGGCTTTGCCCCACTCAGCCTACCCTTTCCAGCAATCCCTCAAACCCTTGGCAACAACAATGCAAGCTTCGTACCACGGGCAGCTGCTGCTACTGTGCTCACACTGGCAACTGTTGCAACAGTCTTCAAACAGTCAGCATCTTTCTTCCACAGGAACAGCTGTCCTGAACTCAGCAGTCCCAGCAGCCAGGCACCTGCACAAATACAGGCAGAGAGAGCAGAGCAGTGACAGCATTGACACAATTCAATTCAGAGAGACACACACACACACACACACACACACACACACACACACACACACACACACACAAAAAAACGGAAGCACAATCTCAAACCAGTGACAGGATTCAGAGGGAGACAAGCTCAGATTGCGAATATGGAAAACCATGCAGGGTGTATAGGGAAAAACAGACAGTGATAGAACAGTGAGAACAGGAGTTTGTGTTTAACAAATCTTCAACAGTCTCAATGCCCTTCACAATGGTTGAATTATTTCTAACTTACAGTCACAAATTCGCGTGGTGAAAATAGCAGGCAATTACATACAAGCACTCAAATTATAGAACACAACACCAGACATCACAAAACAACTTACAGCTAACGAACTAATTCAGTAAGATGGTCAGTGTTCTAATGTAGCAAAAACCATGGCCAGTGTATGCATAGCAAGTTCCAACAAACCAAATTTAATCTTACTTTGTGATCTTGAAGGATAACCATTGGCTAGGTCACCAATAATATCTGCCCTGCAATTGTACAATATGGTGCCACCTATTTCTTTAAGCAACTAACATCTTGCCCTTTTTGGTACAGCCACCAGAAGGTTTGCGCCTCCGCCCCCCGCCACCACCCCCCCCCCCCCCCGCCCCCCACCCCAACCAACCCACCCCGGGACAGCCCTGGAATGCCAACAAAATTACTTTGAGTCAGCCTAGATGTATTTTTTAAAATTCATTAATAGCATGTGACATGGTCATCAAATACTCGCCAAATCTAACTGCCCAGAGAGATGTTGAGTCACCCACGTTTCTGTGGGTGTGAAGACACAACAGGAGGATGGCAAATTTCCTTCCCTAAAGGTTACTACTGGACCAGATGTGTTCAATTATAATATGAATCTTGAACAAACTTCACCAGTTTCTATGGTGGGATTCAAACGTTACCGGCATTAATAGTCGAGTAATTAAACCACTACGCTAATGCCTCCTGGAGAAATTGAAAGTCAGCAATGGGGCTGGAACCTAGCACATCCAATTAGTCTCTGTGTGACTAGAAAGGTGCAATTGTCAAAAACAAGGCTACAAAACATTTTCGGAAGAAGGGTCCAGGCCAGAAATGTCAGCCTTCTTGCTCCTCTGATGCTGTTCGGCCTGCTGTGTTCATCCAGCTCTACACCTTGTTATCTCTACAAAACTGGGCCCAGTTACAAGAGAAAACCTTAGAGACAGGAGTCAGTTTCAGGCGAAACGGAATACTAATGCACAGGGAGTCAAGACAAGACCAAATTAAAAGGGAACACAATTTCTACTCACAGGGAACTGAGACAGCGAACGGGACAGGATTGAGTTAATAGGGAACACAATGCCTGCTCACAGGGAATTGAGAGTTAGATAGGACTGAGTTAAAAGGGAAACATAATCCCAGTGCATCAATAGCTTATCATACTCCATGAGCTGGATTGTGCAATGTCAGAGGACAAATACTGCATGACCCTGGCTTATAGCTCTCTCCAAAATACCATTAGCAGAGGTGGTAACACTCAGCATGTTCTTCAGCAAATGTTGCAGTTTCGGTATCCTCCTGTGGGTCCTCCCTGTTGCTAAGGTTAGTATGCTCAGGCGCTGGTCGGCAGACAGCAGAATAGCCTCTTTCTCCTAAAGAGAAACAACATCTGAGATTAATGCAATAGTGAAGGACCCATCACGCAGAGCATCACACAGAGAGCGAGAGCGAGAGAGATAACCATATTATTTAAAAGAGGGGCAGAAAGCACAGCAAGATTCAGCGGCAGCGGTGGGGGAGGGAAGGAAACCAAGCACCAATGGCAAAGATAAAGAGGTTGAGAGGCAGTGAGCAGAAGGGTAGTGAAGCATGACAGAAACACAGAAACTAGGAGCAGGAGAGTAGGCCCATTTAATATGATAATGGGTGATGTCATCTTAGCCAACTCCACTTTCTTACTCACTCTCTAGCACCCTTCAATCATTACTAATTACAAGTTTGCCCATTGCTTTCTTAAGTTTATTCAGTATTCTGGAGTCCACCGGACTCCGGGCATGTGAATTCCACAGACTATCAAACCTTTGCGAGAAATAATTCCTCATCTGTTTTAGATCTGCCACCTCTTATTCTAAAACTACAACCTTTCGTTCTAGATTTCTTCTCTACATCTCTCAACATCCTCTTTATATAGAACATGGAACATAGAACAATACAACGCAGAACAGGCCCTTCGGCCCTCGACGTTGTGCCGACCTGTGAACTAATCTAAGCCCATCCCCCTACACTATCCCATCATTATCCATATGCTTATCCAACGACTGTTTAAATGCCCCTAATGTGGCTGAGTTAACTACATTGGCAGGCAGGGCATTCCACGCCCTTACCACTCTCCGAGTAAAGAACCTGCCTCTGACATCTGTCTTAAATCTATCACCCCTCAATCTGTAGCTATGCCCCCTTGTACAAGCTGAAGTCATCATCCTCAGAAAGAGACTCTCACTGTCCACCCTATCTCATCCTCTGATCATCTTGCATGTCTCTATTAAATCCCCTCTTAGCCTCTTTCTCTCCAACGAGCCTTTCTTCATAGGGCCTGCACTCCAGACCAGGCAACATCCTGGTAAATCTCCTCTGCACCTTTTCCAATGCTTCCACATCCTTCCTGTAATGGGGTGACCAGAACTGCACGCAATATTCCAAGTGAGGCCGCACTAGCATTTTGTACAGTTGTAGCATGACATCACGGCTCCGGAACTCAATCCCTCTACGAATAAAACCTAACACACCGTAAGTCTTCTTAACAGCACTATCAACCTGGGTGGCAACTTTCGGGGATCTATGTACATGGACACCAAGATCCCTCTGCACATCCACACTACCAAGAATCTTTCCATTTACCCGGTATTCTGCCTTCCTATTGTTCCTCCCAAAGTGAATCACCTCACATTTATCCGCATTGAACTCCATTTGCCCCCTTTCGGCCCAATTCTGCAGTTTATCCAAGTCTCCCTGCAACCTGCAACATTCTTCCACACTGTCCGCCACTCCACCAACTTTAGTGTCATCTGCAAACTTATCAATCCCTTTTAGCTATTAGATCTGCTCTCATTCTTCTAAACTCCAGAGAACACAAATCTAAACTGCTCAATCTTTTTTCATAAGACAAATCCCTCATTTCTAGAGACAATTTAGTGAACCTCCTCTGAACTGATTCCAATACAATTACATTCCTCCTCAAGAAAGGGAGCAAAAAATGTAAGCAATACTCCAGATGCAGTCTTACTCATACCTGGTACAGTGGTAGCAACAGTTCCCTACTTTAAGGATTTGAAATAGATATGTAGTTTGGATTGTGGATATTGAGGTTGGTTGGCTCGCCAAGCTAGTCCGTTGTTCCGCAGATGTTTCATTACCCTACTGGGTAACAGCATCAGTGCAGCCTCCGATGAAGCACTGTTGTACTTTCCCGCCTGGCTTTTAAACTCTGGAGTCTGTTGAGCTGGATTACCTCACTTCCAGTTTTCCTTCGTAGTGGAGTGTATATGGGATTGAGTGCTATGTGTTTGTTAATGGCTTTCTTTGTGGAGTACCAGGCTTCGAGGAAATCCCATGCCTGTCTCTGCTTTGCTTGTCCCAGCCGAATCGGTGGTTCTCTTTATCCATGTGGATCGAGACGTGAGTGTACTGGTCATGTCTTTTTGTAGCCAGTTGATGTTCATGTACCCTTGTTGCTAATTTCCTTCCTGTTTGTCCAATGTAGTGTTTGTCACAGTCTCTGCAGGGAATCTTATAGATGACATTGGTCCTGTCCATAGTGGGAAGTGAGCCTTTGGTTCGGGTGAGCAGTTGTCGTAGAGTTGATGTGGGTTTGCGTGCCACTCTGATGCCCAGCTGTCATAGCAGTCTTGTGGTTAGTTTCAATGTATTCCTGATGTAAGGTAGCATAATGAGCGTGTGGGACAGGCAAAGCAGAGACAGGCACGGAACTTCCTAAAAGCCTGGTACTCCACAAAGAAAGCCAACAAAAAAGACAGAGAACTCAACCCCATATACACTCCACTGTGAAGGAAAACCAGAAGTGGGGTAATCCAGCTCAATGGACTCGAGGTTAAAAGCCAGGCGGGAAAACACAACGGTGCTTCATTGGAGGCTGCACTGAGGATGTTACCCAGCAGGGCTATGAAGTGTCTGCAGAACAATGAACTAGCTTGGCAAGCCAAACAACCACAGCGTTCGTGTTCATCCAGCTCCACACTTTGTTATCTTGGATTCTCCAGCATCAGCAGTTCCCATTATCACCACAACAGTTCCCTACTTTAATGCTCTGTTCTGTGGTGTTTAAATTTTCCCAAGTGACCTACTTATTAAGAAATCTCAACGAATATGGCAACAATTACTTAAATGTTATTGCATGCTTCAATGAGATAAGACCTCTCAAGTAAGCAGATTAAGCCTCACAATGAAACTGAGCTATTACCAGATTAGTGGTGGAATTTAGCTATAATTCCAACCTATAACATCTGTCTCTGGATCTCCAGGGATCGATCTATGTGCCATTTTGCTCTTTGGAGTTCTGCTACTGAAGAATCTTGAAGGTGAATTCTTATAGGACTTTCTACCTTGTGAAGTTTCTGATGAGACATTATTTAAGATTCTTTTGATCCGTTTATCCACAACATTTATTACATGTCTGGAGTCATCAAGTCTGTAGCTTGCTTTTTTTTTAAAATTAGGAGTAGCTTTCTGTTCTTTGTCACATTTGGCATTAACTGTCTGTTCAAAACACAACTTCCTTGTAAAAAAACCCCTTTACCCAGGGCATTCCTTCAGCAAAGTGCCTATTTGTCATAGGGCAGCAGGTTACCAAGCAGTGTTACCTCCTCTCTCCCAGGAAACAGCTTATGATGCTTCGACTCCTTCCCAGGGATTGTTAATTAACATATTGCTTTTCTTTCCGATATAAAAGTTTCTTCCTGTCTCTTTCATCTTAGAAAACAATTTATTCCAGGAAGTAATTGCTAATCTTTCAATTCCTAATCTGTTCTTGAAGTTTAGAAGTTTACTGAGGATGGCAGGGCTGTCCTCTGAAAAGAAACTGGTTCAACTGAGCCTGTGTTCACAAGAGTTTAGAAGGAAGAAAGGGTATCTCATTAAGATGTACAAAGTTGAGACAGGACTGGACAGATCAGATGCAAGATGGATGCTTGCCCTGATTGCGCAGTCTTCAAACAAGGATCACTATTGTGAGACCAAATAAAGTGAATAAAAACAGCCTTAGAACATAGAACAATATACAGCGCAGAACAGGCCCTTGAACTAGATCTTTAGAGCGTAGGAGATTGAGGGGGGATCTTACAGAAGTGTGTAAGATCACGAGAGGCATGGATAGGGTGAATGCACTCAGAATTTCTCCCAGGGTTGGGAAATCAAGGACCAGAGGGCATCAGTTTAAGGTAAGAAGGGAAAGAATATATAGAACATAGAACAATACAGCGCAGAACAGGCCCTTCAGCCCTCGATGTTGCGCCGACCTGTGAACTAATCTAAGCCCATCCCCCTACACTATCCCATCATTATCCATATGCTTATCCAACGACTGTTTAAATGCCCCTAATGTGGCTGAGTTAACTACATTGGCAGGCAGGGCGTTCCACGCCCTTACCACTATCTGAGTAAAGAACCTGCCTCTGACATCTGTCTTAAATCTATCACCCCTCAATTTGTAGCTATGCCCCCTCGTACAAGCTGAAGTCATCACCCTTGGAAAAAGACTCTCACTGTCCACCCTATCTCATCCTCTGATCATCTTGTATGTCACTATTAAATCCACTCTTAGCCTCCTTTTCTCCAATGAGAACAGACCCACGTCCCTCAGCCTTTCTTCATAGGGCCTGCGCTCCAGACCAGGCAACATCCTGGTAAATCTCCTCTGCACCTTTTCCAGTGCTTCCACATCCTTCCTGTAATGGGGTGACCAGAACTGCACACAATATTCCAAATGAGACCGCACTAGCGCTTTGTACAGTTGCAGCATGACATCATGGCTCCGGAACTCAGTCCCTCTCCCAATAAAACCTAACACACCGTAAGTCTTCTTAACAGCACTATCAACCTGGGTGGCAACTTTCAGGGATCTATGTACATGGACACCAAGATCCCTCTGCACATCCACACTACCAAGAATCTTTTCATTGACCCGGTATTCTGCCTTCCTATTATTCCTCCCAAAGTGAATCACCTCACATTTATCCGTATTAAACTCCATTTGCCACCTTTCGGCCCAATTCTGCAGTTTATCCAAGTCTCCCTGTAACCTGTAACATTCTTCCACACTGTCCACCACTCCACCGACTTTAGAGTCATCTGCAAACTTACTAACCCATCCACCTATGCCTGCGTCCAAGTCATTTATAAAAATGACAAACAGCAGTGGTCCCAAAACAGATCCTTGAGGCATACCACTAGTGACTTGACTCGAGGCTGAATATTTTCATCTCTACTGCCCTTCTTGAACAAGGGCACAACATTTGCAATCCTCCAATCCTCTTGTACTAAACCTGTAGACAATGAGGACTCAAAGATTAAGGCCAAAGGCTCCGCCACCTCCTCCCCAGCTTCCCAGACAATCCTCGGAAAAATTCCATCTGGCCCAGGCAATTTATCTACCTTCACACCTTCTAGAATTGATAACACCTCCTCCTTACTAGCCTTAATCCTTTCAATTCTAGTAGCCCGTAACTCAGTCGTCTCCTCTACAATATTCTCCTGTTCCTCAGTGAAAACAGATGAGAAATAATCATTTAGCACCTCTCCGATCTCCACAGGGTCCACACACAACTTCCCACTTCTGTCCTTGACTGGCCCCATTCCTACTCTAGTCATCCTCCTATTCCTCACATACCTATAGAAAGCTTTAGGGTTCTCCTTTATTCTACCTGCTAATGTCTGCTCATGTCCCCTCCTTGCTCTTCTTAACTCACTCTTTAAATCCTTCCTAGCTAATCCGTAACTCTCCATTGCCTCATCTGAACCATCTTGTCTCATCGTCACATAAGCCTCCCTCTTCCCCTTAACAAGAGATACAATTTCCTTAGTAAACCACAGTTCCCTTACCTTATCGCTTCCTCCCTGCCTGACAGGGACATATCTATCAAGGACACGCAATATCTGTTCCTTAAACCAGCTCCACATTTTGATTGTCCCCATCCCCTGCCTTTTGCTAACCCATTCTATGCCTCCCAAGTCTTGCCTAATCGCATTATAATTGCCATTCCCCCATCTATAACTCTTGCCCTGTGGCATGTTCCTATCCCTTTCCATCGCTAAACTAAACATAACCGAATGATGGTCACTCTCTCCAAAGTGCTTCGCCTTGTCTCCAAAGTCTTCATTCAGATGGTGGTCAACCAGCAGAATTCTCTACTACAGAAAGCTGTGGAGGCTGAGTCAGATAATATTCAAGAAAGAGATACATAAATGTCTAGAATTTAAAGACATTAAGTGTTACGGGAAGAGAGTAGGAACCTGACATCGAGATCGTGGACTGTATTGAATGATGCAGGAAGGACGAAGGGCCTGCTTCTTGGTTTCTAAGTGAATAACTGTTGTGAGAGTGAGGGACTGACCTGAGCAGAGACACTGTAGTGCCCATGGCCTGAGTTTCCCACACTGCTTACCTCTCCGATCCAGTCGAGCCGAGGCCATGGTTTCTGGTGTTTGATGCTGGTGGACAGCAGGACCTCCAGTTTCAGGTTCATGCTGGGACCTGAGAGCCCGGATCTGGGTCTGTGTCCTCACTTGGAGGTACCTATTCACGGGGGGGGGGGAGATTCCAGTGACGGGGCGGGGGTGGAGATCAGTCACCGGGGGAGGTTGGTGATGTCATTCATCGGAGGGGGTGATGTCAGTCACCGGAGGGGGGGTGATGTCAGTCACTGGGGGGGGTGATGTCAGTCACCGGGGGAGGTTGGTGATGTCATTCATCGGGGGGGGGGGGGGGGTGATGTCAGTCGCCGGGAGGGGGGTTGATGTCAGTCACCGGGGGGGGGGGGGGGGGGGTGATGGCAGTCGCCGGGGGGGGGGGGTGATGATGTCAGTCGCCGGGGGGGGGGGTGATGTCAGTCGCCGGGAGGGGGGGTGATGTCAGTCACCGGGGGGGGGGGGGGGGGTGATGTCAGTCACCGGGGGGGGGGGGGGTGATGTCAGTCACCGGGGGGGGGTGGGGGGGGGTGATGTCAGTCACCGGGGGGGGTGGGGGGTGATGTCAGTCACCGGGGGGGGGGGTGATGTCAGTCACCGGGGGGGGGGGTGATGTCAGTCACCGGGGGGGGGGGGGGGGGGTTATGTCAGTCACCGGGGGGGGGGGTTATGTCAGTCACCGCGGGGGGGGGGGTGATGTCAGTCACCGGGGGGGGTGGGGGGTGATGTCAGTCACCGCGGGGGGGGGGGTTATGTCAGTCACCGGGGGGGGGGGGGTGATGTCAGTCACCGCGGGGGGGGGGGTTATGTCAGTCACCGGGGGGGGGGGGGGTTATGTCAGTCACCGGGGGGGGGGGTGATGTCAGTCACCGCGGGGGGGGGGGTGATGTCAGTCACCGCGGGGGGGGGGGGTGATGTCAGTCGCCGGGCCCTGCAAGAACATCCATCACCCACAGCCTGCTGTGAGGAACCATCAGCGGCCCGGCCCGGAGAGCTCCCTGCCGTGTCAGAGGCACCGCGCCGTGTCGGTCTCCGGTGAACAAACACCGCCTACATTCAGAGCTCCCCGTTATTCTGTGACGGCGGGAGCCGGCTCCGTTTGAATCTTCCCCCGGAACCGCCGCCTGACAACCGCTAAAGATCGGCAAGAAAAACAAGAGGGAACACTCTGGGAGGACCATAGAGACAGAGAGTGAGAGAGAGAGAGAGAGCTGGGAGGACCACAGAGTGAGAGAGAGAGAGACTGGGAGGACCAGAGAGAGAGAGAGAGAGAGAGACTGGCAGGACCACAGAGGGAGAGAGAGAGAGACTGGGAGGACCAGAGAGAGAGAGAGAGAGAGACTGGGAGGACCAGAGAGAGAGAGAGAGAGAGACTGGCAGGACCACAGAGGGAGAGAGAGAGAGACTGGGAGGACCAGAGAGAGAGAGAGAGAGAGACTGGCAGGACCACAGAGGGAGAGAGAGAGAGACTGGGAGGACCAGAGAGAGAGAGAGAGAGAGACTGGCAGGACCACAGAGGGAGAGAGAGAGAGACTGGGAGGACCAGAGAGAGAGAGAGAGAGAGACTGGCAGGACCACAGAGGGAGAGAGAGAGAGACTGGGAGGACCAGAGAGAGAGAGAGAGAGAGACTGGCAGGACCACAGAGGGAGAGAGAGAGAGAGACTGGGAGGACCACAGAGGGAGAGAGAGAGAGACTGGGAGGACCACAGAGGGAGAGAGAGAGAGACTGGGAGGACCAGAGAGAGAGAGAGAGAGAGACTGGCAGGACCACAGAGGGAGAGAGAGAGAGACTGGGAGGACCAGAGAGAGAGAGAGAGAGAGACTGGCAGGACCACAGAGGGAGAGAGAGAGAGAGACTGGGAGGACCACAGAGGGAGAGAGAGAGAGACTGGGAGGACCAGAGAGAGAGAGAGACTGGGAGGACCACAGAGGGAGAGAGAGAGAGACTGGGAGGACCACAGAGGGAGAGAGAGTGTGACATTGGGAGGACCAGAGAGAAAGAGAGACTGGAAGTACTGCGAGCGAGTGAGACAGAGGCTGGGAGGACAGTGGGAGACAGAGTGGGCTGGGCTGACCAGAGGAGGAGAGAGAGAGAGAGAGAGAGACTTGGAGGACAGAGAGAGAGAAGCAGAGGGGAAGAGAGAGAAAGTTGGAGACAGACTGGGAGGACCAGAGAGAGAGGGACTGGGGGGACTAGACAGAGAGAGACAGAGGGCGACTGGTGTGACCAGAGAAGGGAGTAGGGAGTGAGAGACTGGGAGAAGAACATTTGTGGAATTTGGTGCCAGTGAGGGTGCACTTTGGTGTGGGTGGTGTCAGGTTCTTTGGGACATCATTGAAGCAGATAAGGATGATTGCAGCAGTAACTGAGAGAAACAAAACCTTGTTTTTGTCATAACCGAGCAGCCTGTTCATTGGAGAACAGAGCTCATACCAATCCTGTTCATGGAGCCTTGATCAGCAGTGTCCAAACCCAAATCAATACAGTGTGGATCCGGAGGAACTCAGCAGGTCAGGCAGCATCAGAGCATCTGGAGAGTCGATGTTTCAGGTCGGGATCCTTCATGAGCCCTGATGAAGTGTCCTAACCGGAACATTGATTCTCCTAGTCCTCTGAAGCTGTCTGTTCCTCCTGCTCCACACTGTGTTGACTCTGACTTCCAGTGTCTCCTTTATTCTTTATTCATTAACGGTCTGAGGACATCGCTGGCCAGACAGCATTTATTGTCTGGAGTCACATGTCGGCCAGACCAGGTAAGGATGGCAGTTTCCTTCCCTGAAGGACATTAGTGAACCAGATGAGATTTTCTGACATTTGACAATGGATTCATGGTCATCATTAGACTCTTAATTCCAAATATTTTATTGAATTCAAATTCCATCATCTGCCGTGGCGGGATTGAAACCCAGGTCCCCAGGATTTTATCTGGCTCTCTGGATTAACAGTCCAGTGATAATACCAGGAAACCATTACCTCCCTGTTCTTGCTATTTCCAAGTGTCCAAACCTCCCTGCATGTGGAAACCAAGCTCCTCTGCTACTTCGTAAACAGCAGTAATAAAGACATATGCATCTCCTTTGCAGCTTGAAAATGTTTGTTCACTTCAGGATTCAAACCCTATATGTGTCTGTTATGAGTTTGAGTGAGTGAGTCTTTCTTGAGCAGTCTTTGGTCTCTGTGACTTGTGTGTTTGCAGCTCCAACTCCTGCATTTTAACAGCAATTCCCTCTCTCTGTTGTTCCTCCCATACCTTGTAGGCTCGTACTCTAACTCTTTCTCTCTCTTTTTCAGCTACAAGAAGAAGCTGGAAAGGCTGGGGCTTTTTTTCCCAGGAGCGTTGGAAGCTGCGGGGTGACCTTATAGAAGTTTATAAAGTCATGAGAGGCATGGTAGGGTGAATGGGCAAAGTCTTTATACGAGGTGGAGGAGTCCAAAACTGGAGGCAATAGGTTTAAGGTATCATCCACAAACTTACTTACCATTCCTCCCACATTCCCATCTCCGTCGCTTATGAATATCACAAGCAGAAAGGGACCCAGCACTGCTCCCTGTGGTACACCACTTCACACCGGGCTCCAATAACACAAACAGCCTCCTACCACCACCCTCTGTCCCGTGTAACTAAGCCAGCTTTAGTTTCAACTTCCCAAGTTACCCTGGATCCCATGTGGGATCTTGTCAAAGGCTTTGTCTCATTCATCTTTCTGAAGAGTTTTGTTAGTTTATTATATAATATTTTATAGCTAAAATTTACCAAGTAAAAACATGACACTATCAGTGTCAAAAACAAAGATACAAAAACAGATACAAAAATTTTTTAAAATCCTGATTAGACAGAAGAATGCTTATTAGTAGAGAGGCACAGTAAATCTCTGTAGTTCATGGTGGAATCTCTCTTCCAAGCGTCTCATTCCTCAGTGGCGAGCTAAGATCATTCACGGTGGCATGTGACTCATGCAGAAGCTAAAACATGTTCCCACTAAGGCATTGACCCTTTGAAAACAGCCCACCCCCACAGCACTCCTGTGGTGCTTAGCTTTGCATCTGGTTGGCACCTAGTTCATTCTCGCCACACATTGTCCACAAATTCATTTAACGTCCCTGAGCAGGCATGAACTCGAGGGTTATCTTTGGTCCTGACTAAAGTGAGGACTACATCGAATTCCTGAATCCTCCCACTCTGCTCCTGCAGCCATTTCAAAACAGCCTTTCTTGAAGCTTTTCCTCAGAAAAATGCAGCAGCTCTCAGAACAACTTTTCTAAAAATTGCCTGATCATATGTATTGAAAGTGAGCCCAGGGAGAGTGGGCCCGATGGGGAGGGGGAGGGGCCAGGGGGTAGGGCATGGGGTTGTGAGTGTAGGACTAGGGGGCGGGAGAGGGAGAGGCTGGGGAGTAGGGGGTGAGTGTAGGCCTGGGGGGTGGTGTGTGTAAGGGGCGTGGAGGGGAGGAGTATGGGTTTGGGAGTGGGATATGGGTCTGGGAGTAGGAGTGTGGGTCTGGGGCTGGAGTTGTGGGCCTGGGTGTGGGGCATGAGTCTGGGAGTAGGAGTGTGGTTCTGGGGGTAGGGGTGTGGGTCTAGGAGTGGTGTGTGGGTCTGGGGGTAGGGGTGTGGGTCTGGAGTTGGGGTGTGGGTCTGGGGATAGGGGTGTGGGTCTGGAGGTAGGTGTGTGTGTCTGAGAGTGGGGTATGGGTCTGAGGGTTTTGGTGTGGGTCTGGGGGTAGAGTTGTGGGTCTGGGTGTGGGGCATGAGTCTGGGAGTAGGAGTGTGGGTCTGGGGGTAGGGGTGTGGGTCTGGAGGTAGGTGTGTGCGTCTGGGGTGTGTAGGTGTGGGTCTGAGGGTTTTGGTGTGGGTCTGGGGGTAGTGTGTGGACCTGGGAGTGGGGTGTGGGCCTGGGGGTAGGGGTGTGGGCCTGGGGATAGGGGTGTGGGCCTGGGGATAGGGGTGTGGGCCTGGGGATAGGGGTGTGGGTCTGGGGATAGGGGTGTGGGACTGGAGTTAAGGGTGTGGCTCTGGGAGTGGGGAGTGGATCTGGGGTTAGGGGTGTGGGCCTGGGGGTAGGAGTTTGAGTCTATGAGTGGGGTGTGGGCCTGGGGGTAGGGGTGTGGGTCTGGGAGTGGGGCATGAGTCTGGGAGTAGGAGTGTGGGTCTGGGGATAGGGGTGTGGGTCTGGAGGTAGGTGTGTGCGTCTGAGAGTGGGGTGTGGGTCTGAGGGTTTTGGTGTGGGTCTGGGGGTAGTGTGTGGACCTGGGAGTGGGGTGTGGGCCTGGGGGTAGGGGTGTGGGTCTGGGAGTGGGGTGTGGGCCTGGGGATAGGGGTGTGGGCCTGGGGATAGGGGTGTGGGACTGGAGTTAAGGGTGTGGGTCTGGGAGTGGGGAATGGATCTGGGGTTAGGGGTGTGGGCCTGGGGGTGGGGTGTGGGCCTGGGGGTAGGAGTTTGAGTCTAGGAGTGGGGTGTGGATCTGGGGGTGGGTGTGTGGGCCTGAGGTTAGGGGTGTGAGTCGTTGGGAAGACTCTCACTGGATCTGGTACAGGTTAGACATGGTGATGTATGATTGGTCAGACGGGGTGAGAGGACAGTCTGCAGCTAATGTTGATTCCAGATCACTCCCTTGATCAACTTGATCTGGGCAAGATTCCCCAGTGCCCTGAACATTGAACCCCTGCCCCCCATAGGCTGCCCCATCATTGTGGCTGTGCCCAGACGTGGGGCCCCTCGCTGTGTTCCAACCCCCAGGCCCTGGGGCATGGCCATTGGGAGACCCAGGCAGCCTCTCTCCGTCAGGATCTCCCCTGGCCAACCTCAGGGACTGTGGACTGTCAGCCCCCTCCTGGGCTGGGCACTTAGCTTCGTGCCAGCTTGTGCCAATGATGTCTGTTGTAGCTCTCTCTCCCATCAGCAGCTCTCTCTCCAGCGCCATATTGTTACAGTCAGCAGCTTCACTCCCTGTGGATGGGGCACAGCAGCTTCTCCGGGAACCCCTCACCTGTATCGTGTCCACGCGACTCTCCATCACATCCAGGAAGCTGGATGGGTTAAAGCTCACTGCCACCGTCTGTAACACAGAGCACAGAACTCAGCACAGCTTGTTCCACACCGTCCCCATCAAACGCTCCCAGGGACAGGGATAGCATGGGGTTAGATACAGAGTAAAGCTCCCTCTACACCGTCCCCATCAAACACTCCCAGGGACAGCACAGGGTCAGATACAGAGTAAAGCTTTCTCTACACCGTCCCCATCAAACACTTCCTGGAACAGGGATAGCACGAGGTTAGATACAGAGTAAAGCTCCCTCTACACCGTCCCCATCAAACACTCCCAGGGACAGCACAGGGTCAGATACAGAGTAAAGCTTTCTCTACACCGTCCCCATCAAACACTCCCTGGAACAGGGATAGCACGAGATTAGATACAGAGTAAAGCTCCCTCTACACCGTCCCCATCAAACACTCCCGGGACAGGGTCAGATACAGAGTAAAGCTCTCTCTACACTGTCCCCATCAAACATAGTGAGGATAGGGACAGCATGGGGTTAGATACTACTTAAACTCAGTCTACTCTGTCCCCCATCAAACACTCCAATGACAAGTACAGCATGGAGTTACATACAGAGTAAAGCTCCCACTACACTGTCCCCATCAAACACTGCCGGCTCTGTGCGCTAAGCCTACCTTGTTTGGTTTCATGTACAGGTGCTCCAGTGTAGATTTTGGGTTTGGAATTTTGGGCCAGACATGAGGCTTGATCCTGGAAGGCAAACGTTTGAATCAGTTCCTTGTCCACAGTCAGAGGGCTGTCAACGATCTGAGAGAAATTATCCCTGTTGCCAGGATACTCCCATATCCTCACACGCTGCCTCCATCAGGATGGCTGCAGGTGTAATTAGTTTGCCAAGGGACTGTGAGATGTCATAGTGTGATGTATTTGGGGGAAGAGTGGCCGAGCAGTGTGGAATCAGGTTTGTAGGCGGGAGGGTCAACAGAAACAGAGGGCTTTGGAGCAGAAGTGGCCATTGGCTCATGGAGCCACTCCACTAGACAACAAGAACGCGGCTGGTCTGGTTAGGGACTTAGCTCCAGGCTCCTGACCAACCCCAGAATCCTCGGCTGCATTGTCACTCAGTAGTCTGCCACAGCCTGAGTAAATTCAGTGACCCAGTGCCCACTGCTGTCTGAAGAAGACTACACCACAGCATAACAACTCCCTGAGAGACAAAATAACATTATCCTCAACTCCATCATGGACAGGAGACTTTTGGTCTTAAACTGCCTCGTGTAGTCTTCTTCTCAAGGGGAAACATCCTCCTGGTATCTACTCTGTCAGGCCCCCTCACTGTCTTACGTCTTTCAATAAGATCATCTCTCATCGTTCAAATGGTCAATGCAATCAGTGCAAACTCTCCAACCTTTTCTCATAATATCAGTGCTTCATCCCAGGAATCAATCGAGTGAAACTCCTCTGAGCTGTTGTGATGCTACATGGATACAAATTCATGTGAGTGACAGGAAACCAAGAGATTGTGGCAAATCGATGTTTTGTGGACCGGAATGCTCCTGGGAATTATTGTTGGGAACCTTTCTTTTCCTGATATATAGCAATGAGCTCATTCCCAGGCCATTTTGTGCAGAGCGTTCTGCTTCTTATTAGTTTATCTTGCTAATTACCACATCAACAATTCAATTCCATTTCCCCTTTGTGAACCCGTGGCTAAAGGTGCTGGATGCCAGAGCACTGAATAAATGTGAGGAGATCGATTCTTAGCTAGTGGTGTGACAACATCGAGAATAGGCAGGAAAAGGGAGTTGAGAACAAGATGAGATCAGCCACGATTGTATTAAATAGTGGAGAAGGCTCTATTCATGGGCTAAATGGCCTACTGTAAGACCATCAAGAACAGTAGGAGGCCATTCAGCCCCTTGAGCCTACTCCCCCATTCAATAGGGTCATGGCTGATCCGACATTCCTCACATCCACTTTCCTGCCCTTTCCCCATATTCTTTGATTCCCCGACTGATAAAGAACCTATCTCAGCCTTAATTGAACACAAGGATTCTGCCCCCACAGCTCTCTGTGGCAAGGAGTTCCAAAGGCTCATAACCCTCCGAGAGAAGAAATTCCTCTTCATCTCAGCCTTTAACTGGTGTCGCTTTATTCCGAGACTGTGATCCCCTACACTGTCCCATGAGGGGAAACACCCTCTCAGTATTTACCCTGTCAGGCTGCTTCAGAATCTGACAGGTTTCAGTAAGATCACCTCACTCTCCTAAACTCCAGTGAGTCGAGTCGCAAACTGTTTAACCTTTGCTCATGAGGAGTCCCTCTGTACCAGGGATCATCCCAGTCAGTCTTCTCTGAACTACCTCCAATAAAATATATATGGAATGCTCTGCCCCAGAAGGCAGTGGAGGCCAACTCTCTGGATACTTTCAAGAAAGAGATGGATAGAGCTCTTCGAGATAGTGAAATCAATGGTTATGGGGATAAGGCACGAACACGATACTAATTGTGGATGATCAGCCATGATCATAATGAATGGTGGTGCTGGCTCGAAGGGCTGAATGGCCTACTCCTGCACCTATTGTCTAAAATGATGCCTTTCCTTAAATAAGGGACTAAAACTGCTTAAAGGCTCACTAGCACCTTGCACAGTTACAGTAAGACTTCCCTACTCCTACACTCCAATTCCCCTGAAATAAGGGCCAACCTTGAATTAGCCTCAGTGATAACAGGAGCTGCAGATGCTGGAAAATCCAAGATAACAAAGTGTGGAGCTGGATGAACACAGCAGGCCAAGCAGCATCTCAGGAGCACAAAAGCTGACGTTTCAGGCCTAGACCCTTCATCAGAGCATTAGCCTTCCTGATTACCTGCAGCACCCTGTGTGCTAGCTTTCTGCGTTTTATACACAAGTTACCCTCCCGTCCATTTCTGTTGCAGCAGCACATTAAATAATATTCTGTTTTTTTGTTCTCCCTTCCAAAATAAACACCTCACATTTTCCCACATTATGCTCCATTTGACTTTTTTTTCCCAGTTACTTAACCTATTAATATCTCTCCGTAAACTCTATGTATTCCTGCTCCTCGTCTGCCTAGGCATCTATTTTTGTGCCACCTGCAAATTTGTTTACAGTACATTTGTTTCCTTCCTCTAAGTCACTATTATACATTGTGAACAGCTGCTGTCACCAACCAGGAAAAGAAAGCCTTATCCCCACTTTCTGTTTCCTACCAGTGAGCCAATTTACACGGCTCACTGCCACGGAGAGGCAGCCAACATCAAAGACCCATCAGATCCCGGTAATGATCTCCTACAGCCTCTTCCATCAGGCTGAAGGTACAGAAGCTTGAACAGATTCAAGAACAGCTTCTTCCTGGCCATTATCAGACTGATGCATGGACTCTCTAGCTTCACATCATGCTTATCTTGCTTATGTTCATCTTGCCCAGTGCATGCCCCGTGTGGCATAACCTATGTGTATCGATCCTTTTTCCTCACCCTATGATCTGTATGTCCTTGCTTACTACGATTTGCCTGTACTGTTCATGATCAGAGCTTTTTACTGTACTTAGGTACATCTGACAACAAATACATCAAATCAAACTCTCTACCCATGTCAATATCCTACCTTCAAAACTTGGGCTCTTATGACTTAACGCTTTGTGAAGTACCTTGTTGAAAACCTGGAAGTCCACTACAACACGTCTACTGATTCCACTCCATCTACGCTCGTCGAAATTTCCTCAAAAAACTCTGATATGTTAGTCAGACACACTTTCTCTTTCATAAAGCCATGCTGACTCTGCTTGATTAGATTATAATTTTCTAGGTATGCTGCCATTACTTCCTCATTAATTGATTTCAACATTTTCCCAGCAATAGATGTTAGGCTAATCAGCCTGTAGTTTTCTGTTTTTTTTACCTCCCCCTCTGTCATATTAGCAATTTTCCAATCCTCTGGTATATCTTCAGAATCCAAGGATTTTTGGAAAACTATAACCATTGTATCCACTCTCTCTCCTTTACAATCCCAGAATGCAATCCATCAGGGCCAAAGGACATTTGCCTTCAAAGTAAGGAGCATGAGGTTTAGAGGATATTTCAGGAAAACATTGCAAACTCTTGACAACAGATCTTATTCTCACATTTTTTACAACCACTCTGCACTTTGAAACCTCAATTCTAGTGTATTATTGCCTTGTGGTCTGTACACCCTTGTAAGATATGATCTGCCTGTACTGCTTGCAAAACAAAACTTTTCGCTGTACTTGGGTACATGTGATAACACTAAATCAAATCAAATTTCCCCAGAGGGTGGTGAGGATCCGGAACTCATTGTCTGAAGGCTGTTAGAGGTAGGAACTTTCAAAACATTGAGCAAGTATTTTGATAGGCACTTAAAATAGTACAGCATATAATGCTACGGGCCAGGTACAGATAAATGGGATTAGATAAATGAATGTTTGATGACCAGCACAGATATGATGGGCCAAAAGGCCTCTTCCTGGGCTGTAAAAACTCTGACTTTCTAACTCCTAAGTGTTCAAAATCTTTCAGTTAAACTCTCTTTCAAGTCCTACCAATGACAGGTTGCTTCTCTTTTCAGTAATTCTCAGATCTGAGTTAAATTGAATCTTTGGGTAGGAAACAGAAAGTGTTAAAGACCAAAGTATCGACTACAATTTACCTGATTTAGTAGCTCCCAAATTTACTCAACATTAAACTTGATATTCCACACTCATTTTCAAATATACATTTCCCTAGAAGTTTTAAGTTTTCCTGTTTGCAGTTAGCTGAGCATTCCTTTGTTTACAGGTTACAAACTGACATCTTATCTTTGCAGCCTGTTTTTCCTTGATCTTGCAAGTTCTTCCTTCCTCCGAAAGAAACAACTTTTGCTGCCTCCCCCCAGGAACTTTCTCCTTCCCCCTAAACCTGGCCCAGTCTCTTTCCCCTTGACGGGCAGTGGAGTGATCATACAGGATCCCTGCCTTCCCAGGGAGCCTGCCATAACATCCAGGTGACAAACCACAAGTGACTCACTCATTGGTGCTTCTTCAGATCGCAACCACTCAGTGATTCTCCAATCACAGGCTGTATCTCTCCTGGGATAATGGGAACTGCAGATGCTGGAGAATCCAAGATAATAAAGTGTGAAGCTGGATGAACACAGCAGGCCCAGCAGCATCTCAGGAGCACAAAAGCTGACGTTTCGGGCCTAGACCCTTCACCAGAGAGGGGGATGGGGTGAAGGTTCTGGAATAAATAGGGAGAGAGGGGGAGGTGGACCAAAGATGGAGAGAAAAGAAGATAGGCGGAGAGGAGAGTATAGGTGGAGAGGTAGGGAGGGGATAGGTCAGTGCGGGGAAGACGGACAGGTCAAGGAGGTGGGATGAGGTGGTAGGTAGGAAATGAAGGTGCGGCTTGCGGTGGGAGGAGGGGATGGGTGAGAGGAAGAACAGGTTAGCGAGGCAGGGACAGGCTGGGCTGGTTTTGGGATGCAGTGGGCGGAGGGGACGAACTGGGCTGGTTTTGGGATGCGGTGGGGGAAGGGGTGATTTTGAAGCTGGTGAAATCCACATTGATACCATTGGGCTGCAGGGTTCCCAAGCGGAATACGAGTTGCTGTTCCTGCAACCTTCGGGTGGTATCATTGTGGCACTGCAGGAGGCCCATGATGGACATGTCATCTAAAGAATGGGAGGGGGAGTTGAAATGGTTCGCGACTGGGAGGTGCAGTTGTTTATTGCGAACTGAGCGGAGGTGTTCTGCAAAGCGGTCCCCAAGCCTCCGCTTGGTTTCCCCAATGTAGAGGATGCCACACTGGGTACAATGGATACAGTATACCACATTGGCAGATGTACAGGTGAACCTCTGCTTAATATGGAAAGTCATCTTGGGGCCTGGGATAGGGGTGAGGGAGGAGGTGTGGGGGCAAGTGTAGCATTTCCTGCGGTTGCAGGGGAAGGTGCCGGGTATGGTGGGGTTGGAGGGCAGTGTGGAGTGAACAAGGGAGTCATGGAGAGAGTGGTCTCTCTGGAAAGCAGACAAGGGTGGGGATGGAAAATGCGGTGGGGTCAGATTGGAGATGGCGGAAGTGTCGGAGGATGATGCGTTGTATCCGGAGGTTGGTGGGGTGGTGTGTGAGAACAAGGGGGATCGTCTTTGGACGGTTGTGGCGGGGGTGGGGTGTGAGGGATGTGTTGTGGGAGACGCGGTCAAGGGCGTTCTCGACCACTGTGGGGAGGAAGTTGCAGTCCTTGAAGAACTTGGACATCTGGAATGTGCGGGAGTGGAATGCCTCATCGTTGGAGCAGATGCGGCAGAGGCGGAGGAATTGGGAATAGGGGATGGAAATTTTGCAGGAGGGTGGTTGGGAGGAGGTGTATTCTAGGTAGCTGTGGGAGTCGGTGGTCTTGAAATGGACATCAGTTACAAGCTGGTTGCCTGAGATAGAGACTGAGAGGCCCAGGAAGGTGAGGGATGTATTGGAGATGGCCCAGGTGAACTGAAGGTTGGGGTGGAAGGTGTTGGTGAAGTGGATGAACTGTTCGAGCTCCTCTGGGGAGCAAGAGGCGGCGCCGATACAGTCATCAATGTAACGGAGGAAGAGGTGGGGTTTGGGGCCTGTGTAGGTGCGGAAGAGGGACTGTTCCACGTAACCTACAAAGAGGCAGGCATAGCTGGGGCCCATGTGGGTGCCCATGGCCACCCCCTTAGTCTGTAAGAAGTAGGAGGAATCGAAAGAGAAGTTGTTGAGGGTGAGGGTGTCAATGGAGGGGGACTAGTCGGGCCTGCAGGATAGGAAGAAGCGGAGGGCCTTTCCGCATGCAGATGGCCTCAAGGCCCTCCGCTTCTTCCTGTCCCGCAGCACATCCCTCACCTTCCTGGATGTCTCAGTCTCAATCTCAGGCAACCAGGTTGTAACTGATGTCCATTTCAAGCCCGCCGACTCCCACAGCTACCTAGAATACACCTCCTCCCACCCACCCTCCTGCAAGAATTCCATCCCCTATTCCCAATTCTTCCACCTCCGCCGCATCTGCTCCCACGATGAAGCATTCCACTGCCGCACATCCCAGATGTCCAAGTTTTTCAAGGACCACAACTTTCCCCCCACAGTGGTCGAGAAGGCCCTTGACCGCATTTCCCATAACACATCCCTCACACCCCGCCCCCGCCACAACTGCCCAAAGAGGATCCCCCTCGTTCTCACACACCACCCCACCAACCTCCGGATACAACGCATCATCCTCCGACACTTCTGTCATCTCCAATCCGACCCCACCACCCAAGACACTTTTCCATCCCCGCCCCTGTCTGCTTTCCGGAGAGACCACTCTCTCTGTGACTCCCTTATCCACTCCACATTCCCCTCCAACCCCACCACACCCGGCACCTTCCCCTGCAACCGCAGGAAGTGCTACACTTGCCCCCACACCTCCTCTCTCACCCCAATCTCACGTCTCAAGATGACTTTCCATATTAAGCAGAGGTTCACCTGCACATCTGCCAATGTGGTATAGTGTATCCATTGTACCCGGTGTGGCTTCTTCTACATTGGGGAAACCAAGCAGAGGTTTGGAGACTGCTTTGCAGAACACCTCCGCTCGGTTCGCAATAAACAACTGCACCTCCCAGTCGCAAACCATTTCCACTCCCCCTCCCATTCTCTAGATGACATGTCCATCATGGGCCTCCTGCACTGCCACAATGATGCCACCTGAAGGTTGCAGGAACAGCAACTCATATTCCGCTTGGGAACCCTGCAGCCCAATGGCATCAATGTGGACTTCACCAGCTTCAAAATCTCCCCTTCCCCCACCGCATCCCAAAACCAGCCCAGTTCGTCCCCTCCCCCCACTGCACCACACAACCAGCCCAGCTCTTCCCCTCCACCCACTGCATCCCAAAACCAGCCCAGCCTGTTCTTCCTCTCACCCATCCGTTACTCCCACCCCAAGCCGCTCCTCCATTTCCTACCTACTAACCTCATCCCACCTCCTTGACCTGTCCGTCTCCCCTGGACTGACCTATCCCCTCCCTACCTCTCCACCTATACTCTCCTCTCCACCTATCTACTTTTTTCTCCATCTTCGGTCCGCCTCCCCCTCTCTCCCTATTTATTCCAGAACCCTCACCCCATCCCCCGCTCTGATGAAGGGTCTACGCCCTAAAACCTCAGCTTTTGTGCTCCTGAGATGCTGCTTGGCCTGCTGTGTTCATCCAGCTTCACATTTTGTTATCCTGTATCCTGGTATGCCTCTGATAGGCTCAATAGTAAGCCAATCAACATTAAATGTGAGATAAAACCAGCCAGTGATGGAGGAGCAGTTCCTCCCAGAAGCAGCTCTCCAGTACATAGGGGTTGGGGGGGAAAAGAATTGGGTGATATCGGAGGCTGGGGGGGTGCGCAGGAGAGTGTAGGTTTTGGGTGGGTGTGGAGCGGAGGATATGGGTGGGGGAGGAGTGAAGGTTTTGGGTGGGTGTGGAGCAGAGGATACAGGTGGGGGAGGAGTGAAGGTTTTGGGTGGGTGTGGAGTGGACGATATGGGTGGCGGAGGAGTGAAGGTTTTGGGTGAGTGTGGAACGGAGGATATGGGTGGGGGAGGAGTGAAGGTTTTGGGTGGGTGTGGAGCGGAGGATATGGGTGGGGGAGGAGTGAAGGTTTTGGGTGAGTGTGGAGTGGACGATATGGGTGGGGAAGGAGTGAATGTTTTGGGTGGGTGTGGATTGGAGGATATGGGTGGGGGAGGAGTGAAGGTTTTGGGTGGGTGTGGAGTGGAGGATATGGGTGGGGGAGGAGTGTAGGTTTTGGGTGGGTGTGGAGTGGAGGATATGGGTGGGGGAGGAGTGAATGTTTTGGGTGGGTGTGGAGTGTAGGATATGGGTGGTGGAGGAGTGAAGTTTTTGTGTGTGTGTGGAGCGGAGGATATGGGTGGGGGAGGAGTGACAGCTTTGGGTGGGTGTGGAGTGTAGGATATGGGTGGGGGAGGAGTGAATGTTTTGGGTGGGTGTGGAGTGTAGGATATGGGTGGTGGAGGAGTGAAGTTTTTGTGTGTGTGTGGAGCGGAGGATATGGGTGGGGGAGGAGTGACAGCTTTGGGTGGGTGTGGAGTGTAGGATATGGGTGGGGGAGGAGTGAATGTTTTGTGTGGGTGTGGAGCGGAGGATATGGGTGGGGGAGGAGTGAAGGTTTTGAGTGGGTGTGGAAAACGAGATATGGATATGTGTGATAAGGGGGAATATTGCTGGATGTGGAGTAGGGAATGTGGGTGGGAGTGAATTGAAGAGTGTTGGACCTTGGGAGGGATTAAATGGGTGAGTAGGGTCAATGATAATAGAATTGCTACAGCGTGGGAGCTGGCTATTCAGCCCATCGAGTCTATGCTGACCCTCTGAAAATCATCCCACCCAGACCCACCTCCCCACCCTGTCCATGTAACCCTACACATCCCATGGCTAACCCACCTCAGCTACACTTCCCTGAACACTGCAGACAATTTAACTTGACCAATCCACCTAGCCTGCACATCTTTGGACTGTGGGAGGAATCCGGAGCACCTGGAAGTAGCCCATGCAGACATTTGTCCAAGCAGACAATGTGCAAACTCCACACAGAGGGTCATCCAAGGCCAGATTTGAACATGGGTCCTTGGCGCTGTGATGCTCCAGTATTAACCACTGAGCCACCATGCTACCCCATGATAGGGGGATTGAGTGGGTGGGTGCAGGGTTTACATGGGACTGTGGGAGGGGGATTAAATGGGGGGGGTAGTGTCAGTGATGGGGTGAGAGTGTACATGGGGCTGTGGGAGGCGGATTAAATGTGGGTGTAGTGTCAGTGATGGGGCGAGAGTGTACATGGGGCTGTGGGAGTGGGATTAATTGAGTGGGTAAGGTCAGTGATTCGGGGAGAGTGTACATGGGGCTGTTGAGTTGGGGGGGGACGTTGCTTGTGACACAGTTTACATTCCCGTGTTGTGAAAGCTGTTGAATTGCACTGACCTGTTTTCCCAGCACAGTACACTGAGACCGATGATAATGATGAGAAGCAGAGTCAGTAAGGACATAGTTAGCTTGATACCTGTAGCCAAAAGCCAGAACATAAGCACATATCAGAGCCATGCCATTCCAGTGTTGGTGATGGTATAATTTCATTCCTTTTGCAGCCACTGCCTGTTTGATTGTCCTTGTACAGTGTGCACGTACTTACCGAGTAACAACCTGGCGAAATGGGCCGAGAAATGGCAAACAGCGTCTAATACAGATAAGTGTGAGGTGCTGCATTTTGGAAAGTCACATCAAGGTAGGAGATTCACGGTGAATGATAGGGCTTTAAGGAATGTAGTGGAACCTTGGAGTTCAGGAGCAGGGTTCTCTGAAAGTGGAGTCACAGGTAGACAGGGCAGTGAGGAAGGCTTTTGGCACACTAGCCTTCATCAGGCAGGGCATTGTGTGTAGAAGCTGGGACATTATGTTACAGTTGTACAGGATGTTGGTGAGGCTGCACTTGGAGTATTGTGTTCAGTTTGGGTCACCTTGCTATGGGAAGGATGTTATTAAACTGGAAAGTGTGCAGAAGGAATTTACAGGGATGTTGCCAGGTCTCAAGGGACTGAGTTATAGGGAGAGGTTGGACTAGATCTTTAGAGTGTAGGAGACTGAGGGGGGATCTTAACAGAAGTGAATAAGATCATGACAGGCATGGATAGGGTGAATGCACTCAGTCTTTTTCCCAGGATTGGGAAATCAAGGGAGAGATGGCATCAGTTTAGGGTAAGAAGGGAAAGAATATATAGAACATAGAACAACAGAGCGCAGAACAGGCCCTTCAGCCCTCGATGTTGCGCCGACCTGTGTACTAATCTAAGCCCCTCCCCCTACACTATCCCATCATTATCCAAATGCTTATCCAAGGACTGTTTAAATGCCCCTAATGTGGCTGAGTTAACTACATTGGCAGGCAGGGCGATCCATGCCCTTACCACTCTCTGAGTAAAGAACCTGCCTCTGACATCTGTCTTAAATCTATCACCCCTCAATCTGTAGCTATGCCCCCTGGTACAAGCTGACATCATCATCCTCGGAAAAAGATTCTCACTGTCCATCCTATCTAATCTTTCTCTGATCATCTTGTATGTCTCTATTAAATCCCCTCTTAGCCTCCTTTTCTCCAATGAGAACAGACCCAAATCCCTCAGCCTTTCTTCATAAGACCTTCACTCCAGACCAGGCAACATCCTGGTAAATCTCCTCTGCACCTTTTCCAATGCTTCCACATCCTTCCTGTAATGGCGCGACCAGAACTGCACACAATATTCCAAGTGAGGTCGCACTAGCGTTTTGCACAGTTGCAGCATGACATCACGGCCTGGGAACTCAATCCCTCTACCAATAAAACCTAACACACCGTAAGTCTTCTTAATAGCACTATCAACCTGGGTGGCAACTTTCAGGGATCTATGTACATGGACACCAAGATCCCTCTGCACATCTACACTACCAAGAATCTTTCCATTGACCCTGTATTCTGCCTTCCTATTATTCCTCCCAAAGTGAATCACCTCACATTTATCTGTATTAAACTCCATTTGCCACATTGCGGCCCAATTCTGCAGTTTATCCAAGTCTCCCTGCAACCTGCAACATTCTTCCACACTGTCCACCACTCCACTGACTTTAGTGTCATCTGCAAACTTACTCACCCATCCACCTATGCCCACGTCCAAGTCATTTGTAAAAATGACAAACAGCACACCACTAGTAACCGGACTCCAGGCTGAATATTTTCCATCAACCACCACTCGTTGCCTTCTTACAGAAAGCCAGTTTCTAATCCAAACTGCTAAATCTCCCTCAATCCTGTGCCTCTATTTTCTCCAATAGCCTACCATGTGGATCCTTATCAAAGGCTTTACTGAAGTCCATGTACACCACCCCAACTGCCCTACCCTCATCCACATGCTTGGTCACCTTCTCAAAAAACTCAATGAGGTTTGTGAGACACGACCTGCCCCTGACGAATCCATGCTGACTATCTCCAATCAAATTGTTGCTTGCTAGATTATTATAAATCCTATCTCTTATAATCCTTTCCAAAATTACTCCTACAACAGACGTAAGGCTCACAGGTCTATAATTACCTGGGTCATCCCTACTGCCCTTCTTGAACATGGGCACAACATTTGCAATCCTCGAGTCCTCTGGTACTAAACCTGTAGACAATGAGGACTCAAAGATCAAGGCCAAAGGCTCCGCCACCTCCTCCGAGCTTCCCAGAGAATCCTCGGAAAAATCCCATCCGGCTCAGGGGATTTATCTACCTTCACAACTTCTAGAATTGATAACACCTCCTCCTTACTAACCTCAATCCTTTCAGTTCTAGAAGCCCCTAACTCAGTCATGTCCTCTACAATATTCTCCTGTTCCTCAGTGAAAACAGATGAGAAATAAGCATTTAGCACCTCTCCGATCTCCACAGGGTCCACACACAACTTCCCACTTCTGTCTTACATGGAAACCTGAGGGACAACGTTTTTTGCACAGAGGGTGGTACGCACATGGAATGAGCTGCCAGCGGAAGTGGTTGAGGTGGGTATATTAACAACATTTAAAAGGCATTTGGACAAATACATGGACAGGAAAGGTTTAGAAGGATCTGGGCCAAGGGCAGGGAAATGGGGTTCGTGTGGATGGATTTGGTTGGCATGGACCAGTTTGGGCCGCAGGGCCCATCTCCATGCTGTTAGAGTCTGTGAGGTACGGTGGGTTGGGGAGGTGGTGAGTTGGGGAGGTGGTGGTGTGGGCGGGGTGGTGGGATCCACGAGTGCTGTGGTTGGGGCGGCATTCAGTCTGTCAAATGAGAGAGGACAGTTATTGTAATCACAGAATCCCTACAGTGTACAAACAGGCCCTTCGGCCCGACACGTCCGCACTGACCTTCAGAGCATCCCACCCAGACCCATCCCCCTATAAGCCACCTAATCTACACATCTCTGAACACCACAATTTAGCACGGCCAATCCACCTAGCCTGCACATCTTGGACTGTGGGAGGAAACCGGAGCACCACACAGACACAGGGAAAACGTGTAAACTTGACACAGACAGTCGCCCAAGGGTGGCATCGAACCCAGGTCCCTGGCGCTGTGCTAACCACTGAGCCACAGTACCGCCCCTCTGTGGGGCAGTATCGGAGGGACTGACACTAACAGAGTGCATCATACAGACTGGGTTGCCTGGCCAGTCGCAGGGCTGGGGTGACCTGTTTGGGACTTAGATTACAGAGGTGGGGAGTGATTCTGCAGACATTGTCCATGTGTGTGCCAACAACATCAGCATCTGCGAAGGGTGTTTGAGAAATTCAGGGCACAATTAAAAAACTGACTTTTAAAGATAATAATCTCTGGATTACTAACTGGACCATGACCTCATTGTCATAGAGTCACACCGCACAGAAACACTCTTTGGCCCAATTTGTCCATGCCACCCAGGTTTCCCCCAAAGTAAACTAGTCCCATTTGCATGTGTTCAACCCATATCCCTTCAAACCCTTCCTATCCATGTACACACCCAGGTGCTTTTTGAATGTTCTAATTGTGCCGGCCTCCACCACTTCCTCTGGCAGCTCATTCCACACCGCACCACCCTCTGTGAGGAAAAAGTTGCCCCTCAGGTCCCTTTTAAATCTTTCATCTCTCACCATAAACCTATGCCCCTCTAGTTTTGGACACCCCTGCCCTGGAGAAAGACCTTGGCTATTCACCCTGTCTATGTCCCTCATGATTTTATAGACCTCTGTAAGGCCACATCACAGGCTCCTACACAAAGCACATGACATCCCAATGCCGATACTCAACGCTCTGACCAATGAAGGAAAGTGTACCAAACGCCTTCTTCAGAATTACAAATGTCAAACTTGGCAAGAGAAGAAAACAAGGTGCTACAGTTATCAGATTTAAGATTAAACCTGTATTGGGATTAATTAGCAATTAACATCCACTAATTACAGTTAGTGCCTTGAACTGACCCCACCCCACTAGACAATAGCGTGACAGATACATCACCTCAATCTTCCTACCAATCCCATGTTGTTTGGTTTTAAAAAGATTTGCGTGTGAATCTGCTAACTCACTGAACAGCCATAGCCCTCTCAGAGTTGTAAACTTCAGAATTCGTGTGCTTCGACTTGTGATGAAAGCCATTTTCTATGCCAGGGAAGATAGGCTTTGTGCAAAATAAAATTCAGCACATTCTGTACAAGAGGCAACGTTCAGTTGTTCACTATGATTTGAGGCAGAGGAGATCAGTACAAAGTTTTTGAATAGGTCACATGAGAGAGTGGGGGAGCTCACTGAAAAGCGTTATAATGTCGCTGAGGAAAGGGACAGAGGTGGTCTTCATTTTCAGAGTGCTGCAGGGAAGGTATCTAGAGCCATTGGAAGGCCGTGCACGATTACAGCAAACTCAGGAAGAAACTGTGTGAATGTGTGGCTCAGAGATCAGTGTGCGAGAATTGATTTCTGAATCATTGGGTGGCTCAAGGACTGGAGAAAGTGGAGGCAATACCAGTGGGACATTTCCTGAGCTAGGAAGAGAGTCCTAGCAAAATCATATAACCAGGACATCCCAGCAGGCCTAAAACACACTACTGGTGAAGAGGGTTCATGCAAACGGAGATTTGAAACTATGTCCCAGAATGTTACATGGGTTTCTGGATTGATATTCGAGCAATAAACCCACTAGATCAGTACCTTCCCCAGGCTGCCCTTGTCCAACCTTCCTGCACCAGGCTCCTGGCCGTGAATGTGATAACATTTATCTGATGTTTGCGTGCAAGGTGTGTCCTTTAAGTCAGGGCAAAGTGGAATAGTTTGCAAAGGGAATGCAACTGAGATAGGTCTTTATGTGGCCAGCTCGCTGAGGAGACAAAGTTAAACTAAAACTTATTCAAAGTAAGTTGTGTGAGAAAATACACATTTTGTTAAAGGTTCTTACTTACTCTCATCAGAACAATTCACAAGAATACCAATTCAAGGGGAAAACCAAGGCTTTAGTGCATGACAGGAGAATGCTGATTGGGTGGCCAGTGGACTCTCATTGGTATAGAAGGTGACATGGAGAAAGCAACTATTAATGCTGATTGACAGTTAACAGCCAGGTTTTATTTACATTTTAAACCCCACAGATTGATGCTGATTGGTCAGGGCATTTCCCTGAAATAAAACAGTCAATGGCTATCATCAAAATTGGTAAGTTTAACACACCACCCCCTGCAAATTCCCTTCCAATCCTCTCGCCAACTGATGTGGAAATACATTGCCATTCCTTCAGTGTCACTGGGTCAAAATCCTGGAATTCCTTCCCAAAGGGACATTGCTGGGTCCACCTACAGCACATGGATTGCAGCTGTTCAAGAAGGCAACTCAACCCCACCTTCTCAAGGGGCAGTTAGGGATGAGTGAGAAATGTTGGCCCAACCAACCTCACTCTTATCGCATAAAATAATTTTTAAAAATGGAATTTATTAATGATAGGCAGTAAGGAATTTATTAATGATAGGCAGTAAGGCTTTATGTCAGGAAGATTGTGGCTCTCAAAATTGATTGAGTAGTTTCGAGGAAGTAGCAAAGATGATTGCTGAGGGCATGCTGTCTACATGGACTTTAGCAAGGCCTTGGACAAGGTCTCTCAGGGCAGGTTGATTCAAAAGGTGAAGTCACATGAGATCACATGCGGTGATAAGATGGACATAGAACTGACTTAATGAGAGGAGACAGAGAGTAGAAGTGAGAGGGTACACTTCTGGCTGGAGATCCGTGACCAGTGGTGTTCTGCAGGGAACATTGCTGGAACTACTGTTGTATCTAATATATATAAATGATTTGAAGGAGAATGTAGGTGGCCTGATTAGTGCGTTTGTAGATGTTACAAAGACTGGGGGAGCTGCAGATAGTTAAGAAGATTGCCAGAGGCTACAGCAGGATACAGATGGGCTGGAGACATGGGCAGAGAAATGGCAGATGGAGACAAATGTGAGGGAAGTATTTAGTAAATGGTAGAACCCACGGTGGCTCAGTGGTTAGCCCAGCTGCCTCACAGCACCAGGCACCCGGATTTGATTCCACTCTCAGGCAACTGTCTGTGTGGAGTTTGCATATTCTCCCCATGTCTGTGTGTGTTTCCTCCGGGTACTCCAGTTTCCTCCCACAGTCCAAAGATGTGCAGGTTAGGGTGGATTGGCCATGCTAAATTGCCCGTAATGTCCAGGGATGTGTAGATTTAGGTGGATTAGCCACGGGAAATGCAGCATTACAGGGAAAGGGTAGGGGGCTGGGACTGGGTGGGATGCTCTTTGGAAGGGTGATGTGGACATGTTGGGCTGAATGGCCTGTTTCCACACTCTAGGGATTCTATGATTCTATGAACCCTTCGTACCATCAACAAACAGAGGGATCTAGGCACACAGGTCCACAGTTCCCTGAAAGTTGCAACACAAATGGTTCAGGTGGTCATGAGGATATCTGACACCCTGGCCTTCATCGCCTGGGGCAGAGGGTATAAAAATTGGCAAGGCATGTTGTAGCTGTATAGGGCTTTGGTTTGGCCACATTTGGAATATTGCGGATAATTCTGGTCACCACACGACCCGAAGGATGTGGATGGTTTGGAAAGGGCACAGAAAAGGTTTACCAGGATGTTGCCTGGTCTGGAAGGTATTAACTATATGGAGAGATTGGAAAAAAGTCGACCTGTTTTCACTTTATGTCAGAGGCTTAGGGGTGGCCTGATAGAAATTTACACAATTATGAGAGGCATGGACAGTCTTTTTCCCAGGTTAGAAATGTCAGTCTCTGTGGGGCAAAAGTTTATAGAGATGTGAGAGCTATGTTTTTTACACGGAGGGTGGTAAGTGCCTGGAATGCGCTGCCAGAGGAGATGGTGGAAGCAGATAGAATAACAATGTTTAAGAGGCAAGTTGCCATAAATGTGAACAGGGAATAGAGAGATACACACAGCATAGAGTCATAAGGTGCTTAGTTTCGAAAGGCAACATGTGTCGGCACAGTTTTGGTATTCCAGTGCTGCATTGTTCTTTGTTCTGAATTAATTCACGTTCATTTTTAGGCCTGGTTTTAATTCCAGGCTAATGAATTTAATTTAAATGTCACTGTGAGCTGTGGTCAGATTCCAACCTTTTCCCAGAGCATGAGCCTAGCTCACTGCATGACCAACCCAGTGACATTACTAGTGTGTTACGATTCTCTGTTCTGTGAGGGGTGACAGAAAATGCAACCTGAAGCAATCAGGTGAGCTCTTGTGTTCTCACAGCCCCATCACTGTAAATCTGAACAGTCACATGCAGAAGGAGAACAACCATGGCCTGATTGAATGACAGGAACTGAGTGGCCTACTTCTGCTCGGATTTCCTTTGGTCCCAGTTAGCATGACAGGAATAGTGCCAGATGACTGGAGGATAGCAAATGTGGTTCCCCTGTTCAAGAAGGGGAGTAGAGACAACCCTGGTAATTATAGACCAGTGAGCCTTACCTCAGTTGTTGGTAAAGTGTTAGAAAAGGTTATAAGGGACAGGATTTATAATCATCTAGAAAATAATAAATTGGTGAGGGATAGTCAGCATGGTTTTGTGAAAGGAAGGTCGTGCCTCACAAACCTTATTGAGTGCTTTCAGAAGGTGACCAAACAGGGAGATGAGAGTAAACCGGTTGATGTGGTGCATATGGATTTCAGCAAGGCATTCGATAAGGTTCCCCACAATAGGCTATTGTACAAAATGCGGAGGAATGGGATTGTGGGAGATATGGCAGTTTGGATCGGAAATTGGCTTGCTGAAAGAAGACAGAGGGTGGTAGTTGATGGGAAATGTTCATCCTGGAGACCAGTTACTAGTGGTGTACCGCAAGGGTCGATGTTGGGTCCACTGCAGTTTGTCATCTTTATAAATGACCTGGATGTGGGCGTAGAAAGATGGGTTAGTAAATTTGCAGACGACACTAAGGTCGGTGGAGTTGTGGATAGTGACGAAGGATGCTGTCGGTTGCAGAGAGACATAGATAAGCTGCAGAGCTGGGCTGAGAGGTGGCAAATGGAGTTTAATGCAGACAAGTGTGAGGTGATGCGCTTTGGTAGGAGTAACCAGAAGGCAAAGTACAGGGCTAATGGTAAGATTCTTAGTCGTGTAGATGAGCAGAGAGATCTTGGTGTCCATGTACACAGATCCTTGAAAGTTGCCACCCAGGTTGACAGGGCTGTTAGGATGGCATACAGTGTTTTAGCTTTTATTAATAGAGGGATCGAGTTCCGGAACCAAGAGGTTATGCTGCAGCTGTACAAAACTCTGGTGCGGCCGCACTTGGAGTATTGTGTACAGTTCTGGTCACCGCATTATAAGAAGGATGTGGAAGCTTTGGATAGGTGCAGAGGAGATTTACTAGGATGTTGCCTGGTATGGAGGGAAGGTCTTACAAGGAAAGGCTGAGGGACTTGAGGCTTTTTTCATTAGAGAGAAGAAGGTTGAGAGGTGACTTAATTGAAACATATAAAATAATCAGAGGGTTAGATAGCGTGGATAGGGAGAGCCTTTTTCCTAGGATGGTGACGGCGAGCACGAGGGGGCATAGCTTTAAATTGAGGGGTGAAAGATATAGGACAGATGTCAGAGGTAGTTTCTTTACTCAGAGAGTATTAAGGGAATGGAACACTCTGCCTGCAATGGTAGTAGATTCGCCAACTTTAGGTACATTTAAGTCGTCATTGGGCAAGCATATGGACGTACATGGAATAGTGTAGGTTAAATGGGCTTGAGATCGGTATGACAGGTTGGCACAACATCGAGGGCCGAAGGGCCTGTACTGTGCTGTAATGTTCTATATGTCCAAATTCACTGGATAGTGCACACTGCGTATCAACAGGCGATTGGAGTCCAGTCTATGACAGCACTTGCCCTTTGCTTATTGCTCCAATAACATTCACCCACTCTGTTCCCAAATCCCTTCAGCACCTTCTGCTCCAATCCCCTCTCCTGATCACTGGGTTTAAATTTTGACCACAGGAAGTGAATTCCGCACTGTCACACCCCTCTGCGGAGGATTCTCCTGCTCTGTTCAAAATCTCTTCCAGTTAATCTGTTAGAAACCAAGCCCTCATTCCAGACCTCCAGATCCTGCAGATTCTCTGCTTTTGCATACACCAAAACCAACACCGCAGATGCCGGAAATCTGAAACAAGCCTAGAATGTGCTGGAGAAACCCAGCGGGCCTGCCTGTGTCTGTGGAGAGAGAAACAGAATTAATGTTTTGAGTTGGAAGATTTGAAACGTTAATTGTGTTTTTCTCTCTCCCCAGACGCTGCCGGACCTGCTGAGTTTCTCCAGAAATTTCTGTTTGTATTTTTACCCCTCTACATCCTGTCTCTTCAGTTTAAACATTTTAGATATTGTGATGGTTAAATGACCACCCACAGTGTCTAACATTGTGTCCCTCTGTCACTATGTGATATCAATGTGAATGAAGTGTTTACCTGCTCTCAGTCTGTAGGCACTTTCTGGGGTTTGGAAACTGACAGTCTCACTCCAGTCACTCCATATTCCTTTGAAATATCCCTGATCAGGAATCGATCGAACTCGAATCATATACTCAGAGGTTGGAATCAGATTCTTCATCAACAGTCTCACAGAGTAGCCAGTTACATTTATATTCTGCTGGTGAAGATGGAGGGTTGTTAGTGTGAGGTACTGACCTGCCTGCTTTCCTACCGACTTCATCACTGAGCAATGATGGCCCTCTTCGTGTGGCTCCACTTGCTGGAGATTCAAGCATCAAGACTGTTTCTGTGGAAAAGTGGCACTTTGCAGCAAATGGTACCTTAGCCTGGCCTGCCGCCTCCCTCTCAGTTCCATTGTTCTACCTTATTCCACGTCTTTCTCCCTCCATCGAAAACCCAGACACCCCACTCCCAGCCCCCACATCCAAGTACAACAGAAAGGTGCTCAATGAGATCTCTTCACTGTCTCCATTACTTTCATATCCCATCACTCCCAATAATGTCTGAGACCATTCAGTCTGCTGTGTCTGCTGGCCCTTTCCCAGCTGACCTCTGTTAACCCCACCTGCCCCCTCCTTTCCCTCCCAATCTCACCCTGTGATCCGTCTGTCTCTCTCTCTGTCCCCCCTACCCTCCTTGCTCCCCCTACCCCTGCACCAACTCTCTCCTACCCTCCTCTCTCTCTCACCACCCCAACTCTCTCTCTATTTCCCTCTCTCACTCTCCCACTGCCTCCCCTCCCTCCCTTCCTCTCTCTCTCTCTCTTCCTCCCTCCATCCTCCCTGTTGCTGTCTCTCCATCTCTCTATCCCCATCTCCCTGCCCTCCTTCCCTCTCTCTCTCTCACTCTCTCTGCCTGTCCTTTCTCTCTGTCCCTCCCTCCCTCTCTCTGCCTGCCCTTTCTCTCTCTCCCTCTCTCTCCCTGCCCCTGCGCTTCCTCCTGCTCTGTCTCCCTCTCTCTGCCTCTCCTTTATATCTCTCCCTCTCCTTCCTCTCTCTCCCTCTCCTTTCTCTCTCCCTCTCCTTTCTCTCTCCCTCTCCTTCCTCTCTCTCCCTCTCCTTTCTCTCTCCCTCTCCTTTCTCTCTCCCTCTCCTTTCTCTCCCTTGCTTTATCCTGTTCTTGAGGCAGACCCTGTACACCCTTCCCCTTTTGCCCCATCCCCACCCGGTGCACCCTCCCTCCTGATCCCCACCTTCCTTCACGTTGGGGTTCCTCTCCCTTTTTACGCTAATCATGTTACCAGCTTGAGAGGCGCCTAGCCTCCTGGCAAACCTCGGTGCCACATCTAACCTCCTCAAATCCTCCGAGTCCTGACTATCCTGGTCTCAATCTTTCCAGTGAGGCTTCAGCCCCAGAGACACATTAAAACTGTTTTAAAGTTACAGTTCACATCCTGTGATTGTCACAATGTGAAATGCCTCAGTCCTGTCCTTTCTGACCTGTCACACGGTGACCACCCCATCCACCTCCCAGCTCGTTCGCTGATACACAGCTCGATGGCATTGCTCCCAGCAGAATGGATCCCAGCCTGGCTCACTGAAACCAAGCAAAGCACCCTCCCTCCCCACCCCCGATATTCCCCTGCCTGGATCTGTCCTCATCCCTCTTTTTTCTCATCAACTACCAGCCACACACCATTGCCCAATGAGACAGCATTAGTTTTCACAAGTACACTCCATCTCACCGCCTGCTCCCACAACTCCTCAGCTGTGGCTCTACTATCAGCATGTTTCTCTGACACCCAGCATTGGCTGATTCAAAGATTCCTGCAATGAAACAGCAGGTATACTGTCGACGATAATTTCAGTCCCTGTTCAGAACTCCATGCCTGAGTTACCAACTGCATAGCTTTTCTTCATGAGCTATTCTGAGTCCTTTCTGGGATGTATTTACAATATTTACCATCCATCTCTCATTGCTCCAGAGAAAGGGACAGTAAGCTGCCTTTGTAAACATTTTTAAACGAGAGCCTATGTGGTAAAGTGAGAGGGGGAGCAGGTGAGGTGAGGGGACAGTGAAGAGCAGTCTGTGTTACTGAGCGGAGCAGTCTGTGGGGAGATAGAAGCTCTGACACATCTTCTGGAAAGTGCCTTTGCAAAGGAAGTCTGGATGAAGAGGCAATAGTGACATGGAACTGGCCTGTTCAAGGACACACACTGCAACTAACATAACCTGCGCCTGGAGGACCATCAACTCAGTGAAAGATGCTCTTTGTTTTTATTGGTTTTCCAGTCCAAGAGTGAATGTTACAGACGGCCCCATTTGAAGGTCCAGGACTACATGCTGAGGAACACACTAATGCTTGGGGCAGCTGCTGGCAAGCGGCAGCGGGGAAAGACCCACTGCCGAAGGTCAGATGGTAAACAGGAGTTTGCTCAGTTATCGGATACACTCCAGTGCCTCAAATTTATTCAAATATGGTCTTGCGGAAGGAAGGGATCGGTTAGGTTAGGCGTGTTCCCTATATGTGCAGACAGTGCAGAATTGGACTGATCTAGTGGTGATGGACATACTGAAAGATATTATATGAATGAAGTATGTTATTGAAACTAAAATTTATCAGCATCACTCTCCCATCCATGCTAGCCTCTCCCCCTGCCCCTGTCTCTTTCTACCCCAAACCCGACCCTCTTAAACCCCGCATTACCTCTCCTGATCCCTCACTGTCTCAAACCCCCACCCCTTCTCCCCGACATCCTCGCTGCCCTCCCCTCACCCTCTTACCTCCCAGGGGGGCTTGGAGCTGCAGTAGGAGACCTGGTGGAGGAGGTTGTCCCTCAGCAGGGTGAACCTGAGGGGGGGGCTGTCCCATTGGAGCTCGATCTCCCGGGCTCTGGTCAGCATGTTCACTCCCAATCGGATCGGGCATTCCGGCTTCACTGTACGGAGAGAGCGCAGCTCAGCAAATTCACACTCACCGAGGCTCACACTCACCGAGATTCACACCCACCGAGGCTCACACTCACCGAGGCTCACACTCACCGAGATTCACACCCACCGAGATTCACATTCCGGCTTCATGGTACGGAGAGAGCACACTCGGCAAACTTACACCTCCTCCCACCCACCCTCCTGCAAAAATTCCATCCCCTATTCCCAATTCCTCCGCCTCCGCCGCATCTGCTCCCACGATGAGGCATTCCACTCCCGCACATCCCATTTGCCCAAGTTCTTCAAGGACCACAACCTTCCCCCCACAGTGGTCGAGAACGCCCTTGACCGCGTCTCCCGCAACACATCCCTCACACCCCGCCCCCGCCACAACCGCCCAAAGAGGATCCCCCTCGTTCTCACACACCACCCCACCAACCTCCGGATACAACGCATCATCCTCCGACACTTCCGCCATCTACAATCCGAACCCACCACCCAAGACATTTTTCCATCCCCTCCCTTGTCTGCTTTCTGGAGAGACCACTGTCTCCATGACTCCCTTGTTCGCTCCACACTGCCCTCCAACCCCACCACACCCGGCACCTTCCCCTGCAACTGCAGGAAATGTTACACTTGCCCCCACACCTCCTCCCTCACCCCTATCCCAGGCCCCAAGATGACTTTCCATATTAAGCAGAGGTTCACCTGCACATCTGCCAATGTGGTATACTGTATTCATTGTACCCGGTGTGGCTTCCTCTACATTGGGGAAACCAAGCGGAGGCTTGGGGACCGCTTTGCAGAACACCTCCGCTCGGTTCGCAATAAACAACTGCACCTCCCAGTCACAAACCATTTCCACTCCCCCTCCCATTCTCTAGATGACATATCCATCATGGGCCTCCTGCAGTGCCACAGTGATGCCACCCGAAGGTTGCAGGAACAGCAACTCATATTCCGCCTGGGAACCCTGCAGCCCAATGGTATCAATGTGGACTTCACCAGTTTCAAAATCCCCCCTTCCCCCACCGCATCCCAAAACCAGCCCAGTTCGTCCCCTCCGCCCACTGCATCCCAAAACCAGTCCAGCTTGTCCTGCCTCCTTAACCTGTTCTTCCTCTCACCCATCCCTTACTCCCACCCCAAGTCGCACCTCCATTTCCTACCTACTAACCTCATCCCACCTCCTTGACCTGTCCGTCTTCCCTGGACCGACCATCCCCTCTCTACCTCCCCACTTATACTCTCCTCTCCACCTATCTCCTTGTCTCTCCATCTTCAGTCCGCCTCCCCCTCTCTCCCTATTTATTCCAGAACCCTCACCCCATCCCCCTCTCTGATGAAGGGTCTAGGCCCGAAACGTCAGCTTTTGTGCACCTGAGATGCTGCTGGGCCTGCTGTGTTCATCCAGCCTCACATTTTATTATCTTGGATTCTCCAGCATCTGCAGTTCCCATTATCATGTTCACCGAGACTCACTTTCACCGAGATTCACATTCACCAAGACTCACACTCACCGAGGCTCACACTCACCGAGATTCATGGTATGGAGAGAACACACTCAGCAAACTCACACCCACCAAGACTCACTTTCACCAAGACTATAAAATGTGAGGCTGGATGAACACAGCAGGCCAAGCAGCATCTCAGGAGCACATCTCAGGTGCTCCTGAGATGCTGCTTGGCCTGCTGTGTTCATCCAGCCTCACATTTTATTATCTTGGAATCTCCAGCATCTGCAGTTCCCATTATCTCTTCACCAAGACTCACTTTCACCAAGACTCCAGCTTCACTGTACGGAGAGACCACACTTGGCAAACTCACACTCACCGAGACTCCCACCCACTGAGACACACATTCACTGAGACTCACACTCACCGAGACTCACACACACCGAGACTCACACTCACCGAGATTCACACTCACCGTGATTCACACCCACCGAGACTCACACTCAACGAGATTCACACTGACCGAGATTCACCCACCGAGACTCACACACACTGAGACTCACACTCACCGAGACTCACCGAGATTCGCACTCCGGCTTCACTGTACAGAGAGATCACATTCGGCGAATTCACGCTCACCGAGATTCACACTCACCGAGACTCACACTCAACAAGACACACACTCACCAAGACTCCCACTCACCGAGACACACACTCAACCAGATTCACACTCAACGAGATTCACACTCCAGCTTCACTCTACGGAGAGAGCACACTTGGCAAATTCACACTCACTGAGACTCACTTTCTCCGAGATTCACATTCACCAAGACTCACACTCAGCGAGACACACACACTGAGACTCACACTCACCGAGGCTCACAGCCACCGAGACTCACACTCCAGCTTCACTGTACAGAGAGAGCACACTTGGCAAACTCACACTCACCGAGACTCACACCCACTGAGACTCACATCCACTGAGACACACACTCACTGAGACTCACACTCACTGAGACTCACACTCACCAAGACTCACACTCACCGAGATTCACACTCAACGAGTTTCACGCTCACCGAGATTCACACTCACCGAGACTCACACTCACCAAGACACACACTCACCGAGACTCACAATCACCAAGACACACACTCACCAAGATTCACACTCAACGAGACTAACATCCACCGAGATTCACTTTCACCGAGACTCACTTTCACCAAGACTCACACTCACCGTGACTCACAGTCACCGAGACACACTCCAGCTTCACTGTACGGAGAGAGCACACTTGGCAAACTCACACTCACCGAGACTCACACACACCGAGACTCACACTCACCGAGATTCACACTCACCGTGATCCACACCCACCGAGACTCACACTCAACGAGATTCGCACTGACCGTGATTCACACCTACCGAGACTGACACCCACCGGGACTCACACCCAACGAGATTCACACCCACCGAGACACACACTCACCGAGATACACACTCATCGAAATTCACACAAACCGAGACTCTCACACACCGAGACACACCCACCGAGACTCACCGAGATTCACTCTCTGGCTTCACTGTACGGAGAGAGCACACTCGGCAAATTCACGTTCACCGAGATTCACACTCACCGAGACTCACACTCACCAAAACACACACTCACCGAGACTCACACTCACCGAGACTCACTCACCGAGACACACACTCACCGAGAATCACACTCACCAAGACTCACATCCACCGAGATTCACAACCACCGAGACTCACACTCACCGAGACTCACACTCACCGCGACACACACTCACCGCGACACACACTCACCGAGACTCACATCCACCGAGATTCACACCCACCGAGATTCACACTCACCGAGACTCACACTCACCGAGACTCACACTCAGCAAGACTCACACTCACTGAGATTCACACTCACCGAGATTGACACTCTGGCTTCACAGTACAGAGAAAGCACACTCGGCAAACTCACATTCACCGAAACTCACACTCACCAAGACTCACACCCCGGCTTCACTGTACAGAGAGAGCACACTTGGCAAACTCACACTCACCAAGACTCACACTCAACGAGATTCACACTCACCGAGATTCACACTCCAGCTTCACTGTACGGAGAGAGCTGACTTGGCAAACTCACACTCGCCGAGATTCACACTCACCGAGACTCACACTCAACGAGACTCGCACTCAATCAGATTCACACTCACCGAGATTCACACTCAACGAGATTCACGCTCACCGAGATTCACACTCACCGTGACTCACACTCACCAAAACACACACTCACTGAGGCTCACACTCAACGATACTAACATCCACCGAGATTCACTTTCATCGAGAATCACTTTCACCAAGACTCACACTCACCGAGACTCACAGTCACCGAGACTCACACTCCAGCTTCACTGTACAGAGAGAGCACACTTGGCAAACTCACACTTGCCGAGACTCACACCAACTGAGACTCACACTCACCAGGACTCACACTCACCGAGACTCACAATCACCAAGACACACACTCACCAAGATTCACACTCAACGAGACTAACATCCACCGAGATTCACTTTCACCGAGACTCACTTTCACCAAGACTCACACTCACCGTGACTCACAGTCACCGAGACACACTCCAGCTTCACTGTACGGAGAGAGCACACTTGGCAAACTCACACTCACCGAGACTCACACACACCGAGACTCACACTCACCGAGATTCACACTCACCGTGATCCACACCCACCGAGACTCACACTCAACGAGATTCGCACTGACCGTGATTCACACCTACCGAGACTGACACCCACCGGGACTCACACCCAACGAGATTCACACCCACCGAGACACACACTCACCGAGATACACACTCATCGAAATTCACACAAACCGAGACTCTCACACACCGAGACACACCCACCGAGACTCACCGAGATTCACTCTCTGGCTTCACTGTACGGAGAGAGCACACTCGGCAAATTCACGTTCACCGAGATTCACACTCACCGAGACTCACACTCACCAAAACACACACTCACCGAGACTCACACTCACCGAGACTCACTCACCGAGACACACACTCACCGAGAATCACACTCACCAAGACTCACATCCACCGAGATTCACAACCACCGAGACTCACACTCACCGAGACTCACACTCACCGCGACACACACTCACCGCGACACACACTCACCGAGACTCACATCCACCGAGATTCACACCCACCGAGATTCACACTCACCGAGACTCACACTCACCGAGACTCACACTCAGCAAGACTCACACTCACTGAGATTCACACTCACCGAGATTGACACTCTGGCTTCACAGTACAGAGAAAGCACACTCGGCAAACTCACATTCACCGAAACTCACACTCACCAAGACTCACACCCCGGCTTCACTGTACAGAGAGAGCACACTTGGCAAACTCACACTCACCAAGACTCACACTCAACGAGATTCACACTCACCGAGATTCACACTCCAGCTTCACTGTACGGAGAGAGCTGACTTGGCAAACTCACACTCGCCGAGATTCACACTCACCGAGACTCACACTCAACGAGACTCACACTCAATCAGATTCACACTCACCGAGATTCACACTCAACGAGATTCACGCTCACCGAGATTCACACTCACCGTGACTCACACTCACCAAAACACACACTCACTGAGGCTCTCACTCAATGATACTAACATCCTCCAAGATTCACTTTCACCGAGACTCACTTTCACCAAGACTCACACTCACCGAGACACACAGTCACCGAGACTCACACTCCAGCTTCACTGTACAGAGAGAGCACACTCGGCAAACTCACACTTGCCGAGACTCACACCCACTGAGACTCACACTCACCAGGACTCACACTCACCGAGACTCACACTCAGAGATTCACACTCAACGAGAATCACGCTCACCAAGAATCACACCCACCGAGACTGACACCCACCGGGACTCACACTCAACGAGATTCACACCCACCGAGACACACACTCACCGTGACACACACTCATCGAGATTCACACACACCGAGACTCTCACACACCGAGACACACCCACCGAGACTCACCGAGATTCACTCTCCGGCTTCACTGTGCGGAGAGAGCACACTCGGCAAATTCACGTTCACCGAGATTCACACTCACCGAGACTCACACTCACCAAAACACACACTCACCGAGACTCACACTCACCGAGACTCACTCACCGAGACACACTCTCACCGAGATTCACACTCACCAAGACTCACATCCACCGAGATTCACAACCACCGAGATTCACACTCGCCGAGACTCACACTCACCGAGACACACACTCATCGAGACTCACACACACCGAGACTCTCACACACCGAGGCTCACCGAGATTCACTCTCCGGCTTCACTGTATGGAGAGAGCACACTCGGCAAATTCACGCTCGCCGAGATTCACACTCACCGAGACTCACACTCAC